>NC_037672.1:58425037-58797859 GCF_003255815.1 Theropithecus gelada
GGCCAAGGCGGGGGGGGGGGCAGATCACCTGAGGTCAGGAGTTCAAGACCAGCCTGGCCAACATGGTGAAACCTTGTCTCTAACAAAACTACAAAAAAAATAAGCCGGGCTTGTTGGCATGTGCCTGTAATCCCAGCTACTCAGGAGGCTGAGGCAGAAGAGTCACTTGAATCGGGGAGGTGGAGGATGCAGTGAGCTGAGATAGTGCCACTGCACTCTGGCCTGGGTGACCGAGAGAGACTCGGTCTCGAAAAAATAAAAAATAAAATAAATTCGTATGCCTTTTTCTTCTCTTCATCTTTTCTTTTATTTCACTACAGTGAACCTTCAGAGGGCAGAGCTTTCCCTTCACCGCTACAAAATGAAGGCAAGAAACTCAATTTTAGGGAAAAATATATAATCATTAATTATATACGTATGTACTGTGAGTTATGCAGCCACAGACAACTGCTGGACAACAAAACCCACAAATGTGCCACACTAATTCAGTAGTCTGTTATTACACTTTCAGTCATGTGAAAAACATAGGTTTACGTGTGCGTGTGTGTAAAATATATTTGCTAAGCCCTGGTCCACTCACCTTACCATTTACATTAAATGAAGCAGCACACTATGATTATGTCCATCATTAAACTGTCAGAACATTAAAAATCCATGTATTGTTTAAATTAGGCTTAAGTTTTCTAAAAGCAAGGGACCACACACACGCACGCACACACACACATACACACACAAAGAGCATGGCTTCAGAGTTCTAGCAGAGACAATACCCAAATGGTTATTAGTATTCTAGAAGTTTCAGTGAGTGAAGGGCGCTAAAATGCAGTTTGAAAACCAAAACCGTGGCATATCCAATGTGGTATCGTAATGTTGCTCCTCAACTCTTTAAATCTTGTAATCATTGCTGGTCTTAAAACGATCCTGTCAACCGTGTTCATTTTGATAGCGTTGCGTCTTTGTGAAAAGTCGCTCAGCAGCCGCAGGCCACCAAAAGGCAATTCGCGGCCCTCTGCAGTAGTACCTACACTGAGCGGCCTTCCGGGAGAGGTAGGCAGCAGACTTGAAGGAGGAGCCGAGAGCGCGGCTGGGGACCCGCCCACGCTAGCCCTCAGCCCCCTCGCCCGGCCCCTCCGCGGAGCGTGCAGCAGCCCGTGCGCCGGCGCAGGCCCCGCCTCCTCGCTGGGCCCCGCCTCGCCGCCACCACGGGATCCGGGCCCCGGGCACCCCGCCCTCGTCCTCTCGTGGAGCCGGAGGCGACGGTAGGATGGAGGGGGAGAGTACGTCGGCAGTGCTCTCGGGCTTTGTGCTCGGCGCACTCGCCTTCCAGCACCTCAACACGGACTCGGACACGGTGAGCCGAGGGACGGGGCGGGGTCCGGCGTGGCCTGGGAAGAGCCCTGCGCGCGGCCTGCCTCCCCGCTGTTGCCCCGGTCCCCCGCCCGCTCCCCCGACGCCGCCGCGCCTCCTCCCTGCCGTCGCGGCTCTGCCTTCTCTCCCCCTCAGCGGTCCCTAAGGTGCCTCGTGCCCACGAAGTCTTTTCTCCAGCATTAGCCCTCCCTCTGCTATCCTACGTTGATTTCCCTTTTCCGACCAGTGTCCCACACGCTCCCATCTTTCCTCGGCGCCCCTTTCGCTGTGGAAACTTGGGCGTGAAAAGATGGAAAGTTCACGGAGCGTCTTCCCGCTGCTCTGCGGAGCCTGCGGTAAACTTTCCGTTTCTCGCGACGTCCGAGAGGCGTTTGCAAAGCCAGGCGGACTTTGTCAGGCAGAGCAGCGCCTGTGCGTGTTTGTTGAGATGGTAGGATGGTAAGGGAATAAAAATAGATGTTAGTGGATGAAACAGCTTAATCTGGTATGTCAGATATCTTTTTATTTGCGTTATTAAATTTGTAAAACAGTTTTTAAAAGTACGTTGCCTATTTTCTAAAAGTTCTATGAAATTAAAGAAACACAAGGCCGGGCGCGGTGGCTCAAGCCTGTAATCCCAGCACTTTGGGAGGCCGAGATGGGTGGATCACGAGGTCAGGAGATCGAGACCATCCTGGCTAACACGGTGAAACACCATCTCTACTAAAAAATACAAAAAACTAGCCGGGCGAGGTGGCGGGCGCCTGTAGTCCCAGCTACTCGGGAGGCTGAGGCAGGAGAATGGCGTGAACCTGGGAGGCGGAGCTTGCAGTGAGCCGAGATCCGGCCACTGCACTCCAGCCTGGGCGACAGAGCGAGACTCCGTCTCAAAAAAAAAAAAAAAGAAATTAAAGAAACACTGTAAAACGTTGAGCTCGGAAGTAGTTAATGTCCTGTAGTACTTTGAGTAACTTGCAGAAAGAACGTCTAAGCATCTAAAATAACCTCCCTGCTGTGTGGTACAATTAGGAGAATACCCTGCTGAACAATGCCTAGTAATTTCTGCTAAGTACATTTTAAGATAACAACACCTGTTTTACTCTCAAAATTGCCTTAATATAGGCCGGGCACGGTGGCTCACGCCTGTAATTCCAGCACTTTGGGAGGCCGAGGTGGGTAGATCACCTGAACCCACGAGTTGGAGACCATCCGGGGGACAACCTAGTGAGACCCGGTCTCTACGAAATCTAAACATTACAAAATTGCTTTTTAGCACAATCCTAATAAAGGTTGGAATTGATATGTTTTATGTATATAATTTCAGATAACCTTACACATTAATACCTAATAAAAACAAATATATGACCATTTAAAATATATGTGTAGCCGTGGAAATTATTTTGGAATGTCTTTAGTGTAGATAGAGTGGAAACTTAATTCCTCGGTAGCTGAAAGGATTAGCCCTTGGGAAATACCTGGGTGCTAGGGAGGCCCCTGTTTCTCAGATCTTTTTCCTAAAGTCTTTAAAGGGTGCACTTGGGTTGCCCCTGCTTCCCTTCCCTGAGTTCGTCTTTGGGAGTATCAAAATCAAGTACACTAGATTCTGGATATCCCCCCGCGTGATTCCAGTAAAGACTCACATTATGGAAAAATCCTTTTTTACTTTTAGGGGAAAACATTATTAATTATTAAGAATATAAAATATTCCTGTAATCCCAGCAGTTTGGGAGGTGGAGGTAGGAGGATCATTTGAGCCCAGGAGTTCAAGACCGGCCTGGGCAACATAAGGAGACCTCATGTCTACAAAAATTTTTAAAAATTAGCCCGGTGTGGTGGCACATGCCTGTAGACCCAGCTACTTGGAAGGCTGAGGCGGGAGGATTGCTTTGAGCCCGGAAGGTCAAAGGAGCAGTGAGCAGTGATTGCACCACTGCACTCCAGCCTGGGTGACGACAGAGCTAGACCTCTTCTCAAAAATAAAAAAAAAAAAGATATAAAATCTTCATTGTCAAGCACATTGGGTCTTTAAGTGTACCTAGAGAAACTGAATTCTCCAAAACTCAGATGAATTACCACTGGGGTGGCAGAATACAAGTAGATTAAAAGAATTGGGCTCACAGCACTCCTTTTAGAAAGGAGACTCTGAAATTGAATTTTAATCTTTCATATTGTGCATGAGTTTTAATCAGAAAACACTAATCATGTCATTTCGTACCTTAGAAGCTTTCTGTAACTCCCAGAAGCACATGTGGTTAAATCCAGAGTAGTCATTCAGGGTGTCCCATTATTGGCTCGCTCTGATTTACCTTTGATTTCCTTCTGCTCCAAGGCATAGTGCTTTACTCATTCCTCGGTGTGTGCTCATTTCTGGCTTTAAGTCTTGTATGCTTCCAAGTGTGCCGAGTTCTCCATGCTCTGCTTACACAAATACTGCCCACCGCTTTAGTCTAATCTGTACTTGCCTCCCCAGGGCCAACTCTAATTATTTCAGGCCAGGCTAATCTCTCCCTTCCTCTCCTCTTTATTTCTACTTTTTTTCTTTTGAGGCAGAGTTTCACTCTATGGCCTGGGTTGGAGTGCAGTGGCATGATCACAGCTCACTGCAGCCTCAACCTCCTGGGTTCAGGTGATCCCAAGTAGCTGGGACTACAGGCATGTGGCACCATGCCTAACTAATTTTTCTCGTATTTTTTGTACAAACGGAGTTTTACCCTGTTGCCCAGGCTAGTACTGAACTCCTGGGCTCAAACCATCTGCCCAGCTTAGCCTCCCAGTGCTAGGATTACAGGTGTGAGCCACCGTGCCTGGCCTCTTCTCATTTTTATTTAACTCTTCATCTTTCCCAAGTAAACTAGAAGCATCTCAGATCTTTCATGTGCCCCCGACTGGTAGCACATACTTGTATACATAGTAAAATACTCAGAAAATGCTGGTTAGTTAAGTGTCTGAACAGTAATTCTATCAGTGTATTCTATATACTGCCTCTTTATCTTCATAGGAAGGTTTTCTTCTTGGGGAAGTAAAAGGTGAAGCCAAGAATAGCATTACCGATTCCCAAATGGATGATGTTGAAGTTGTTTATACAATTGGTGAGTTATTTATTTCTCCTATATTTGAGTCATTTGTGTCTCCCATATTTGATAGTGTATGCTGAAAGGGGTCAGCATAAGTTATTGTTTTTAAATTAAGAAATATAGATGCTGGCCAAGGTGGCTCACACCTGTAATCCCAGCACTTTGGGAGGCTGAGGTGGATTACCTGAGGTCGGGAGTTCGAGACCAGCCTCGCCAACATGGTGAAACCCGTCTCTACTAAAAATATAAAAATTAGCCAAGTGTAGTGGTACATGCCTATAATCCCAGTTACTTGGGAGGCTGAGGCCCAAGAATTGCTTGAACCCGAGAGGCAGAAGTTGCAGTGAGCCAAGATCATGCCACTGCACTCCAGCCTGGGCAACAGAGCGAGACTCTGTCTCAAAAAAGAAAAATAAATTAAGAAATATATATTGATTTTAAAATAATTTAAAAGGATATGTTGTACTCATTTTGCAGTTAAAATTATGGCCATGGACTGGTCTAAAGTAAGAAATAGTATGAGAGTTAGGAAGCAGATAAGATTACTGCCAGGGAAACAAGGATGAAACACTTGCTGTTTAGTTGGCAGGAAGATGACCCAGCAATAGGAAGACCAAGGAAAAAGATAAAATGTTAAATGCTGCAGAAAAGCTGGAAGATGAGAACTGAGAAAATGCGGTAATTGGATTATTAGATGACTGAAAACCCTCAGTAATTTCTGGAGTGTAATGGGGAAGAGACCAGGCTGCAAAGGGTTTGAGGGGTGGGTGGTAAAGCAGTTACAGCTGGTGGCAGCTTTTCTGTCAGGGAAAAGCAGGGGAGAACCTTTAAAATGTATAGGGAAAAAATGTTTAAAAGAAATAAAATGTATAGGGAGTTTTCTGATTGTCTAACATAGTTTTTCTCTATATGTGTATATATATTTTTAAACAAAATTGGTAGTGTACCTTATAAAAGGTTTAGCATCATATTGTGTCATGTTCACTTTCCAGTGTTGCATAATGCATAATCCTCTACAATATCATTTTTCTTTTTTTTTTTTTTTTTTTTTGAGGCAGAGTCTCACTCTGTTTCCCAGCCTGGAGTGCAGTGGTGCTATCTCAGCTCACTGCAACCTCTGCCTCCCGGGTTCAAGTGATTCTCCTGCTTCAGCCTCCTGAGTATCTGGGATTACAGACGTGCACCACCATGCCCAGCTAATTTTTTGTATTTTTATTAGAGATGAGGTTTCATCATGTCTCAAATTCCTAGGCTCAAGCAGTCCTCCTGTCATGGCCTCCCAAAGTGTTGGGATTACAGGCATGAGCCACTGTACTGGGCCCATCATTCTTTCTGCTGGCTGCATATATCCTATTGTATAGACGTACCATAATTTATAATTTATTTAACCGTCTAAGAATGATTTTCCGTGTTTTTGTTAAACAGTATTACCATGAACATTTAGTATTGTATGTATCTTTGTGCCTTTGAGTGTATATTTAAAAGTCACATTCCTGGAGGTAGACTAGCTGATTGCCTTTTGGAAAACTTAGGCCATTTTAGGCTTCTCCACAGTATCTAAAAGTGCCTAGGTCCCCATACTCCTTATTTTTTTTGAAATGGAGTCTCACTCTGTCGCCCAGGCTGGAGTGCAGTGGTGGGATCCCAGCTCACTGCAACCTCTGCTTCCCAGGTTCAAGTGATTCTCCCTGCCTCAGCCTCCTGAGTAGCTGGAATTACAGGTGACTGCCACCATACCCAGCTAATGTTTGTATTTTTAGTAGAGACAGGATTTCACCATGTTGGCCAAGCTGGTCTCGAACTCCTGACCTCAGGTGATCCGCCCGCACCGGCCTCCCAAAGTGCTGGGATTACAGGCCTGAGCCACCATGCCCGGCCCCCATGCTCTTGCCAACACTAGGTATTATCAAATTTTTTAATCGTTGCCAATTTGATAAGTGAAAAAGTAGCATTTTAATTTGCGTTTCGTAATTACAAAAGAGGTTAAGTATTTTTTCACACTTTTTACTTTTTTTCTTGGCCTTTTTATTTGAAAAGGATAGGCCTATCCTATTCTTTGGCTGCATTTGTACTATTTTGCTTTTAGTGATTTGTAATCACATTACTTAAGGAAACTGGGCTTTTGTCATATGTTTTATACATATGCTAATGCAGTTATAATTTTTTTTCTGCCAATAAATACTTTAATGAGAACCGAGGTCTATAACATATATAGCAGTAACCACCCTGGCCTATGCCTTCTGCTCTAGCCCAAGTCTGGGTCCCAACCAATTACATTTAACCCACATTTGGAAAGCAGGCCATTTTCAGTGTCATCTGTCAGTATCCATCTTCATAGAACGTACCAGTCTGAGGCTAGAGTCTCAATGTTAACACTTTCTCTCAGGGAAAAGTTAACATGGTAACCCAAACATATAAATAACTTTGAACCATCCTACTGTTCTTCCATCAGGAGGCCCTTAGGAGACCAACAGTTTGGTAAACACTTAAAACTTTGCCAAAATACATTAGAACACAGGAAAAGGGAAAAGCAGTAGAAAGGCTGGCAGGGCTGGGCTCACGTATAATTCAGTCCTTAGAGTTAAAGCCTCTTGAGCTGCTCATATGTAATTTAGAAAATAATGTTCCAGGGTCCAAGCCGAAGCCACTTTGGCCAAAATCCTTTATAGAGTGCAAAAAAGCCCTCATGTTTCCACATCTTTAAAATACCATCCAAAGTACACCTACAGAGATCCATATATCCCACGATTGCCCTCTGGTTCATCATACGAGTGCCTACCACATCACCCGGATTAGAGGCAAGAGGTCCAGCTAAACTACATGTAAAGCTGGAAACAAAGCAAGTTAAAGTTGTGTCTTCCATCATTCCTGACAATATTAAATACTTCTTAGTAATATCATAGACTGTAGCTCTACTCCCACAACGATGGCAGCATGCTGAACAGTTGGAACCACGCCCCTCCACAGACCCCTGGTGCCTTTCTGTTGGTACATATCAATGAAGCTGCCAATCATGTTCCCTTGGAACAAACTTCCTTGAGCCTGCATTCGAATCTTTAGAACATCGGTGGGATTGGCTATAGTGGAAAATACCACTCCTGACACCACCCCATAGATCATGTTAATTGAAAGAGTTTCATCTTCTAAACGTTCTACAAATAATTGCTTCAAGCTTTGGTAAATCCCAATTTTAATGGTGCCATATGATGCTTGTCTTCGCAAACAGAAGCAATTCCTTAATACAGAGCCAATACACCTTCCTCTTTGTAGATCCAAAACAAAGCTTGAAACATCCGTCTATATTTTATTTCTTTGAAACAGACATCAGTGCTTTGGCCTTGAACCTACCTGAAGTGTGTTTTGGTAAGGTCCATGGGGAATGTTCCAAACTCAGCAATGATAGAGGCAAGGCCGCCATATACAAAGGGTTTCCAATTCAGACCAGACATCTGTTGGCTGTGGTACTTTGCTGCTGCTGTTCAGGCTCATCGGGGGACTGGGAAACTGAGGCTCCCACAGTCAGAAATGCCACTGCAGTGCCAACCCGGAAGCATTGAAACCCTGTAGTTTATAATTTTACTGTAGTTTTTTTTTTTTTTGGTTCAGACACTTGAGTTTTAAAAGCAAGCCCTTTATAGCAATACAAGATTATTTTTTAAAAATTAAAAAATAAAAGCAAGCCCTTAGAGCGTATTTTTTTCCCCTAATTGAAATTAGCGTGCCACCCAAAGTATCTAACATAGTTCTAGGCATTCGATTTACTTAAGCAAATGTTTGCTGAGCAACTACATTGTGGTATTAGGTACAGTGCTAAGCTCTAAGGTATTTGCTCAAATTATTTTAAATGTTGGATTATCACAGATGTTTAAACACATAAAATCCAACATCAACATATTATTCCATTGCTTTGGTTAAGAAGATTTTCATCATTTTAAATTCCTTTAACAGGTGATTTTATTAATTGGGTAAATTTAGAGCACAGCGTTTTTAGAACTCAGTGAAAATGTGGCAACTTTGAATTTATCTTTTGTGTTGGACTTGTTAGACCATTATTTAGAGGAAATATAGCATTGTGGTTCCAGGTGAGGTTCTGGGTTTTGAACTCTGGCCCTACCACTGGATTGGGCAAGCCACTTGTCTCTCTTTGCCTGTTATATCATCTTTGAAAGGGGAATAATGATAGTATATGTCTCAGATTTGTTGTGAGGATAAACATCAGATGATCATTGGTAAGATACTTCCTGGCATGAGGTAAAGGTTCAATATACAGTATTCAAATGATTGTGAATTGAATTAATGTAATCATAACTAAAAAATCCTTTTCTTCCAGACATTCAGAAATATATTCCATGCTATCAGCTTTTTAGGTAAGTAGTAGTGCTGGTAAGTAAATGATCCATTGTGAAAATTACTCTCTGCAAGTGAAATAGTTTTTAAAACTAACAGATTATCTTAGTTATCACCTATACATGGTGGTACTGAGTAGAATGGAAAGTTTTTTTTAAATAGCTGAAAAAAATCACTTGTGTATTGTCTACCCTAGTAGTTCTTTCTCTGTATTTATATTACTTTAAGCTGATCTTCTTTACCTTTCCCAAGCACCAGTTTACCTTGAGAATTGCTTTTCCTTCTCACACCCAGTCACCTCATTGCATATTATAAACTCAGTAAATGAAGTGTTATTATACATCATCAATAGCAGCCCTTTTTTCTACCCTTTTATTTCAGCATATTTTAGCAACTGGTTCCTTATTTATATTTTTTAGTGTTATCTTTTATCTGTTAGCTGGTCATGTTCTTTGTTTTTCTTTTTGAGACAGGGTCTCACTCTGTCACTGAGGCTGGAGTGCAGTGGCGTGAACACAACTCACTGTAGCCTTCATCTTCTGCGCTCAGGTGACCCTCTCCACCTCAGCCTCCCAAGTAGCTGGGACCACAGGCACCAGCCACCACACTCGGCTGATTTTTGTATTTTGGTAGAGACAGGGTTTTGTCATGTTGCTCAGGCTGGTCTCAAACTCCTGGACTCAAGCCATCCTCCTTCCTCGGCTTCCCAAAGTACTGGGATTACAGGCGTGAGCCACTGCACTCAGCTGGTTATGTTCTTTAACCTGTTTCCTATTGCTTTTCTAGGATGAACGCTTGCACTCAGTCCTACAGATAGTCATAGTACTGTTAACTCTAATACATTGTGTATTTTTTAGCTTTTTATTGAGTATAGCATACACATAGAAAAGTATACAAATAAATGAATTTTCACAAAGCAAACATATGTAATCATGTAACCATAGCAATGTGTAATTTTAATGAAATAGTTTTATGATTTATATAAACTATGCAAGAAAAATCAGCATAAACAGCCTGGGCAACGTGGTGAAACACTGTCTCCACTAAAAATACAAAAATTAGCCAGGAGTGATGGCATGCGTCTGTAGTCCCAGCTACTGGGGAGGCTGAGGCAGGAGGATCACTTGAACTCAGGAGACAGAGGCTGCAGTGAGCTGAGGTCATGCCACTGCACTTCAGCCTGGGTGACAGAGCAAGACCCTGTCTCCAAAAAAAAAAAAAAAAAGAAAACGATCAGCATAACTATCTTACAGACTACGTACTATACACATCTTTAAAGTTATGTAAGAATTACAGTGGAGCATATGGTTAAGGTGAGAAATAACTGTAGGAGGAGAGCAGAAAAAAGGAGCTTAGCGTGGTCTTAAACTGCTATACCAAGAAAAGGTATAGCTTCTACACTGCCTTATGTGTAATGGATATGCAAAAATATTTGTTAGATAACAGAGGAACTCTTAGTGGAGACTCACAAAAAGGACTTTATTGAAGGATCTTCTGGACCAACAAAGGATTTAGAGGAGGAGCAAAAAGTGATTCAGTACCTTTTTCAACCACATTAATAATTAGACTAACTTAATAGAGGCTGAGACGTGAAGAAACCATCTATTTCAGTGATGAGAAACCAATGCCTGAGTCTTTTAGCTCTTACAGGATTAAAGCAGAGTGGAAAGGCATTAGGAGAGGCACGTGAAATACTTCTCATTCAGAGGGTAACTACATACGTCATTAAACAACACAATAATAGGCCTGAAAAGTTCATGATTTAACCAAGGCCACAGATCTAGTTAATGGCAGGGCAAAAATTAGAAGAATAAGGATTTCTTGAGCTCTAATCCAGCATCATACTATGCAGTTTCTTCCTCTTCCTGCTCTGATACAGAGGTTGCTAAAATAGAGCCCCATGATGTATTTTTATATAGCCCTCAATCTGAGACTGTTTACTACTGTTTTTTTTTTTTTTTTTTTGGGAGACAGAGTCTTGCTCTGTCGCCAGGCTGGAGTGCAGTGGCGCAGTCTTGGCTCACTGCAACCTCTGCCTCCTGGGTCCAAGTGATTCTCCTGCCTCAGCCTCCAAGTAGCTGGGACTATAGGCGGGTGCCACCACGCCTGGCTAATTTTTTTGTATTTTTAGTATAGACAAAGTTTCACCATGTTGGCCAGGATGGTCTTGATCTTTTGACCTCGTGATCTGCCCGCCTCGGCCTCCCAAAGTGCTAGGATTACAGGTGTGAGACACCCATGCCTGGCCTTGTTTACTACATTTTTTAAGGGTTGTAAAAAAAAGGAGGAAAAATATGCAATAGAGACTGGATGTGGCTGTCAAAGCCTGAAATATTTTCTATACAATCCTTTACAGAAAGTGTGTTAACCCTGCACTAAATACATTGTGATGCAGACTTTTCCACTGAAATACACTGATTTGGTTACCTCAGAAATCTGGAGGAAGTACCTCCGAAATAGCCTACTGAAACTTAGTGTATGGATGGATAGATAGAGTTTTTTTTTTTTCTTTCTTTTTTTTTAGACAAGGTCTCTGTTGCCCAGGCTGGAATGCAGTGCCGTGATCTCAGTTCACTGCAACCTCCCAACTCCAAGGTTCAAGCGATTCTCCCACTTCAGCCTCATGAGTAGCTGGGACCACAGGTGTGCACCGCCATGCCTGGCTTTTTTTTTCTTTTTTGTATTTGTAGAGATGGGGGTTTGCCATGTTGGCCAGGCTGGTTTCAAACTCCTGACCTCAAGTGATCCACCCACCTCAGCCTCCCAAAGTGCTGGGATTATAGGCGTGAGCCACTGTGCCCGGCTTCTGAAACTTAAAGTCACTTTTTAAAAAATTATGCAGGTGGGTCACATCTATAATTCCAGCACTTTGGAAGGTGAGGTGGCTGAATCACTTGAGCTCAGGGAGTTGGAGACCAGCCTGGGTAACATGGTGAAACTGCCTCTCTACAAAAAATACAAAACAATTAGCGGGGTGTGTTGGCGTGCCTGTAGTCTCAGTTTCTAGGGAGGGTGAGGTGAAAGGATTGCTTGTGAGCCGAGATCCAGCCCAGGTGACAGAGCGAGACCATGTCTCAAAAAAAATTATGCAGTTTGACGTGACTTCTGCATGATATATCAGTTTCTACATAAAATGCCACCCCATTCATCTTCTCCCCAGAAACTTCACATAAACCTAGTGCTTCCACAGATGATGTGCACTGTTATCCTGTTGCTAATCTTACCCTAATATACTGCTTTATGCTCCGATTTGAGCTCAGAAGTGGACCATTCTAGGGAAATATAGGAATAAATTCTTGTATTTAGAGAATAATTTCTTGTATTTTGATATTGGAACTGTAAGTAGGCAAATACTGGAAATACAACTAGACGACAGAGTCTGCTCTGTTGCCCAGGCTGGAGTGCAGTAGAGCCATCTCATCTCACTGGAAACTCTGCCTCCCAGGCTCAAGTGATCCTCCCACCTCGCTCCCTCTAGAAACTGGGGCTACAGGCACACACCACCACGCCCCAGCTAATTTTTGTATTTTTTTGTAGACAGGGTTTTGCCACATTGCCCAGGTTGGTCTTGAACTTCTGGGCTTGAGCCATCCACCCCCCTCAGCCTCCCAAAGTGCTGGGATTACAAGTGTGAGCCACTGTGCCCTGGCAAAAATTATTTATAAAGGATTTTGTATAACATATTTAACCATCATAGAAAATATTGTTGATCTTAATGAATGGTAAAAAGAAGAAAATATTATTTGCAGTCTCTGTTATTGGGAGAGAAAGAAAGCTGGAAGTAGAATCTTTTAGAATTATCTTTTAATTCTTCCTACATCTTGGATATTCCAACTCCTGAACAAAGACTACTATTCTAAACCAAACAAAACCTATTCCCTTCCCCCAGCCCAAAAAACCCAGCCACCTCCTAAAATACATAGCTTTTGTAACTAGCAGTGAATAATAAATTGACCTTTTGTTATTGTGCTTCATTACTGGTTATACATTCTTTCATATGTATCGATGTTGTAAAAAATATAAATGAGTAAACTGAATGAATTGTGAACCGGCTATGTGAACTTACATTATAATACCTATATTTCATGGATAGTTTATTGTTTTAGGTTCAAAAAAAACGATTCCCAAAACTTGTCTCTTAAGTTACACCTTTTTCCTTTTCATTGCTTTATGGACTTTATGTTTCTACCACTTTAAGTCAGTTAATTTGAGAATTTTCTCTACTATTTGTTTTAAGACTTCATCTGACGAGCAAATAGGTATATGGGCTTTGGGTATTGGGTTAGGAATAACTAAACTTTAAAATACTAATAAAATTATTTATATTTTTAGCATATTTGAAATATCTTTAATTTTGGCTTTTACAGCTTTTATAATTCTTCAGGTGAAGTAAACGAGCAAGCACTGAAGAAAATATTATCAAATGTCAAAAAGGTATTCTCTAATTTATCTTTCCTTTTTTTGGTATTACTTGCATTGTTTTTGGTTCTTAAAAACACACAGTACTTTGACAGAATTTTTAAGCAGTGTTTGACACCATGGTATCCTGTAAAGTAGGTAAGAAAAGGTTTGTTCTTCCCAGAAATTCAAAGCGGTTGCTCTGAAAATAAAATTAGTAATTAAAAATATTAATTTTGTTCTCATCCTTTGACTAATATAATTAACATTTATCTCTTTCTCTTGTGTTTCCACCATACCCCTTCCTGCTACCATTTATTCTGTGACCTAATCAGTTCTGTTATTTTACTTGGCTGTAGTTTTTTGGGTTTTTTGCTTTGTTTTTTTGAGATGGAGTCTTGGCTTTGTCACCCAGGCTGTAGTGCAGTGGCATGATCTCGGCTCACTACAACCTCTGCCTCCTGTGTTCAAGCGATTCTCCTGCCTCAGCCTCCCAAGTAGCTGGGATTACAGGCACCCGCCACCACACACCGTGCCTGGCCTCAGTTATTATTTTTGATAGATGCTGCAGGGATGTTTCCTATATAGCACTGAATTTGGATCCTCTACAACATACTTCGTGTTTGGTTAAAAGTTGTTGAATGATCAAAATGGATTTTTCCCCCAAATACAAAATTTTTTCAAGGCACTACTTTTTCTCTTAAAACTTTGATTTGAAAATAAAAATAGATTAATTGAAAGATGTTTCTTGGCTGGGCACGGTGGCTCACGCCTTTAATCCCAATACTTTGGTTGGCTGAGGAGGGTAGATCACAAGGTCAGGAGTTCCAGACCAGCCTGACCAACGTGGTGAAACCCCGTCTCTACTAAAAATAGAAAAAAAAAAAAAAAGGCTGGGTGTGGTGGCGCATGCCTGTAATCCCAGCTACTCATCGGAGGCAGAGGCAGGAGAATCAGTTGAACCCGGGAGGCAGAGGTTGCAGAGCTGAGATCATGCCATTGCACTCCAGCCTGGGCAACAGAGCCAGACTCTGTCTCAAAAAACGAAAAAAAAAAGATGTTTCTTTCAAAAAATGTGTTTGGCTGAAAATGATTGTTCCCCCCCCAATCAATTTGAGTATTTAAAAATGTACCTATAAAAATACCTTATTTTTAAAAACTAATTTTAATTTCCTCAATTTAAATGTGCAGATATAAAATTTAGTTGCTGAAACCCATAGATCTGTAAGCAAAGTGGTTGGTTTTCTCTTTGTCTTAAGTAAAGGAGAATTATTTTCCGAGTTAAAAAAAGGTCTAGTAATATAAACACATTTGCTTAGTATGTTGTAGTTTACAAAACCCTTTAATCTGATCTTAATCGTGAAACCAATTTTGTCAGGTAGGTGATATCATTCCCATATAAATTTTAGGTAAAAGCTGTAGGGTTCAGTTTAACTTATTTAACAACCAAGTGTCCATACAGGCAATTAATTTGTTTTCAGGGAGTGATTGCCTTTTAAGTGAATCATTGGCATTGATATTTTTTTCATTTAAATTTTGACTAAAGATTAAGATTGCCAGATAGCAAATGCCATAAAAGAAACTACAGGAAGTCAAGAATTTACTTCTCCCTTTTAATCTATATTGATCAAAATTATACGCTTTTAAATGAATGGAAAGTAAGTCAGTTTGTATATTTTTTTAAGCATATGATTAAGTGTATTCTTTGTTTATATATGCCCAAAATCTTTCTAAATATTAAGAAAACCATTTTAAGTTTGTTTATTTTATTTAATTATAGTAGTAAGACATATTGTAACTATTAAGATGTACATTCTTTTTTTTCTGTATTTCAGAATGTGGTAGGTTGGTACAAATTCCGTCGTCATTCAGATCAGATCATGACGTTTAGAGAGAGGCTGCTTCACAAAAACTTGCAGGAGCATTTTTCAAACCAAGACCTTGTTTTTCTGCTATTAACACCAAGTGTAGTAACAGAAAGCTGCTCTACTCATCGACTGGAACATTCCTTATATAAACCTCAAAAAGGGTAAATGTTGGCCAGTCACTGGCTGTATTAAACTAATAGAAAAATACAGTATTTAGTAGTTTTTGCAGCTTACAAAGTGTTCTCATATATTGTCGCATCAGATTGTCACAATAACCCTCAGAAGTAGCTCTTACCATCTGTTACTTTATAGGTGGGAAAATAATGGTCAGATAAGGAAATGAGAAGCCTAGTGTGGAATGATGACTTGTATTCTGGCACTGAAGATTTGCTCTTATTTACTATTTAAGGTGGAAAAAAACTTTATATTGATTGATAAAGGGTATAATTTAGAATTTAAGCCTAGATACTTGAGTAGCTTTTCTATAACTGAGCAAAGAAACAAAGTAGCTTTTGATGGTCCACTAAAATGAGTCTAACCAGGGACTCCCTACAGGTTGTATATAGTAAACTACATTTTCATAGAATATGAGAATTACGTTAAAAGAGTACCAACTAAGAATAATTTTATTGTTCATGGAAGATAGGGTAAATCTCAATGTTAATACTGCCTTATTTACACATGTACTAATCCAAGGAGCCATTAAACTGCTTTTCCACACCATTATACTAAGCACATTTCACAGTTTTACATGTCACGTGGGCCTAGTGTGGTGACTCACACCTGTAATCCCAGCACTTGGGAGGCCAAGGCAGGAGGATCACTGAGCAACATAAGGAGACCTCATCTCTACAAAAAACTTAAAAATTAGTCGGGTGTGGTGATGGGCACCTGTAGTCCCAGCTACTTGGGAGGCTGATGCAAGAGGATTGCTTGAGCCCGGGAGGTTGAAGCTGCATTATTGAGCCATGATTGCACCACTCCATTGCAGCCTGGGAGACAGAGTGAGACGCTGTCTCAAAAAAAAAAAAAAAACAGTTGTCTCAAGTCAGTAAATTCTATTTTGGATAAGCAGTAAAGAATGGGTTTGGGGGAGCATATTTTTTAAATCTTGTAGGGGACAAGTAGTCTATTCTGGCAGGTAGATACTAATCTTTCTTTTCATTCTAAATTTATAAAGTTTTATTTTGTCAGACTTTTTCACAGGGTACCTTTAGTGGTTGCCAATCTGGGCATGTCTGAACAACTAGGTTATAAAACTGTATCAGGTTCCTGTATGTCCACTGGTTTTAGCCGAGCAGTACAAACACACAGGTAAGATTCAACTGCTTTTTCACAAAACTTCTATTCACCTTTGAAATTAATTTTCTTATTTCTCAAACAACAGCAGAATAAAAATGAAAGGGAAAACTAATCCATTACTCAAGTAAACTAGGCGGTTTTTTTTTTTTTTGAGACGGAGTCTCGCTCTGTCGCCCAGGCTGGAGTGCAGTGGCACAATCTCGGCTCACTGCAAGCTCCGCCTCCCGGGCTCACGCCATTCTCCTGCCTCAGCCTCCTGAGTAGCTGGGACTACAGGCGCCCGCCACTACGCCCGGCTAATTTTTATTTATTTTTATTCTTTATTTTTTTTGTATTTTTTTTTAGTAGAGACGGGGTTTCACTGTGTTAGCCAGGATGGTCTTGATCTCCTGACCTCGTGATCCGCCCACCTCGGCCTCCCAAAGTGCTGGGATTACAGGTGTGAGCCACCACACCTGGCCAACTAGGCTGTTTTTACCTTCCTCATCCCCTCCTGTTAGTGCTTGTCTACTTACAAGATACAAAAAAGGTGGTGGTTAGTCCAGGCATGGTGGCTCACACCTGCAATCCCAGCACTTTGGGAGGCTGAGGCAGGAGGATCTCTTGAGCTTAGGAGTTGGAGACTAGCCTGGGCAACACAGCAAAACCCCATCTCTACAAAAGAAATTAAAAAAAAAAAGTACTGGGAGGAGCTTGTTGCATATCCTGTTAATTTTAGCATATCTATTCTAGGTGAGAATAAGTATATAGCCTAAAAATTACAATTTTCTAAGGCAGTGGTTCAGATTAAAGGCTTCGAAATTAGATATTTGTAAAAATCAGACTTTAGCCAAGACTCACTCATACTGTAGGCTGCTTAGATATAACTTTCTTTGTGGCCATTAAGGAAGTAATGTCAAAAACAGCAACACTGGTAGTATAGGATACCTACTAGAGTGTAAACTTTAAGGGGTTAGGTTTTACTTACTTACTTTTGTGTCCCCACAGTGCTACCAGTTTAAAAACTGAATACCATATTTCTTTGATTCTGAGGTGCACATTTTCCTGTTTTTTTTGTTTTTTTTTTAAGACGGAGTTTTGCTCTTGTTGCCCAGGCTGAGGTGTGATGGCATGATTTCAGCTCACTGCAGTCTCTGCCTCCCAGGTTCAAGCGATTCTCCTGCCTCAGCCTCCTGAGTAGCTGGGATTACAGGCATGCACCACCATGCCCAGCTAATTTTGTATTTTTTTAGTAGAGATGGGGTTTCTCCATGTTGGTCAGGCTGGTCTCAAACTCCCGACCTCAGGTGATCCGCCTGCCTCGGCCTCCCAAAGTGTTGGGATTACAGGCGTGAGCCACCACACCTGGCGAGATGCACATTTTTCATATTTATCTCTGACATTGGGATGTCTTACGAGTCATGCCTTCTTAGAATTACTTTTTTCCTTATTTCATGGATAATAAAATAATGATGTCTCTTTCAAGTAAAGGTAACTTGAATTCAGTAAAATATTTAAAAAATTGACTCCAGTTCCCATTGCCAATAGAGACCTTTTTTCCTTCCTTCAATTTTTATCTATTTTTATGCAATCTTCCCCCATCCCCTGCCCATCCTCGCCTTTTTGGGAGACCTGTCAGTAGTACTTAGGAGGCTAAAATGTTTGCTAATGTGAAGATCAATGAAGTAGGTTTTGTGGTTGGTTTTTCTGCATACACATAGATTGACAAAATTATGGTTCCTACAAAACCAGTAAAAAGAATCTTCCATTGCTCTTTGACAATAAGTTTTTCACCTTATCATGAAAATGAGTTTTGTGTATTTGCCTGAGGAAATGGTAATTTTTTACAGCTCTAAATTTTTTGAAGAAGATGGATCCTTAAGGGAAGTACATAAGATAAATGAAATGTATGCTTCATTACAAGAGGAATTAAAGGTAAGTTAACATATCAAACACTTCAACCACTTCTAGATAGAGTTCATATCGAGTTAATGACTGACATTTTTTAGGGATAACCTGACATCTTGATTAGATTTATACAGTTATGCGTTGCTTAATGAGGGCTATACCTTCTGAGAAATGTATCATTAGGCAATTTCATCATTGTGCAAACATATACTTACACAAACCTGTATTTTTACTTTTTAGTTTTCACAGGGAAAACCAAATGTCCCCAAATTATTGAATATCAATCATTTCCCCTATTTGATCTGTAATGCCAATATCACGTGCTGTATATCAGCTTTCTGTATGTGCTCCATTATAATCTCGTGAGACCCCATCATAGATGTTGTCCCTTGTTGAACAAGATGTTGTTATTCCTTTAGCTTCATTGACTGAGACGTATTTCTTTAGCTGTAGTAACAAAGATTGCAATCTCAGTGCTTACAACAACCATGGTGTGGTCTTGCTCACATTATATTTTGGCTGTAGCTCTATTCCTTTTCTGAATGTCACCTTCATCCAGGATCCAGGCTGAAGGAGCAGCCCTTATTTGGGACATGTTCTCATGGCATAAGGCAAACAGTAAGAAAGGTAGTGGAGCCAGGCATGGTGGCTGACGCTTGTAATCCCAGCACTTTGGGAGGCTGAGGTGGGCAGATCACGAGGTCAGGAGATCAAGAGCATCCTGGCTAACACAGTGAAACCCCATCTCTATTAAAAATACAAAAAAAATTAACCGTGCATGGCGGCGGGCGCCTGTAGTCCCAGCTACTCGGGAGGCTGAGGCAGGAGAATGGTGTGAACCCGGGAGGTGGAGCTTGCAGTGAGCCAAGATCGTGCCACTGCACTCCAGCCTGGGTGATAGAGCGAGACTCCATCTCAAAAAAAAAAAAAAAAAAAAAGCTAATGGAAATTCACAACAGCTCTGAAAACTTTGCTTAAAATGGCCATGTCACTTCCACTCACATTTCATTGACCTGAACACATCACATGGTAATAGGCAGGGATATATAATCCTTCTTACAGAATAGAGGGACGTATATTTGATAACAGTATATACTTCCCTCTACTTCATGTGTCAGTTCTACTTCATGTGTCAGTTCAGGTCCTTTGAGAACTAGATGTCAAGATGGGATTATAAGTGCAGGAGATTTACTGGACCTGAGAAGGATAAAGAAGAGGAAGCAATAACAGGCATGAAGAGCCTTCAGACAACACTGCAAGTCTGACCCCTGCGAAAGGAGAGGGGGTAAGAGGACAAGTGGTTAGGAAGAGCCTCAGACTGCAGTGCCATTTTAAGGAAGTTCCACTAGGCTGATGGGGAGTGTTTGAGCAAAGTTGCCCAAAAATTGTTCTATAGGCATGGACTTGCACTAATATCTGCACTGTGCTTAGTCAATGGCTAGGAACAGCCCAGGGGAAGTGTGGCTTAAGAGCAAACACACTGGTAGATCCAAAGCTGGGGCTGTTAAGTCAACTATGCTTTCCCCAGTTGGAAATCTTAGTAAGGAGTATATTTCCATGGCCACCATACTCATCAGTAGAGCACACTAACAGAAAAGCAGTTAAAATATTTTGATTCGTATTACACTACTTTTTTCATATGAAACAGGAATTTTAGATGGTGAAAACATCCAGAATCTCACCCTTTTATTTATTTTTTAGAGACAGTGTCTTGCTCTGTTACCCAGGCTGGAGTGCAATGGCATGATCTCAGCTCACTACAACCGCCACCTCTTGGGCTCAAGTGATCCTCCTCTCTCAGCCTCCAGAGTAGCTGAGACCACAGGTGTGCACCACTATGCCCAGCTTTTTTTTGTATTTTGTGTAGAGACAGGGTTTCACTATGTTTACAGGCTGGTCTCCAACCCCTGAGCTCAAGCAAGCCACCCTCCTTGGCCTCCCAAGGTACTGAAGTACTGGGATTACAGGTGTGAGCCACCACATCCAGCCTGGACTCTCACTATTTTAACATAACTATTTTCACTCTGCCATGTGCTCCAGTTTTTCCTTAATATATGTATACTTTGATATAGTTGATAGTCACAGTGACATAAATTTGTGTCATGATTTTTAAAAAATTTGATACATCAAACATTGTTCCTGTTGCTACATATTCTTTAGCTGTTTTGTTTTTGCATTTGTTTTTTTGTTTTTTTTGAGACGGAGTGTCAGTATGTTGCCTGGACTGGAGTGCAATGGCGCGATCTTGGCTCACTGCAACCTCTGCCTCCCAGGTTCAAGCGATTCTCTTGCCTCAGCTTCCCAAGTAGCTGAGATTACACACACCCACCACTATGCCAGGCTAATTTTTGCATTTTTAGTAGAGACGGGGTTTTGCCATGTTGCCCGGGCTGGTCTCTAACCCCAGACCTCAGGTGATCCACCTGCCTCGGCCTCCCAAAGTACACAGGTGTGAGCCACCGCGCCTGGCCTCTTTATTTTTAATGGCAATATATTTCATAGAGCAATGTTATGGAAAAATATCAACTTGGGCTAAAATAGGGAATGTAACGTAGAGGTATATCATAAGAACTGTAGGCAGAAAGCAGCTGAACTTTAGGAAGGAATTGTAACCAGGAGCTAGAAAGCCAATAGAACTTTCTCTGTCTGCACATTGTTATCCTTCCAGACCTTTTTGTTTCTTCATCCACTGGCAGGCCAGAAAACAGCCAACCTATAGCTCCTGCATTTAGATGTCTTCTAGAGCATAAGATTTGCCAATTGGCTATGTAATACCTCCAGATTGCCAGGCAAGAATCTAATTGGTTCTGTTTGGGTCAGCTCGGGTGAAAGATGGGTACAGGGGTAACCGGCAAAACTCTTATGTCAGGGCGAAAAGTTTGTAAAAAGTAGGCTTGGCAGACATCCTAAAAAGTGTCCACTAAAACTGGCAAAACAACTATTAGCCTACAATTGGAAATTAGTTTTTTTTTTTTAAATGTTCTCCCCTCCCCCAGTTGTTTTATGTTATACTAAGAAACATCATCTTATATTTTTGTTGTTATTAAGATATATTCCCAAATGGAATTATGGCATCAAAAGTTATTGGTATTCATACTTTTAAAACTAAAGACACACAGAACTGATCTGCTTTTCAAAAGTAGTGTGTCTTACAGGAAAAACTCTTCAATAGTATCCTTTCATAATAGTAAAAGTCACTTTGTTTTCACTTATTGTGAGTTTCTTAGTGTTAAATGTATGCAGTAACTCTGCATCTGTATTTTTTGTTTCAAAGTTTTTTTTTTTTTTTTTTTTTTTGAGACAGGGTCTCACTGTATTGCCCAGGCTGGAGTACAGTGGTGTGATTTCGGCTCGCTGCAACCTCTGCTTCCTGGGCTCAAGCAATTCACGTGCCTCAGCCTCCCGAGTAGCTGGGACTACAGGCATGCATCACCACACCTGGATAATTTTTTATATTTTTAGTAGAGACGGGGTTTCACCATGTTGCCCAGGCTGGTCTCAAACTCATGAGCTCAGGTAGTCTGCCCGCCTCACCCTCCCAAAGTGTTAGGATTACAGGCGTGAGCCACTGCAGCCTGGCCCATGAGTTCATATTTATTTCTGTGTATTTTCAATGAAATTAACTGGCATGATAAAAACTGTATAAATGAGTACTTACTACCTCTGAAAAAGCATTTTATAACATATAAGGCTTATTTATAACCTACAAGTGCTTGTTACTGAGGTCCTCCAGAAAATAAATAAAATGCATATAAAAGGCAAATAGTTTTCGGTATTATATACCACCAATGATTTTATATTATTTGTGAATCCAGGCTATATTAGTACCGAGCTTGAAATCTTAACCTATGCCCTTAAATTATTTTATTTTGCAGAGTATATGCAAAAAGGTAGAAGACAGTGAACAAGCAGTAGATAAACTAGTAAAGGATGTAAACAGATTAAAACGAGAAATTGAGAAAAGGAAACGAGCACAGATTCAGGCAGCACGTAAGTAAACAACATGTCTCTACTTTCTGTGCTAAAAATTTTTATTTTTTATTTTTTTGAGATAGAGTGTCGCTCTGTCACCCAGGTTGGAGTACAGTGGTGTGATCTCAGCTCACTGCAACCTCTGCCTCCTGGGTTCAAGCAATTCTTCTGCCTCAGCCTCCCAAAAAGCTGGGATTCCAGGTGCCTGCCACCATGCCTAGCTAATTTTTTTGTATTTTTAATAGAGACAGGGTTTCACCATGTTGGCCAGGCTGATCTTCAACTGCTGACCTCAAGTGATCCACCCGCCTCAGCCTCCCAAAGTGCTGGGATTATAGGCGTGAGCCACTACGCTCGGCCCTTCCTGTGCTTTTAAAGAACATAATACTACAGTAGCTATATTGCTGACATGAAAGAACACAACTTTAATTTTGTCTTAGAATACTGTGGCATATAAATTAGAATTCAGAATTATGTATGTTATTCTCACTTTAGATAATAAAACTGTTAAAATCTTTTTGACTTAATTTTACAATAGTTAATTATAAAAGCTTTGTAGAAGAAATGTTGTATGTTGAACTGTTACTCTATTTTGTTTAGGAGAGAAGAACATCCAAAAAGACCCTCAGGAGAATATTTTTCTTTGCCAAGCATTACGGACCTTTTTTCCAAATTCTGAATTTCTTCATTCATGTGTTATGTCTTTAAAAAGTAGACATGTTTCTAAAAGTAGCTGTAACATCAACCACCACCTCGACATAGTAGACAATCTGACCTTAATGGTAGAACACACTGACATTCCTGAAGCTAGTTCAGCTAGTACACCACAAATCATTAAGCATAAAGCCTTAGACTTAGATGACAGATGGCAATTTAAGAGATCACGGTTGTTAGATACACAAGATAAACGATCTAAAGCAGATACTGATAGTAGTAACGAAGATAAAGCGTCCAAAATGAGCAGCCCAGAAACGGATGAAGAAATTGAGAAGATGAAGGGTTTTGGTGAATGTTCACGGTCTCCTACATTTTGATCCTTTTAACCTTAAAAGGAGATTTTTTTTATTTGGCTGATGGGTAAAGCCAAACATTTCTATTGTTTTTACTATGTTGAGCTACTTGCAGTAAGTTCATTTGTTTTTACTGTGTTCACCTGTTTGCAGTAGTACACAGATAAGTCTTAGTGCATTTATTTCACAAAGTGCTTTTTCAAACATGAGATGCTTTTATTTCCAAACCTTTTTTTCACCTTTCACTAAGTTGTTGAGGGGAAGGCTTACACAGAAACATCCTTTAGAATTGGAAAAGTGAGACCAGGCACAGTGGCTCACACCTGTAATCCCAGCACTTAGGGAAGACAAGGCAGGAGGATTGAGGCCAGGAGTTAGAGACCAGCCTGGGCAACGTATTGAGACCCATCTCTATTAAAAAAGAAAAAATTGGAAAATCAAGAATAGCTTTATTTTCACAATATGGAAGGAAATTTATATGAAAAAAGTACGTTATGGCTAGAGTTGCCAGATAAAATGCTGGATACCATGCAATAAATTTGCAAAACATCATCTAAAATTTAAATTTGTCCTACATTTGTACTTGCTAAATCTGGCGGCCTTAATTATTACACAACTATAATGCAACACAAACAGTAATCTCTCCCCTAGAGTCCTTTGCACGAAATTTAGCAAATCCATCATTTTGAATACAGTACAAGCCTGGTAATCCAGTGTATTTGGGATAGGCCAGTGGAACTCAGAATTGGTACATATATACATACATGTCTATCATATTCAATGTCTATTAGGTGTAAATCATCTTTATGTAAAAGACACTACTGGTTTGAGGATAGACTTGTCTAGGAATATTTTGTCCTCCTGTGACAACACCACTATCCATCCCAATGTAACATTTCTACAAAGGGAAGATACCTTAACCAGGCATACTTACATTTGCTAGTTGGAAAATCATTCTGAGCAGTTTTAATTCCATTCAATTGAATGGATTATTGTATGAGCTATTTGGGAATCAGATATAAATGAAAATCACACAGAACCACTTTTATTCAACATATGTAAAATGTGATGAGTGTTAACATTTTAAATAAGCAATCTGCTTAATGGACATTGGTATGAAGGGAAGTGTCATTCTTTACCTCACTCCTCAAACACTTTTCTATCCAAAGTTTGGTTTGAGTCAATATTGGCATCATACAACCACTTACTGTAAAATAAGTTTATTGGTGGAAATGTGATATAATTTATTCTCCATATCTGATGTTACAAACTTTAGGGTCCTTGAGATATGCAGGATCCTTGTATGTAACTGGCATAAACCCTGTAAAGAGATAATTAAAGTTCTTGAGAAAACATAATGAACAAAACTTCAGCTAGCTCAATTCAGTTGTTGAGGTGTTCTTTCTTACCCAGTATTTGAGCTCTCTTAATTGCTTTTGTGATTTCTTTCTGTTTCTTCCCACAAAGACCTGTAAAATAAAAAGCTTTCTTATTCATAAAAAATGTCAATATTTAAAGTTTGCAATTTTTTTTTTTGAGACAGAGTCTCGCTGGAGTACAGTGAGGCGCACTCTCGCCTCACTGCAACCTCTGCCACCCAGACTCAAGCAATTATCTTGCCTCAGCCTCCTCAGTAACTGGGATTACAGGTGTGCACCACCACACCCGGCTAATTTTTTTGTATTTGTAGTAGAGACAGGGTTTCACCATATTGGCCAGGCTAGTCCTGAACTCCTCACCTCAGGTGTTCCGCCCACCTCAGCCTCCCAAAGTGCTGGGATTACAGGCATGAACCACCACACCCAGCCTCAACAAGTTTTTAAGTCAAGGGTTGGTAAATCATTTTTGTCAAGTGCTAGAATAATAATATTCTAGGATTTCTGGGCCATAGTCTCCATCACCACCACTCAACTCTGCTGTTGTAGCTCGAAAACAACCATATGGCACTATGTAAACAAAACTGCAAAAACAAGTGGGGCTGGGCACAGTGGCTCATGCCTGTAATCTCAGCACTTTGGGAGGCCTAGGTGGGCGGATCACCTGAGGTCAGGAGTTCAAGACCAGCCTGGCCAACATGGAGAAACCCCATCTCTACTAAAAATACAAAAATTAGCCAGGCATGGTGGTGCATGCCTGTAATCCCAGCTACTCGGGGAGGCTGAGGCATGAGAATCGCTGCAACCCAGGAGGCAGAGGTTGCAGTGAGCCGAGATTGTGCCAGTGCACTCCAGCCTAGGTGACAGAGTGAGATTCCATCTCAAAAAAAAAAAGTGGCATTTGTATATGATGAACCTGATCAAGATAAAAAGGGGGCAGGTCGGATTTGACCTATGGGCCATAGTTTGCTGACAGCAAGTTTAAGTATCAATCTAGGAATGATTATAGGATCTTCCAAAACACCAACAACAGTTTTATAAAGCCCAAGTTTTCTATATAGTCAACTCTGCATAAGACAGCAAAATAATAATCCCCTTGGCCTAGGAGGCTTTTTCATTGTAACTAGCTCTAGTCCCTGTAGTATCTGATCTAGTAGTAATTTATAGCACAATTTGAAAATTTGACAGTTTTCTTAAATGACAGAAATACATTGATATAATTCTTATCTACATATATATTCCCATGATAAAAAACAAAATACCTGTAATGTGCCTTCCATAAATGCATCCAGTAAATGGAGAAACAAACTGGGACAAAAGCTGTTTTGGAGTTTTATTCGGAGGGGGAAAAAAAGTATTTGTTATTTATTTCTGAATATGTAAATTTCAAAAAACAACCTTCAAGTTATATAAAGCTTTACTACATTTCAGACATTTCATGAAATATGAGAAAAAATATTGTTATCCATCCTGTTACCTTTTAAATATTTTCTAGTGTGTCAAAAGTCTATATATAATTAAATAGCAGATTAATCAGCATATTCATTCAATGTTAAATCTGTTTTCTTGACCTCCACAGATACTTTTCTAAAATATTGCTTGAAACAAGCTACTAAAAAACTTCATCTATCATGACAAGCTATCACATTACCCTCTGATAATAATCATTAAGATAAATTATCAGAGGGTAATGAGATTTTCCAGAGGTACAAGTACACCAGGCATTTGCTATAATTTATGCTTTATTTAAATACTTATTTAGAACTTTCTAGGTGCCAGTCATTATTCTTGGCACTTTGCATAATCTTCCTAGTATGTGTGTTTCTGTAATTTCTTGGTTCTCTCTCAAAGGCAGCTATCACCTTATACTATTGTCAATATACAGAATTTTTTTTTTTTTTTTTGACAGTTTCGCTCTTGTCACCCAGGCTGGAGTGCAACGGCACGATCTCGGCTCACTGCAACCTCCGCCTTCTGGGTTCAAGCAATTCTCCTGCCTCAGCCTCCCAAGTAGCTGGGATTACAGGCATGCACCACCACACTCAGCTAATTTTTGTATTTTTAATAGAGACGGGGTTTCACCATGTTGGCCAGGCTGGTCTCAAAATCCTGACCTCAGGTGATCCGCCCGCCTTGGTCTCCCAAAGTGCTAGGATTACAGGCGTAAGCCACCGCGCCCGGCCAACATACAGAACTGTAGCGCTATTCATTTGCCCCAAATTTGCAACTTCTAACTTGCTGAGAGTTAGACAAGAGATAAGTAACATGTGAATCAGTGATATGGGTGGTGAGGTAAAGAGATCAGCTTCACCAGATGAGCTTTTTCCAAAGTTCTGACTCTCCCCAATTGAGAATTTTGACAGAATTTTAACTGTCAAAAAAAAAAAAAAATTACAGTGAGCTATTATGTTTGGTGTAGTGAAAAAAACAGAGTGGAAATAATAGTAAGTGGGGAGAGCCAAGGTGCTTTTACTTGAATAAAACAGAGATATGCTTATACATAGAATTATAACCAAATTTGAAATTATGAAGTTGCTAAAACAGTTACCTCTACAAAAGCCTGCTATAAACTGACTTCTCTTTAAGCAGATCTATCAGAAGAAAAACCTTAAAATATAGTGAAGTAAAACCAGATCTCACCTGTACATTCTTATAATCTACACGCTTTCCACACAAGATACATTTCTTAAGAGGTTCTTTATAAGGATTTTCCATTGTAATGGGCTAGGGAAAAAAACGAAAAGTGTGATAATAGGATGTGTTAATTCTGAATTTTAAAAGGTTACTATTCTACATTCAAATCCATTCAAAGGATTAGTTATACCTTTCTTACTGTGTACATATTTTATATAAGCACTTTATTTTGTTTCAGTTTAGCCTACAAATGAACTCATGGGAAGATTCTGGAATAAAGTACAATCTTTGTAGAATAAGAGAGTTTATGGCAGAACAAAAATGATGTCTGATAAGAAAGTGATTGCTGCAATGCTTTGCTCAGATTGTAGATAATGAAAAAATTTTTAGATTTAAGAAAACTTGTAACACAATAGATAACATACGGCATTCTTAAATGAGTGCAATCCCTAATTTATCCATCTCCATGTCTCTATCAAGTATTTTTTCACTATTTTTATACATAATGGCCCATGACTTACTGTAATAAAAGGTTGTTTGACTTTATCACCCCAGGCTACTATATAAGTTTGCATTAGCCTTTTTGGCTTTTCTGTTACCACCATTGCCCTAATGCTTCTGCCACAGTGCCTCCCTCCTACCGTCAGTATGGCTGTCTCCAGGATAGAGGTTCTTAATCTAGAAATGGCTCTGAAGCCCATGACTCCCTGTAATCGTATGCAAAACTTCAAATGAATGGAACTTTGTGCCTTTTTCTGTGGAGAGGGTCCATAACTTTGATTAGAGACAAAGTGGGATTTATGAACTAAAAAAGGAATAATGTCCCTTTACTTTCTTAAAGTGTGGTGCATGGATTAGATTACCAAGACAGATGCTCAGAGAAACTAGACAAGTTCTTTTGTTTTTTCCAATTCTTCAAACTTTCCATTTTACATTCAGCTCACGTGACTACTCTTCAGCTCTGTGCCAAGTGCTTTGTATGTTCTGATTAGTGTCAAAGTACCTTTGCATGTAGTAAGAACCTGTGCTTTCAAGTCCATGCTAATACTATAGCCAACCTATAGCTAAGCTTTGTACAGTCTCTTTTCAGTTATCTAAAATTCTACTCACCCAAACTACCTTTTAAAATTGCCAAATCATTTGCTTATAAAGGGCTATGTAAAAAAACCGATTCCCAAATCACATATCCTGAAATTTAAGATCTAGGAAGAAAAATATGGTATTATAGCAGCTTTGCTTCTAATCTAGGAATTCCCCTAGTTCAAAACTCAACTGACTACAATCAATTCATCATCATTTCTGAACTCAGAGTAATTATCTAATTGTTTTGTCCTACAGCAGAACTCTATTCAAGTAGCTAAAATAAAAGATGTTAGAGTCTAATACCAGTTCTCGTTTTAAAAAGAAAAAAACATTTGGTCATATTTGCAAATGCCTTACTAATAGAAAAAAAAATTCTTACCAGGTCCTCGTTGCTGGATACCTGTTTATATTGTGAACAACCTCTTCTCCAAAGCACTGTGATTAAACAGAAACAGCAATTAACTATTTATTTTTCATAGCTGAATAGCTAAATATTTTTGTTTTTATGGAGACAGGATGAACTAAGGGACACGATATTAAAGGTTTTGTATTCATTATATTCAGAATGACTGGTTAAAAACCTTTATATTTGGGACAGAGTAAGACTCAACATGGGTGTGCTTTCCAGGGCTTTGGGGGGAAAGCACGTATTTTCCCACCCATACCTGCTCTCTTTCTGACATTGATTTTCCCTTCATTCCATGGTTAGAGAAAATTCTTAATGCAAATTCTTACAGGAGAAGCAACAGGCACTATCATACAAAAAGAAAATGAGTAACAGACCCGTCCCAGAGAGAATTTATAGAGAAACACAGAGGAGATAAAATGGCAAAAATTACACAATTTTGTTCTGTTTGGGGACCTTAGACAACTGGAATTTGCTGCTGGGCGACTCTGGAAATGCCCCTTCCTCACTAAGATTATCCGGAGATCTTAGGAAAGTCTCTGCTTTTTAATTAAGAACCACTCTAGCTTCCTCATAGGTTTAAAGAAAGGTGTGGATTAGACGACTCTAAAACAGTCAAAGGCGATTACAGATTCCCAACCATCTTGGAGAAACTTAATTGCTTAGAAACTAGAGTCGTTTTGCTAACAGGGACGACTCCACCAACCATTAGGACTAAGGTTAATGCCTGCAACGCTACAACGCAGCATAGAATATGGAGACTTTACCCGTGTGAGTCCCGGGATGTGTAAGGCTGACAGCAGCCGTTACCAAGCGTGTCAACTTCTTCCTCCCTAGACCACCGCAAACAGCAACCATAGCGGCCATGGTTCCGCGTTTGTTCCACTTCCTTTCGCTCCGAATCGTTCCGAAAGGCCCCTTCCGCTGCTTTTCCCCTGTGGGCTCGAGTACGCGGTTCAAAGGTTCCGCAGGAGAACGCTGAGGACCCGCGAGAGTAGGTGAGGTTTTTCAATACGCATGCGCAGCACCTTTCTGTTCTAGCCCTCGCTACGCTGCAGGTCACGTGAGGCTTATGATTGGAGAAGGAGAGCGTAGAAGTTTATGCTTGCTTCCGGTCCGCGAGCCCAGAGCACTAACTTGGGGTCTTTTCCGAAGGTGGATGTAGAAGCGGGCGCTGGCCTCCCACTCTCTTTTCCATTTGGGCTTAGCGTCTGGGTCACTGAGAACGACGTCTGAATAGGGCCCTGGATCCTTGCCATGGATGAAGGTGGTTCCCGCATCCGCCGGCGGGTGTCTCTCCCCAAAAGGAACCGTCCAAGCCTGGGGTGCATTTTTGTCGCTCCCACCGCGGCCGAGCTCGAGCCCGGAGATGAGGGGAAAGAGGAGGAGGAAATGGTGGCTGAGAACAGGAGGCGGAAAACCGCGGGCGTACTGCCGGTCGAGGTACAGCCCCTTCTACTCTCAGATTCCCCCGAATGTCTCGTCCTTGGAGGTGGTGATACAAACCCGGACCTCCTACGTCGCATGCCCACTGACAGAGGGGTGGGAGACCAGGTACGAAGGGCTTGGAACTTGGAACTGCAAAGTTTTGGCATCCTTCCCAGATGCAAAGGGTTGACCAGTTTTATCGCCTTCGTTTATTTTTCTCTTCTTTACCACTGTTAATCGGCACTTAGGAGGTATTGATTGCCTCTATATAAATATGAAATGTAAACCCCGAGACATAAAAGTTGTACACGCAGCAAATAAGTGGCTGACGGAAACACAAATCTAGGCTTCCAAATAACTGCAGCTCCTACTGTACAAATAAAATCTGCTGTTTATTGAAGACCCATTATGTTAAACTAGTTACATTGTCTAGATTTTACAACAGTAATCAGGCCCTGAAAAGTTGAGATACTACAGTTCTTGCTCCAAATCCTGTTGTCGTAATCACTTTACTATATTGCTGCCTCCAGGTTTGTTTTTCTAATGTGTAGTAGACCACTCCAAGTCAGTATTCAGATTATCAGTCTCAATTCCAAATTCCTAGGAACTCCTTGGAGTGTCTAGGGGTACAACCATGTTTCTGTTACAGGCCAGTTTCTGTAGATTGTAGTCTGGGAGGGAAGCACTGCAGTTATCAGAAACTTCGAATGCGCTGACATTTCAGTAGATGTCTACCAGTCTTCCTGCTGTTTTAGTATAGCTTTAACAATTAGAATCTGGCCAAGTGCGGTGTCTCATGCCTATAATCCCAGTGCTTTAGGAGGCCGAGATAGGAGGATCACTTAAGCCCAGAAGTTCGAGTTCAAAACCAGCCTAGGCAACAGAGACCCAGTCTCTGTTTAAAAAAAAAAAAAAAAAAAAATTTTTTTTAATTAGCCGGGTGTGGTGGCCTGCACCTGTAGTCCTAGCCTTGGGAGGCTGAGGCAGGAGGATCGCTTGAGCCCAGGATGTCAAGGCTGCAGTGAGCTGTGATCGTGCAGTGGCTGCCACTGCACTCCAGCCTGGGTGACAGAGCCAGACCCTGTCTCAAAAATTAGAATCTCAGTGTCATTGTAACACTCGTAAACCTGCTGTTTAGCCAAGTAGTTTAACCTCTTTGGGCCTCCATTTCGTCAGCTGTAAATTGGTGATATCTGTTTACATATAGGTCTGTGATCCATATGTGACCATATAATTATATACTTGGTACAGCCCTAGGCTGAAGTGTTTTTGGGTTTTTTTTTTTTTTTTTTTGAGAAAGAGTCCCACTCTGTTGCCCAGGCTGGAGTACAGTGGCGCAATCTCGGCTCACCGCAACCTCCGCTTCCCAGCAATTCTCATGCCTCAGCCTCCAAGTGGCTGGGGCTACTGGAGCGTGCCACTGTGCCCAGCTAGTTTTTGTATTTTCTGTAGAGACTAAGTTTGACCATGTTGGCCAGGCTGGTGAAGCTTTTCTTCTTAATGAAACTGGAATTGACCATAAGCGTTTTTGTTCTCTTTGCAGCATAATGACAGTGAAGAGGACATGTTTGGTGACTATGATAGCTTTACTGAAAACTCTTTTATAGCTCAAGTTGACGACCTGGAACAAAAATATATGCAACTTCCTGAACATAAGAAACATGCTACAGACTTTGCCACTGAAAATCTTTACTCAGAAAGTATCAAAAACAAACTCAGCATTACTACCATAGGCAACCTTACTGAATTACAAACTGATAAGCACACAGAGAACCAGAGTGGATATGAAGGTGTCACTGTTGAACCTGGAGCTGATCTTTTGTATGATGTACCTTCCTCACAGGCTATATACTTTGAAAATTTACAGAAGTCTTCAAATGATTTGGGCAATTGTTCTATGAAAGAAAGGGATTGGAAGTCATCCTCTCACAACACTGTGAATGAGGAACTGCCCCATAATTGCATAGAGCAACCCCAGCAAAATGATGAGACCTCTTCCAAAGTCAGAATTAGTTCAGATATGAACAGGAGAAAAAGTATTAAAGATCATCTAAAAAGTGCCATGACTGGAAATGCCAAGGCCCAGACACCAATATTTTCTAGAAGTAAACAGCTCAAAGACACTCTCCTATCTGAGGAAATTAATGTTGCTAAGAAAACAATTGAGTCATCATCAAATGACCTTGGTCCTTTTTATTCATTACCCAGCAAAGTGAGAGACCTTTATGCCCAGTTCAAGGGAATTGAAAAATTATATGGTAATGCTTTTTGCTGGAATAAAATTTTTTTTCCTATCATTACCATAATATTAGTGCAAGTCAATGGAAGCGAATGCTTTCATGGTCCATACTAGTTCTCATTTTGAAAACAAAATATTAGTGATCTCTCAACCCCTTCCGTTCCTACCTATCCTGCTACCACTGAACCTCTTTCCTTCCCTCACAGTCACGCTTACCAAACCAGTTATCCTTTCTGTCTGTTTCCTTACCTCACATAATTCCTCTAATTCCTCATCTATAAGATAGGGATAGTAAATTGTTAGGCAAGTTAGATTCTGGTTCAAAGACATGCCAAATTAGATATTGGTAATGATTTTCAATAATTATATTGGTAGCCTCTAAGTAAGAACTTTAGTAAATTACCCCACTCTAATTCTGGGTTCTGTGCTCTCACTTAAGATCTGATGACTAAGATCTGACGTCTAAACACAATGTTACTTTTAATATTTACCTTACCTGACTTCTCAATAACTTACCTGATGCTGTGACTACACCCTTCGTGAAATTCTTGTTTCTGGATGTCCTTACACCCACTCCTGTTTTTTGACTCTGATTGTCTAGTAGATCCTCAGTTTTCTTAGCTTGTATTTCCTTGGCTGGCTCTGTCTTCTCTACTAAAACTTAGCTGTTGCAGTATGTCTTGGACACTCACATGTCTTGAGTGAAAGAAATCCATATTAGTAATACTGTTGATTAAACCAAACATCTTTCCCCCCTCACCAGCAGCCGCAGCCACCTCTCTCCACGGGCACATCCCCACCACCACCCAGGTGCTCTGCTTTGTGCTGCCTCTCCCAAAACTAGACATCTTTAAAGACAGCTGCAATTAAGTTTTAAGTCAGTGATGTCCAATCTTTTGGCTTCCTTGGGCCACATTGGAAAAAGTATTGTCTTGAGCCACAGTAAAATACACTAACGATAGCTGATGAGCTAAGAAAAAAAAATTGGAAAAATAAAATCTCATAATGTTTTACAAAAGTTTACAAATTTGTGTTGGGACACATTCAAAGCCATTCTGGGCCTCATGAGGGCTGTGGGTTGGACAGGCTTGTATTAAGTGCAAAGAAACAGTAATATTAAGAAGGTATCTTGTAATGTTTTTAAAAAATCCAGGGTCCTTGCATGTATTTCAGAAACGTGTCATTTCAGACAAATAAGGGACAGTTGCTGCCATACTGGAAAGTCAGCCCATCAACCTTCCACTTCATGAGTTTTCTGGAACTCCTGTTGGGATCTTATGAATGATATGAAAACTTGGGTTCTTAGGGAGAAGACAGTCAGGTTGGAGCAGAACTACAGGAAACAAAGTCTGATAAAAGACTCTACAAGAATCTAAATTGTGAGGTTCATGGTTTAAGAGCTAATGGTGTGTATTACCCTGGAAGTAGATGTTAACTTTCTTCTCTGCTTTTCTCCTAGCACCTTGCTTTTTGTTTAGTCTGCCAGAATGAACACCCTGAGGACAGGGCTCTATCTAACTCACCTTTTTCTTAACTAGCACTGTGCCTGGTACACTCTGGTAGGTTCTCAGCTGCTGGGGGTTGTCACTTAACAATGCAACTTTAGCACTCTGGGCCTAGTTCCTTGTCTATAAAAAGGGATAAATTTTTTGCAAGTTAGAGGCTGTGTTAAGGACATGCCAAATTAGATGCTGGTAATGATTGTCAGTAATTATATTGGTAGCTTCTAAGTAAGAACTTCAGTAAATAACAACTTTTAAAATCTTTTTACCTTTAAATCTGGCTTAATAACATGACAGATTAAAGCATAAATACATGTGCTGCTTTTTATTAAGCTAAAGCAGTGGTTCTCAAGTGTGGTTCCTGGAGTGCAGCATCAGTGTCACCTGGAAATTTGTTGAAGCGCGTGTTCTCAGACACTTCCCCAGACCTACTGCATCAGAACCTCTAGGAGTACGACCTCGCAGTCTATGATCATGGCTCACTACAGCGTCAACCTCCCAGGCTCAAGCAATCCTCCCACTTCAGCCTCCGAAGTTGTGGGGACTATAGGCATGTGCCATCCTAGCCGGCTAATTTTTTTGTATTTTGTAGAGATAGGGTATCATTTTGTTGCCTAGGCTGGCCCTGAACTCCTCTCAGCCTCCCAAAGCGTTGGAATTACAGATATGAGCCATTGTACCTGGCTAATTTATTTTTTTGATGTGAAGATTATATTCATATATATTATTTTGTCATGTTATACTTAAAAATCTGAATTGGATAAAATGTGGCTATGGTTACATTATATTTTGGCATAAACATCTAATTTGATAACTCGGGTGATACCAATCGGAAGTATTTTTCAATATTTATTCAGTATTAAATTTAAGTATTTTTGAAATATTTTTAAAGAAAACATATTCACAGTCACTTGTAGTATTTGGGAATCACCAAAAGCACAATAAGTTAAAGTCACTTGTAACTGTCTTTCAGATATAACTTTTTTTTTTTTTTTTTAATAGAGATGGGCTCATCTTGAAATCCTGGTTGCAAGTGATCCTCCTGCCTTAGGTTCCCAAAGTGCTGGGATTACAGACGTGATCCACCACTCCGGGCCAATGATCTGCTTTTTTTTTTATATATATATACTTACCTGTATATTGAACATACATAGATCCATCTACAGTTCATTTTTAAACTGCAAAGAATCACATTGGATGATTGTACAATAATTTATTCAGCCTTTACCCCTGCCACCATGGCACTTTGTCACCTACCAACAATGCTGTGTGAACATCCTGCAAATAATCTTTATATGCTTTGGCTTCCGTTCTGTAGATGTAGAATCCCAAAAGTAATACTGCCAGATCAAAGGCAATGTGCAGTTCTATTTTTAATACTAGGTTACTTTCCACAAGGATTCTAGCAGTTTGTGTTCTCACAACCACACATGAGATTGGCTGTTTTTCCCCCACGTTAGTCAGCTCTGGATTTTACATGTGTGGGGCTTTTTCTTTTTTGGTAGTTACTTGTTTTTTATTTTAAAAATTAATTTTGCCAACCCAGTAGAGAACAGTTGAGCATCTTCTCATGTATTTATTGGCCACTTGCATTTCTGCTGTTTATTGACCATCTATTTATTGGCCATTTGCCATCTGCTGTGAAATGTCTTAAATTTTTTGCTCATTTTTCTAGTGATAAAACACTGAAGCACATCTTTAAAGACTTTTGATGATTTTTATTGTCAAATTATCCTACAGAGTAATTAATACTAGTTTTCACATAATATCTTGGATCTGATCTATTTTCATGAATCCCGCCTTGCCTAATTGTGGGAATCCTAGATGTGCCAGTTAATAATTCTAGTCTTTTGTGGTTTAAACAGTCTTAACCGTTTAAAATGGTTTTGGACCCATTCAAAATTCAGGTCTCCATGAGAGCTAGTTAAAGTTTTTATTGGTTTGTGTAAAACCTAATAGGTTTGTTTCCCTCTTCCCCCTACACTTCTCTCTGAGATGGCTTTTGGCTGAATGAGGAAGGGAAGCTTACATAATCTCCTTGCAGAACATAAGAGGAAGACATTAGAATTCACATAGGTCCTTGTACTGTCCCTTTGTTCCTCTGATATCCCAGATGGCACTCCTTGTCCACAAGGCTGCTACCTGCCCTGCTGTAATATTGGACCCATGTCTGCAGCTGGTGAATAAATGGGCTGGTTGCCCACCTTGTTGCCTAGGCCTGAACTAGGCTCACTGGCTGTACTACTTGCACATTTGGGATTTTTGACATGTGCCATTGGTTATAATTACATTTATCTTTATGAGAAGATTGCCCCACAGGAAGGGATTTTATTTTTTTCTTAGAAAACTTTTGAGTTTCAAAGGTTGGAAGGAGAAAATAATGCCTTTTTTTTTAAATTCCACAGAATGGCAACATACTTGTTTAACATTGAATTCTGTGCAAGAAAGAAAAAATTTAATATATTCATTGCCAACAAGTGGTGGAAAAACCCTCGTAGCTGAGATTTTAATGCTACAAGAACTGCTTTGCTGTCGGAAAGATGTTTTAATGATTCTTCCATATGTGGCAATTGTCCAAGAAAAGGTGTGTGTGTGTGTGTGTGTGCGCGTGTGTGTTTTAAAACAAATGTTATTTGCTGATACTTTGACATTAAGATCTGAAAACTAGCCTAAATGTAGTAATTTTGTATTGTTGGGAAGTACCTCTTTTTTAAAAATTTTATTTATTTATTTATTTATTTATTTATTTATTTATTTATTTATTTTTTGGGATGGAGTCTTGCTGTGTCACCCAGGCTGGAGTGCAGTGGCACGATCTTGGCTCACTGCAACCTCCGCCTCCCAAGTTCAAGCAATTCTCCTGCCTCAGCCTCCCGAGTAACTGGGATTACAGGCCTGTGCCACCATGCCCAGCTAATTTTTGTATTTTTAGTACAGATGGGGTTTCACCATGTTGGCCAGGCTGGTCTCAAACTCCTCATCTCCAGTGATCCGCCCACCTCAGCCTCCCAAAGTGCTAGGATTACAGGCATGAGCCACTGCGCCTGGTGAGAAGTATCTCTTGATGGAGAATTAATATTTTTAGGATACATAAAAGTAGTATACACTACTTAAAATCTCTTCAAATACTAATTACCTGTTGCTGAAAGTTTTACATTTTCTGAACTATTGGATTAAACATCATCTTAAATGTTCTATTACTATTTACCCTGCTTTTTCTTTTTTGAGATGGAGTCTCCCTTTGTTGCCCCAGCTGGAGTGCAGTGGCACAATCTCTGCTCACTGTAACCTCTGCCTCTTGGGTTCAAGTGATTCTCCTGCCTCAGCCTCCCAGGTAGCTGGGATTGCAGACGTGCGCCACCGCACTGGGCTACTTTTTGTATTTTTAGTAGAGATGGGGTTTCATCATGTTGAATGGGCTGGTCTCGAACTTCTGACCTGAAGTGATCCTCCCACTCTGGCCTCCCAAAGTGCTGGGATTACAGGTGTGAGCCACTGTGCCCGGCCTTACCTTGCTTTTTCAAGCAGAAACTATTATTAAAATGAGTTATTCTGATCTTTTTTTTTTTTTTTTTTTTTTTTTTTTCAGAACGGAGTTTTGCTCTGCCCCCCAGGCTGCAGTACAATGGTGTGATCTAAGCTTACTGCAACCTCTGCCTTCCAGACTCAAGCAATTCTCATGCCCCACCCCCCACCCAGCAGCCAGAATCGCAGGCACACGCCACCACACCCGGCTAATTTTTATATTTTTAGTTGAGATGGTGTCTCACCATGTTAGCCAGGCTGATCTAAAACTCCTGACCTCAAGTGATCCACCTGTCTCAGCCTCCTAAAATGCTGAGATTACAGGCATGAGCCACCATGCCCCTGATGCTTTTTGACATCAAAGGAGACAGTTGAAATTTATTTTCACATGTATTTTAGGAGTTGCATTTGTTTTGCAAAGATCAAGACATTACAGCATTTCTTATGTATGTCTTACCTGTGACCTTGTTCCTGTTGATGGCTATTAAACATTATTTGATGGGTATTAAACACTACAAGCTTTTTTGAACCCCATGAACATCTAATGGAGTTTTTATCTGTGTTTTTTGGTTTTGTTTATTTATTTATTTATTTATTTATTTATTTATTTTTGAGTCAGGGTCTTGCTCTGTCACCCAGGCTGGAGTGCAGTGGCATGACCAAGGCTTACTGCAACCTCAATTCCATGGGCTCAAGGAATCCTCCCACCTCAGCTTCCCGAGTAGCTGAGACTACAGGCCTGTGCCACGATGGCCAGCAAATTTTTTATTTTTTATAGAGATGAGTTCTCACTGCATTGCCCAGGCTAGTCTCACCCTCCTGGGCTCAAGTGATCTTCCCACCTCAGCCTCCCAAGTTGCTGGGATGACAGGCATTGGCCACAATGCCTGGCCTGTTTTTCTTTATTGTAACTAATATTCTAGATTTCAGGTTTGTCAAGTTTTGGTGTAGAACTTGGTTTCTTTGTTGAAGAATATGCTGGAAGCAAAGGAAGATTTCCTCCAACGAAAAGAAGGGAAAAGAAATCGCTATATATTGCCACTATTGAAAAAGGACATAGCTTGGTGAACTCCTTGATTGAAACTGGAAGAATTGACAGTCTGGGTCTGGTTGTTGTAGATGAGGTTGGTTAATACTTTTGTAATTTGTCAACATTTTTATTATACTAAATATTTATTATTCTGGTTATTGTGTGGATCTGCTTAGTACCTTAGGACCTCTATAAAAATAAATTTATTTTAACATATAGACAATATAGGTGAAGACATTCTATGCTTGATAATCTTAAATTTGGTTTTGTGTCAAGTGTTTCTTAAAGTGTGAACACATATGTGTGCAGTATACAATTTTATAGGCCGGGCGTGGTGGCTCACACCTGTAATCCTAGCACTTTGGGAGGCCGAGGCAGGTGAATCACTTGAGGTCAGGAGTTCAAGACCAGCCTGGCCAACAGATGAAACCCTGTCTCTACTAAAAATACAAAAATTAGCTGGGCGTGGTGGTGGGCGCCTGTAATCCCAGCCGCTCGGGAGGCTGAGGCAGGAGAATCACTTTAACCCAGGAGGTGGATGTTGCAGTGAGCCAAGATTGCACCATTGCACTCCAGCCTGGGGGTCAAGAGCCAAACTCCATTTCAAAAAAAAAATTTTTTTAATAGTACTTATGAATCCCAGATTTATAAGGATTTTGTATAAAAAGCTCATTATCCTAAATACCAGTGAAATAATATACATGTATTATAGTTATATTCAAAATACTTGAGAGTTATAAGCAACTCTTTACAAACAAATTTCATATGAATATATCCATGTTTTATATGAGCATTATATGAAGATTTACTTCTTTGCCTTTTTTAAAAAAATCTCGAAGTTGCACATGATTGGTGAAGGAAGCCGTGGAGCTACACTGGAAATGACCCTAGCAAAAATCCTCTACACTAGCAGTAAGTATTTTTTAAATGAGGTCATGAATTGATTTATAATCAAGAGACTTATAAAACACTTAATTCTATCACTAGCTGCATTATGTAACCTAAAGCAAGATACTTAAGCTTTTTGCCTTTGTTTTAAAATTTCTAATGTATAGAATTTTGAAGGTAAATGAAATTGGTATTTGAAGAAGTCCTCTATTATTATCCGCCACTTAACAGCTATGTGTGCCCAGGCACATCTCTCAACCCCAGTGTTTCTTTATTTGTAAAACAAGGATAATAATGGTACCAGCCTGATGGAATTGTTGTAAGGATTGTGTGAGTTAACACATGTATTGCATTCAGCAGTGCTTAGCACACTGCATTCAGTAAGGGTTTGCCGCTGCTACTGCGGCTATCTTCATCACCACCATAATAATATATATAATATAAATATAATAATAATATTGTAAAGCACTACATTTAAATAGGTCACTTTAAGGAGCTATTTTACAGCATCAGGTAGTCTTTAAAGTATATGAAAAATTTATTCTAAATGTCATAACCTACTATTGATATGCTATTGCAATATTTACCATATATATGGAAAATTTAACTATAAAGGTCAAATCTTAAAAAGTATTTAAAAAATTTCAACAGCAATAATATTTAAGCAGGTTATAGCATTTTGTAATTGTTCATTCAAAAAAATATTGATCACCTACTGTGTGCTAGGCACTATTTTAAGTGCTAGGGATACAGCAGTGAATAAAACAGTCCCTGCTTTCATCAAGCCTGTATTTTAGAGCATTCCTATTTGACTATTCTATGAACAGCTAAGCCTAACTAAGGCTTAGTCTGAGCCCAACTCATTGCCTTCAAAGCCATTCTTCAGCCTGAATTCTCAACCAGCACTCTCCAGCCAGCCAAGCCAGGATCCTACATATTCTATCAGCAACCAAATCCTATCTGGTTTACCTCATAAATATATTTTTACTTCTCTCTCTCCTATCCCTCATTACCACTAAGTCTTTAGTTCAGTACCTCATCCTTTCTACCTGAATTGCCACAGAAATCACCAAGTTCTTCTGTCTACCCACTGCCCTTCATCCACCAAATCCATCTTTCTTTAGCGCAAGTAGAATGATCTTTCCCAAAATATAAATCCTATTAGTTTATTTTACTGTTTACCATTCTTTAATAGCTTCCCTTTGCTTTCTGCATAAATCCCTAATTTCTTAGTACAGCCTTTCTTGATTTGGCCCCATGCCCACCTCTTCAGCTTCATAGTCTATCCTTATAGAATGAGAAGGATACTCCCAATTATTTCTCTTTCAGCCAGTTTCTTGAATGACTATTTCAAGACATAGGAGCAATGAAGAAACATTTGCAAGGAAGGCCTATTTGGGTTTTCATTCAATAGCTAAGTCTATAGAAAGTATCCATTTTGTATTGCCCAGGATGTCATATGGCTTCATAAGCTTCACTCCACCTTTATTTAAAGCAATAACATCACCAAAAACTGTAGTCCCAGCTACTCGGGAAGCTGGGGCAGGAGAATCGCTTGAACCCAGGAGGTGGAGGTTGCAGTGAGCCGAGATCATGCCACTGCACTCCAGCCTGGGCAACAGAGCAAGACTCTGTCTCAATAAATAAATAAATAAATAAAATTAAAAGTTAGCTTGATAGCAAGATCTCATAAAGGACTTTTCATGGGCCAAGAGTTGGAGACTCATTTAGCCCTCTATCCTACTAACTGTACGTCTGTCTATAGCCATACCTGTGGAACATATCATGCTTTTCGTAAAGGGGATCCAGATAGACAGTTAAAAGCAAATTTATACTCATTATTATTGTTTAGAAGCCTTAATATCCTACTTCTTGCCAAATTTAAAACTCGATAAACTTCTAAGTAGTAACTTTCAGGATACCTGAAAAATTTCATTCTTCAAATGCCAGATTAATACTCTGGTAATATATTTGTAGTTTTCTTTTTTTAAGAGGTCAGGTCTCACTGTTGCCCAAGCTACAGTGCAGTGACACGATCATGGCTCACTGCAGCCTTGACCTCCTGGGCTCAAGCGATCCTCCTACCTCAGTCTCATAAGTAGCTGGGACTACAGATGTGCACTACCATGCCCAGGTAATTTTTAAGTTTTTTGTAGAGATGAGGTCTTACTGTGTTGCCCAGGCTAGTGTTGAAGTCCTGGCCTCAAGCGATCTTCCCAGCTCAGCCTCCCAAAGTTGGCACCCAGCTATTTGTATTTTTCTTACTTACTTCTCCCACCCCTTTCCCAGATCACTCAGGAAGAATTCAGAGCACAAAAGATTTGCTAAAATTACTTTATGATATATTACATAATATATTTTCCTTAACACTTTGGCTTTTGTTTGTTTGTGTTTTAGGAACAACTCAAATTATTGGTATGAGTGCAACATTAAACAATGTTGAAGACCTACAAAAGTTTCTTCAAGCAGAATATTATACCAGTCAATTTAGACCAGTATGTACCTAAGGTTTGCACTGTATTGATTTGTTTTGTATTCATCTAACTTAGAAATGAAAGTAGTAAACATAGGATTTAAATAATTCTATAGAGTACCAAAGGGGCAAATTTTACTCACCATGACGATATACCAATAAGAGGTTGTGTATAGAGAATTTAAGAGTTTGTGTCTAGGTCAGGGATCTTGGGTTGGGTCACTAATGTATCTATAGCCTGGCCCACAGGCCCTCAGTGAACATTCATTGAATGAGTTTTCCCAGACCCCCATTTTATTTTTTCACTCCTTATTCTTTAAACTACATTTTTTTATTTGGCAAAATTTTAGTGAGACATGTTTTGAGTTATTGGCACATTAAAAAATTTATCTTAAAATTTAAATATTTTAAAATATTTATATGTTAGTAGTTATAATACTTTTTTTAAAAGTAAAGGCTTCACATGGATTTACGTGTAAACTCCTCAATAGCAGCATTCTCAAAATGCTCGAAGAAAGTAAACAAATGTAATTTGTAGTTATTTGAAAATAGTTTGTAATGTGTATATATTTGTGTGCAGTACTAATGTGTATGTTTTGTATCTAAATAGGTTTTCAGTGTCTAAGTCGGTTTTCAGAAAATAATTTTTTTTAATTGCCAAATTTTAATTTGAAATTTGATGTTTTAGCCGGGTGCAGTGGCTCAGACCTGCAATGCCAACACTTAAAGAGGCAGGGGCAGGAGGATTGCTTGAGTCCAGGAGTTTTAAGACCAATCTGGGCAACATGGCAAGACTCCCATCTCTACAAAAAATTAAAAAATTAGGGCAGTTGGGTGCAGTGGCTCACACCTGTAATCCCAGTACTTTGGGAGGCCAAGGCGGGCGGATCATGAGGTCAAGAGATCGAGACTATCCTGGCCAACATGGTGAAACCCTGTCTCTACTAAAAAGTACAAAAATTAGCTGGGCATGGTGGCGCATGCCTGTAGTCCCAGCTACTTGGGAGAGTGAGGCAGGAGAATCGCTTGAACCTAGTAGGGTGGAGGTTGCAGTGAGCCAAGATTGCGCCACTGCACTCCAGCCTTGCGACAGAGAAAAAAAAAATTAGGGAATAGTAGTGCTCACATATAGTCCCAGCTACTTGAGAGGCTGAGGTGGGAGGATCACTTGAGCCCAGAAGGTCTAGGATACAGTAAGTTGTGTTTGTGCCACAACACCCCAGCCTGGACTACAGAGTGATGACGCTATCTCCAAAAAACAAAAAGAAAAAAAAGGTGTTTTTACATTTGTACCAGATATGAACATTTTCGAGAGAGATTTTTTGAAGTTAATTGCCACATTAGACATTGTTATTGTTATTAATAAAATGCAATGAGCTGTGTTTACAAACTGTTTTTGTCTACAAATACTGAAAATGATGTGGTGGTATTTAGAATTAAAACTGATTTTAGAATTAAAACTGATGAGTAATAAGTAATCCTAGCACTTTGAAAGGCTGTGGTGTGAGGATTGCTCAAGCCCAGGAGTTCAAGACCCGCCTGAGTAACATAGAGGCACCCTATCTCTATAAAAATTAGCCTGGTGTGGTAGTGCATGCCTGTCATCCGAGCCACTCGGGAGGCTGTGGGAGGATAGCGTGAGCCCTGGAGGTTGAGGCTGCAGTGGGCTGTGATCATGCTACTGCACTCCAGCCTGGGTGATAGAGTGAGACTCTGTCTCAAAAGAAAAAAAGAAAAAAGACAAAGTTTTAGATCTTGAGACATAAGACAGGTAACACCTTAGTAAAAGATAAGAACACCAAGACTGACACTTTTCGTGACAAATACAGAAGTGTGTGGTTTCTTTTTGGATATGATGTTTACTTAATTCAAACATATTTCTTCAAGGATATTGATCCCTATTTTGATTTAAAGGGAAAAAGAGACCAAAAAAGAAGAAGAACAAGAAATGGTAAAGCAAGAACTTTTAAGTTGAAGCATGTTTTATATATCTTAGAAAAGCTAAAATCTTTTATAGCTGTCCTTTTTTAACCTATTTTATAACATTTAAAACTCTGGAAAGAGGAATTTATATGTGGTATTAATTGCAAATGTCCTTTTAATTCAAGGTTGAATTAAAAGAATATCTGAAAATAAATGATACAATATATGAAATTGACAGCAAAGCTGAGAATGGCATGACTTTTTCACGCCTCCTTAATTATAAGGTAACGTTGATAACCTTTAAATTCCAGGTTACCAGACTTTGTGTCTGGGGCACCACAGAAGTTTCCAGTGGGTTCCGTAGAATAGTTTACATTCTTGCGAGACACAGCTGATGCTTGACATTTGTTGGACACCATGCAGACTACCAGTTCAAGATAGCTCATTTCCAATTTTAACATTAGATCACACCATATTCTTTTCTATGACATCATATCTTTGTGAAGTTGGGGTTTTTGCGGTTGCTGTAAGTACTGTGTGAAAATCAATCTGGAACAGAAAAGAATAGCTGTGTCCAGTCTTATTCCAGAGTTTGAAAGACAGTACCAAGTGGTACACACATCCCATTAGTGAGCTGTTGTGGTTATTTAAAAATGAAATAAAAATATTTTTTCATTCAACTGATATGTATTATTTATTCTAACAGCTACTAAGTTGTGATGAAGTACATATTTATTAAGTTGTTTGGACCTCACTATTTAATTAACAAAACTGTTAAGTATTTCTTTTGGCATTGGGGCTGTGAACCAAGAAAATTTGGAAACCTCTTCTGTAAATGCTTATTCATTTAACAACAACAGAAGAATAATTTATGGACCATGTGGTTCAGATATTGGTGTATTAAAATGTTAATGTCTACTATGTAAATTTTAGTGTTTTATGACGACAGGGTTTCATGTTTACTAACCACCTTGTTCCTACATCCTGTTGTTTTGCAGTATTCTGATACCCTAAAAAAGATGGATCCTGATCACTTGGTAGCATTGGTTACAGAAGTTATTCCCAATTATTCCTGCTTAGTTTTTTGTCCTAGTAAGAAGAACTGTGAAAATGTAGCAGAAATGATATGCAAATTTTTAAGCAAGTATGTTAATTTTTTTAAATATCCTGTTTTATTTTTATTATGAATTACAGACTGTGTATTATGTTGATTGGGCAAACACTAATTATGCCTCGCAAAACATCATATTGAGTTGTTACAGTATACTAAAGGCCTTGACCTTGAAGAAAGAAATTTTAACTGTGAAAATCACATGTGAAATAGCCAGAGAAATGGGTTCTAAGGTAGCTGGGTGCTGTGGCTCATGCCTGTAATCCCAGCACTTTGGGAGGTTGAGGTGGGCGGATCACTTGAGGTCAGGAGTTCAAGACCAGCCTGGCCAACATAATGAAACCCCATCTCTCCTAAAAATACAAAAAATTAGTTGGGTGCGGTGCCTTGCACGTGTAATCCCAGCTATTGGGGAGGCCGAGGCATGAAAATCTCTTGAACCTGGCAGGCGGAGGTTGCAGTGAGCTGAGATCGCACCACTACACTCCAGCCTGTGTGACAGAGCAAGACTCCATCAAAAAAAAAAAAAGGAAAGAAAAAGAAAACTCTAAGGTAACATGTAAGAGAATGTTAAGTAATATAATGGCTTAGGTCAGTGATTCAAAACCTTGGCTGCATAGTGAATCATCATGGAGGCTTTTAAAAATTCCAAAGCCCAGGCTACATCTTAGATAAATCAGAATTTCTGGGAGTGATACCCAGATATCATTTTGTAAAGCTCCCCAGGCAAGTCCAACATATAGCCAAAGACAGGAACCACTGGTTTAGTCAGTCAAAGGACTAATCGCTGTTTACCACTGTGGAGATGAATTGTATCTTCCATTGCCTTTTTTTTTTCTTTTCCTTTTTTTTTTTTTCCTGAGACAGGGTTTCACTCTGTCACCTATGCTAGAATGCAGTGACACAAACACAGCTCACTGCAGCCTCCATTTCCTGGGCTCAAGTGATCCTCCCACCTCAGCCTCCCAAGTAGCTGGGACTACAGGCACACACCACTACTCCCAACTAATTTTTTGTAATTTTGGTAGAGATAGCATTTCACCATGTTGCCCAGGCTGGTTTTGAACTCCTGAGCTCAAGCAATCCGCCCCCCATAGTCTCCCAAAGTGCTGGAATTACTGGCGTGAGCCACTGTACCTGGCCTGCCTTTGTTTTCTTAGTAAACTTCACACTTAAGTTGTATGGACATTTGGATATAATTTCCTGAGTAAGAAATGTGTTGGCTTGTAATTTTGTAGTGTCTTAATATTGGCTCTGTCATATTCATAGAGATAAGTATGAAGTTACTTTAAGTACTAACAGTTCAGTTTTTTATGCACCTGTTTGTCTCATGTGTGGTTTTATCATCTTCTGAAATTTCTTTCATCTCCTTAGCTAATGCTGTATCACTATTCATAGTCTATTAACCTGAATGCTAATCTTGTCAACCCCTACCTCCTCTTTCAATCCTACTGTCATGGATTGGTCTAAGATAGACTTAAATTTATTGAATAGCAAAAGATAAAAATGTTTGGGATAACAGGAAGGAGTCACTCATTTTGGTAACAGTCTGCTTTTACAACGATTTTGATTATAAAAGCTTAAGGACATTAAATTATTGAAAAAAAGTATTCTCAGTAAATCATTCATTTTCTTAGAATAATTCAAGGTAGTAAGATGGAGACACTGGCTAAGTGATGGAAACATTGCAGGATATGAATGAAGTTTCTAAAGTGCTAGTGTTTAGACAGTGTTTTACCATAGAAGTATGATTTAATAATATATATGTTTCCATCTTCAGAGAAGAAAATTTATGTCTTAAAAAAACTATTCCCTATAAAGACATATATTATAAAGAAAAAACAGCTATAACATCCAGAGCAAAGGTCTACACCTGGTGTCCATGGATTCAAAGGAAGTACAGGAATGAATTTCGGGAAATCCACAAACCCTCTGAAATTATATGTAAAGTGTTATATTTATGTAAATTGTTGTATTTTTCCTTTTTTTTTTGGACGGGGCTTTGGCTTTGCTCTGTCACCCAGGCTGGTAAGTTCATAGCTCATTGCAACCTCGAACTCCTGGGTTCAAGCAATCATCCCACCTCATCCTCCCCTGTAACCTGGGACTACAGGTGCACGCACCACCATGCCTGGCTAATTTTTGTTGTTTTTTGTTGGTCGGTGGTCTCACTTCGTTACCCACACTGATCTCGAACTCCTGGGCTCAAGCAATCCTTCTGCCTCCACCTCCCAAAGTGCTGGGATTACAGGCGTGAGCCATCGCACCCCACCTTTCCTTAGTTTTGATAAGATTTTCACAAGGTTCTGTAATCCACAGAAAGATTGAGAGACTGCCTAATAGTTAATGAAGTCAGAATCAAAATTCTAAGAACATTTAATGTACTTAACTCAATGAAAATAGTACATTAAAGAATGTTTACATTAGCATCTACTAAAATGAAAATGGTAGGAATTTTGTCACTAAAAGATCAAGGGTTCATATTTCTAACAGATCTTTTTCATAGGGAATATCTGAAGCACAAGGAGAAAGAAAAATGTGAGGTAATTAAGAACTTGAAGAATATTGGCAATGGCAACCTGTGTCCTGTTTTAAAGCGCACTATCCCATTTGGAGTTGCCTATCACCATAGTGGCTTAACAAGTGATGAAAGGAAACTCTTGGAGGAGGCCTACTCCACAGGAGTGCTCTGTCTTTTTACCTGCACATCTACCCTAGCAGCAGGTGTCAACCTACCAGCTCGAAGGTAAGAGATAAGTAAATGTTGACCAGGCTCAGAACTTTTCCATCTCTAGCTTGCAAGGAGTTTTGTTGTTTTATGCTTTCTCCATAGTGGCTGAGAATTTAGCAAATGTTCTTTTAGCATATGCTGAGTTGATTGGTTGGTTTATTTTCTTTAATATTTTAATGAATATTTAATGAAATATAGTAGATTTCTTGATTTAGAATTCCATCCTTTTATGCTCTTTATATCTGGTTTTGATGTTAGGGTTTATTAATTTGGTTGTGTAGAAATAGTTGGCAAATGTTTCACCTTTTTTATGATCTGAAAGAGTTTATTTAATGTAGAGATTTCCTTGAAATCTTGGAGAGCTGATCCATAAGGCAATTTGAGTCTAATATATATATTTTAAAGCAGATCCTTGATTACCTTTTCAGTTATTACCAAAGGTATGGGCCTGTGTAATTGACTTATACCCTTTATAATTTATGATCCTGGGGTATTTTGCTAATAAATGATCAACTTTTATAAACTTTCCATGAGTGTTTAAAAAATATGTATTTTCGGTTGAATATGCAGTTTTATACATCTCATTGAGATCACAGTTGTTCATTGTGTTTTCAGCTTCTCTATTTTCCTACTATATTTGATTCCTTGGTCTATCAATTTCAGAGAAGTGTGTTAGTTTCCTACTTAAATTATGTAGTTGTCAGTTTCTCCTTTTTGCATTTCTAGAAGTCATTACTTTTTATATTTCAAAACTATTTAGATATACAAAGGTTTACTTCAAATATCTTATTGCTGAATTATACCTTTTATCAATACAATAAGTACTCATTTTGCTCATTTAATAATTTTGCTTTGAATACCAGGACTTATTTTTTTTTTTGCCAAGTATGTACCCTTTTCCATTCTTTTATTTTCAATTTCTGTCTCTGATTAAGTTTTCCATTTTTCAGACAATCGAATAAAAAAATGAAAGTTACATATCCTATTTCTGTTATTCCAGTGGTTACTCTTAAAATTTTAAGTTGTAATCAAACATTTGTTATTACTTTAGAATTAATCAATAACTATCCTCTCCTGGACATAACAAGAGGCTTAGCATGTCCTTAATGTGTTCTACTCTGCCCCATGAATGTTGCAATTACCTGGAATTTTAGTGCCAGGTTTTAAAATTTTCTTTCATCTTATATAGTAATTCTTTAAACTTACCTGTAAATCATACTTGTTTTTTGCTTACCACTGCCTCTTATATCCCACATCTTTTTTCTCTGATTTTTTTTTTTTTTAATTTTGCCTTCCTTGAGTAATCCTTTTTAGAATGCTGCTTTGGGGTAAAACATTTTGACTCTCTGCATAGTTGAAGATATCTGTATTTTGGCCTCACACTTTAACACACACTTCACTAGGAAAAGAATTCTAGATTGAATTTTTTTCCTTTAGGGACTTTGTAAATATTGTTCCATATTTTCTAGAGGCCAATGTTGCTCATTTTTGTCTCTGCATGGATTTGCTGTTTTTCTTTTCCAGAAGCTTTTAGGCTTTTCTCTTTAACCTTCCAATTTCCTCATGGTGTATAATAATAGTTGTAGTTACTACATTCCCCTCCCCTTCATGTAGTAACAACTTTACATGCATTGACTTCAGGGAGCTTCACAACAACTCTGTGAGGAAGGTCATATTTTATTACATACCTATTATAGAAGGGGAAACTGAGGCACTGAATAGTTAAATAACTTTCCCAACTTTATATGCAACAAATGAGTTTTAAAGCCAAGGTTTGAACCCAGGAAGTTTGATTTTACAATCCCAACATTACTACTTTTCATTCACAGGGCTTAGCACTTGGGTGGATGCTTTTAATCTAAGCTTTTTGCCTTTCCTCTTTGAGTAATTTTTTTCAATTATTTCTTTTTCTTCCCATTATCTCTGTTCCTTGCTTTTATAATTTCACTTAGACAGGATCGAGGCCTCTTAGATTCAGCTTTCATATCTTTTCTTACACATTTTTCATAGTGTGTGAGAATGTAAGCACATGTTTGTGCCATGTGATTTTTTTCAACTTTACCTTCCATATTAAAAAATCAGTTTTTTGTAATCCCAGCATTTTGGGAGGCAAAGGTGGGAGGATCACTTGAGCCCAGGAGTTTGAGACCAGCCTGAACAACATAGCAAGAACCTCATCTCTATTAAAAAATTAAAAAAATTAGCTGGGTATGGTAGCATACACTTGTGATCCCAGCTGCTCGAGAGGCTGAGGTGGGAAGATTGCTTGAACCCAGGAGATTGAGGCTGCAATTAGCTGTGATTGTACCACTGCACTCCACCCTGGGCGACAGAGAGACCTTGTCTCAAAAAAAGAAAATCAGTATTTACCTGTATCCATGAACTATTCTCATTCATTATTCAATTCTTCAATATAATTTTCTTTTTTCTTTTCTTTCTTTTTTTTTTTTTTTTGAGACAAAGTCTCGCTCGGTTGCCCGGTGCCCAGGCTGGAGTGCAGTGGTGCGGTCTCGGCTTACTGTAACTTCCACCTCCTGGGTTCAAGCGATTCTCCTGCCTCAGCCTCCCAAGCAGCTGGGATTACTGGTGCCCACCACCACACCTGGCTAATTTGTGTGTTTTTAGTGGAGACAGGTTTCACCATGTTGACCAGGCTGGTCTCGAACTCCTGACCTCAGGTGATCCACCCGCCTCAGCCTCCCAAAGTGCTAGATTTACAGGTGTGAGCCACCACACCCGGCCCTTCAAATTTTTTATGAATTTTTAAATTAATTTTTTTATTGCTAAGAACTCTCTTTTGTTCTTTCCTTATAATAGTCTACTTGGTTTTTTTTTTTTTGGATTTTTTGAGACAAAGTCTCACTCTGTCACCAGGCTGGAGTGCAGTGGCATGATCTCAGCTCACTGCAACCTCCGCCTCCTGGCTTCAAGCGATTCTCCTGCCTCAACCTCCCAAGTAGCTGGGATTACAGGTGTGCACCACCTCTCCCAGCTAATTTTTGTATTTTTAGTAGAAACGGGATTTCACCATGTTGGCCAGGATGATCTCGATCTCTTGACCTTGTGATCCACCCGTCTCAGCCTCCCAAAGTGCTGGGATTACAGGTGTGAGCTACCGTGCCCAGCCAATAGTCTACTCTTATATTGTGGATATAATACTCTTTGGAATTTTCTATGAATGCTAATTAGGATTCTTTTTTTTTTTTTTTTTGAGATGGAGTCTCACTCTGTCGCCCAGGCTGGAGTGCAGTGGCCGGATCTCAGCTCACTGCAAGTTCCGCCTCCCGAGTTCACGCCATTTTCCTGCCTCAGCCTCCCCAGTAGCTGGGACTACAGGCGCCTGCCACCTTGCCCAGCTAGTTTTTTGTATTTTTTAGTAGAGATGGGGTTTCACCATGTTAGCCAGGATGGTCTCGATCTCCTGACCTCGTGATCTGCCCACCTCGGCCTCCCAAAGTGCTGGGAAGGATTTTTAAAAGTTCTCTTCTGTTCCCTATAGTATCTGGTTTTTGTGGTCATTTATTCTGTATATTCATGTTATGTTTCTTTTATGTTATTAGTTTTCTTCAAGTATTTGGTAATCTTTTCTGCATATTGAGATTTATAAATAAAGAGGAAGTTGATTAGTATAGGTAAACAATAGATATTTTTTCTTCCCTTTGGATAGGAAAGCTGACTAGCTGACTATAGACTTCTGTATATATGAACATAATTGAAATCACGCTTTTTTTTTTTTTAAGAGATGGGGTTTCACTCTGTTGCCCAAGCTGGAGTGCAGTGATGTAATCACAACTCACTACAGCCTCAACCTCCTTGGCTCAAGTGATCCCCCCACCTCAGCCTCCCAAGTAGCTGGGACTACAGGGGCACACCACCATGCCCAACCAGTTTTTTTGTTTTGGTTTGGTTTTGGTAGAAACTGCATCTCACTGTATTGCCCAAGCTGGTCTCAAACTCCTGGACTCAAGCGAACCTCCCACCTCAGCCCTCCAAAGTGCTGGGATTACAGGCATAAGCCACTGAGCCTGGCTGAAATCACCATTTTTGTAGGTCAAAACCAGCTGAAATCTGCAATTTTATACGGTTCTAAATAACAAGAATTCATAAATAGTTATGTATAGGTTAATGGTGTATGGTCACTTTTTTTATTTATGAAGTATAAAGTCAAAACACTTTGAAGACTACTGCTACAGATTGATCGTAGGCATTGCAACTAGGCAGACTTGAGGTCAAACGATAGCTCTGGTAATTACTGATTTTTTAGTTTAGGTTAAGTCACTTAACTGAGTTTCATTTTATGTAATTAAAAAGTATATTATTACTATGAGTTTTGTAAGAATTATAGATAATATATGTAAAAACCTGAGAAATCATAGATTCTTCATAAACACTAATTATCTATTATTTTGTGTTAGTATGTCATTAAATTTAATATCACAAATATATAATGAAATTAAGAATTTTTTAAATTGGTGCTGTTTATTTATTTATTTTTTTTTTATTTTTTATTTTTTGAGACGGAGTCTCGCGCTGTGTCACCCAGGCTGGAGTGCAGTGGCGCGATCTCGGCTCACTGCAAGCTCCGCCTCCCAGGTTCAGGCCATTCTCCTGCCTCAGCCTCCGAGTAGCTGGGACTACAGGCGCCCGCCACCACGCCCGGCTAGTTTTTTGTATTTTTAGTAGAGACGGGGTTTCACCATGTTAGCCAGGATGGTCTCGATCTCCTGACCTCGTGATCCGCCCGCCTCGGCCTCCCAAAGTGCTGGGATTACAGGCTTGAGCCACCGCGCCCGGCCTGGTGCTGTTTATTGTAGAGTGTTACTTTTAATTAATTTTATTAATTCCACAGAGTTATTTTAAGAGCTCCCTATGTTGCTAAGGAATTTTTAAAGAGGAATCAATATAAACAGATGATTGGCAGAGCTGGTCGTGCTGGAATAGATACTATTGGGGAGAGTATCCTCATACTGCAAGAAAAAGACAAACAACAGGTAATACTCAGTTTGGTTGGTTGGTTGTTTTTGTCTTTTTCTTGGTCTTTGGTCTAGCCCTTTTATGAAATAATCTTTTAAAAATTAATTACTAATTTTCTTTAAATGATGCTTTCTTTCCTATATGGTTAAGAATTAGAAAGAGTGGTTTGAAAATGTATATATTTTAGACAATGAAAAAATATTTTTCCTATTTGTTTTTCATCCTTTTTTATGAGGACAAATGTTAAATTCTTTTGTCTTTATTTTTTTGGTCGTCTTCTGGCTCCACAAGATTTATGTAAAGTATAAAATATTTATATTAAATGCCATTTATTTTTAATAATAACACAAAGCATGGTGTTGCTTTGACCTTTATAGGTATTGGAGTTAATAACTAGACCATTGGAAAACTGTTACAGCCATCTTGTTCAGGAATTCACCAAGGGAATCCAAACATTATTTCTCTCTTTGATTGGTTTGAAGGTATTTTTTAAAATTTTTTTGTCTTATTACTGTTATCTGAGATAATCGAAGTGAAAAAGTTATACAGTAACTTTATATGTGCAGCTGCGTAGATTTTACACTAATTTTTTATTTAATCTTTTTCTTTTAATTTTGTTTGTTTTCTCATCCACTTCAGTGATTAAGGTAAATAATTTTGAAAAGATCATGGAATGGTCAGGTGTGGTGACTCACACCTGTAATCCCACCACTTTGGGAGGCTGAAACAGGAGGATTCTTTGCGCCCAGGAGTTTGAGACCAACCTGGGCAACACAGCAAGACCCCATCTCAAAAAAAAAAAGATCACTGAATCCTAGTGCTTGGCATGTGGTTGGCACTTAATAAATACTTGAATTAATGAAATTGGCTTTTTTTTCTTAGCAATGGGGTCTTGCCATGTTGATTAGATTGGTCTTGAACTCTTGGCCTCAAGCAGTCCTCCCACCTTAGCTTCCCAAAGTGCTAGGATTATAGGCATGAGCCACTGCACCTGGCCTGTTTTTGTTTGTTTGTTCTTTAACCTGGGATATGGTGATGAAATTAACTTTGGACTGAGCGTGGGTGAACTTACAAGTTGGGGCATCAGTGGAGATCTGGCTTTGAGAAGCCAAAAGCAGAGGCTGGCCCAGTGGGTTTCAATTACTATGTCAAAAACTTTATCAGGGAGGGATAGAAAGATGACATGATGGTAGATAGAGGGATCAAGTAAAGGTTCCTCTGCCCTCCTGCACTCTTCCAGTGTTAAATCTAATCATTTAGGTAGGAAATAGTACAAAAACTAAGTACATTAATAATCCAAAAACCAAGTATCACTTCTTAAATATCTTAAAAGTATAATTTTAGCTTAATTGAATACTATATTAAGAATGATTTTTTATTAAAGTGAGAAGAAGAAATAGAAAATGTCTGTGCCGCATAATATTTTTCTTACCCCTTATATTGGTTTAACATGAAATTATGACTTAAATTTTCCAGCTGAAATAGCATCAGAATTGTAAGAGAGAGAAATATACTTATTGATTGACTATATTTTAGTATAACATGCTGATTTCATTGAAATTGGCTAATAAAAATTATTCTAATTCAGAGCCAACTCTACATCTGAATACTAAATGGAGGGTTAAGTATTCCTTATGATTGCCATTGTAAGTTGTAAATAGCGAATAACAGCGGGAGAGAAAAAGGCAGTGAAAGAACAAGAAATGGAGATAGGAATATGAGAGACAAAATTAGGTAGAGATCAACTATTTTTAGGTAACATTTTAGGCAAAGTATTGTCTGACCCTGTTTTAGTGGAAATTGTTGTATTTTCCATGCTTTTTTTTTTTTAATGCAACTTTTAGAGCTAAAGGATGTTTTCACAGGTGGGTGGAAAGCAGTGCAGGGAAGAGGCTGAGTAAGAATTAGTGAAAATTGGTTGGGGAGTAAATAGCACAGTTTTGGAGATATTGTGAAAAATTATTTAAAGACTTATTCAAAGGAGTTTTGGAAAGAAAAATGTGTACATATTTTCATAAAAAGCATGAATATAATAACTATCATCCCCCTATATTTTTTGTTAATTTTAAATTGCTATTATCAATTTATATATGCAACTGTGTAGATTTAATACTAATTTTTTATTTAAATAGCTTTGAGGTATGGAAATGAGTTATCACTTGATTAATATGCATTCAAGGTGATGCCTTGAGTTAAGGAAAATGCTCCAGTGACGTCCTGAATTGTTTCAGATTGCAACGAATCTTGATGACATCTATCACTTCATGAATGGTACATTTTTTGGTGTTCAGCAAAAGATTTTATTGAAAGAAAAAAGTCTTTGGGAAATAACTGTTGAATCACTTAGATACCTGACAGAAAAAGGACTCCTACAAAAAGACACTATTTGTAAGTCTGAAGAGGAGGTCCAATATAATTTTCATATTACAAAGTTGGGACGAGCTTCATTTAAGGGTAAGAGTTTACCTAAATCTTATTGATCACAGGAAACACATTGGAAAAAATGAAAATTAAATTATACTTTCTTTAGGCTGGGCAGAGTGGCTCACGCCTGTAATCTCAGCACTCTGGGAGGCCGAGGCAGGCAGATCACCTGAAGTCAGGAGTTTGAGACCAGCCTGGCCAATATAGTGAAACCCTGTCTCTACTAAAATACAGAAATAAAATTAGCCAGACATAGTGGTACATGCCTGTAGTCTCAGCTGCTCGGGAGGCTGAGGCATGGGAATCGTTTGAACCTGGGAGGCAGAGGTTGCATTAAGCTGAGATCATGCCAGTACACTGCAGCCTGAGCAACAGAGTGAGACTCCGTCTCAAAAATAAAAAAATAAAAAATTATACTTTCTTTAAGTTGCGTTTATAATTTTATATTAATTGCAGTAATCTTATTTTGTAAGCTGATAAACTCCTTCAACTTTCAAAAGTTGAAAAATGTTTTGAATTATAAGTAATTAAAGTACTGCAGAAGTATATAGAGAATAAGGTGGGCATCCCTCCTTCATGCTCCCCTGCCCAGCAACCATACAACATGCTCTGTTGCCAAGGCTCAAGTGCAGTGGCGCACTCTCAGCTCACTGCAACCTCTGTCTCCTGGGCTCAAATGATTCTCCCACCTCAGCCCCCCGAGTAGCTGGGACTACAGGCGCATGCCACCATGCCTGGCTAATTTTTGTCTTTTTAGTAGAGGTGGGGTTTCACTATGTTGTCTAGGCTGAGGCTCTTTTTTAATGAAAAATAATACATGTCTGCTGGTAAAAAAAAAAAAAAAACCTAAGAACTCAGAATTATGCTAAGGAAAATGCCATACTCCTCTCCCATTTCTACTCTCTCAGGAGCTACTACTACCAGTTTGATATGTATTCTTCCAAATATTTTTATGCATGTATTTTTCAAATGGAATCATCATTTAAATATTTTTTTCCAAATTGCTTTTCTCATGTATAAAATATCATGAACATCTTATCAGATGAATCTCTTTAAATCTATCTCATTTTTCTTTTAATACTGTAGTTATCTGTAGTGTGGATGTACCATTATTTAACCATTCAATGTTGATGGACATTTGCATTCTTTCTGATTTTTGTTTGTTATAAACAAGGCTGCATGGACATCTCTATGTATGTTGGGGTACATATGGAAATGTTTCTCTGGGTTAGAGTCCCCAAAATAGTTGGATCAGAAGGTATGTACATATTAAATGTTGATGAGTGCTATGAAAATGACCTCCAAAATAGTTATATAATAAGATGTTATAAGAGATTTTGAAGACTTTTTGCTATATTTAAGCAATTTCTACACAATACTTTATTTAAAACCATGTCTTTGCCCCTCTGGTAATTGTGAAAGATTGAGTATTTGTATCTTTCTTTTAGGAACTATAGATTTAGCTTATTGTGACATTCTCTACAGAGACTTGAAGAAAGGTCTTGAAGGACTTGTGCTTGAAAGCCTTCTTCATCTAATCTACCTAACAACCCCCTATGATCTGGTTTCACAGAGTAACCCTGATTGGATGATATACTTCAGGCAGGTGAGAATATAACGTTTTTCAACTTAGGCTACTTCGTTTGTTAGTTATTACATGCTGTTTTGTTTTGTTTTGTAGAGATGAGGCTTTGCCATGTTGCCCAGGCTGGTCTCAAACTCCTAGGCTCAAGCGATCCTCCCACGTTGGCCTCCCAAAGTGCTAGGATTACAAGTGTAAGCCATTGTGCCCGGCCTATTATATGCTTTTTATCAAGTGATTATTCACTTTTTTTCTCTCTTAAAATATATTTGGAACTGGATATTTTTTCTTTCAGTTTTTAAAAATTGTAATCTGGCAACAGCATTTATGGTTTGTTTAACTGAAATGTTACTTTTCTCAAATATAAACATATTTGTTATTGAAAAAATAAAGGTTAAGAAAAAAGGATTATCGATGGTCCTGTTTCCCCACAGAAAGTTAATGTTATGATCACTGCTTTTTATAAAGCCTAGAATGCAAAGAAAACAGTGAAAACCATCTCTGATGATTGAGAGTTTAATTATATGAGAGCTCAGTCAGAGCCAGGTATGATAATACATTAAACCCAATGATATTAATAACTGAAAAGGAATATTTATTTTACAACCCATCACAAAGTAGAACTGTCCATACTTATTATAAAGCCAAGTGGTAACATACAGTATATTATTATTTTACTGTGAACAGGCTATTTGTATAAATGTACATTAGGGCTGGGTGTGGTGGCTTATGCCTGTAATCCCAGTACTTTGGAAGGCCAAGGTGGGAGGATCACTTGAGGTCTGGAGTTCGAGACCAGCCTGGCCAACACGGTGAAACCCCGTCTCTACTAAAAGAATACAGAAATTAGCTGGCCATGGTGTTGCACACCAGTAGTCCCAGCTACTCAGGAGGCTGAGGCAGGAGAATTGGCTTGAACCCATGAGGTGGAGGTTGCAGTAAGCTGAGATCACGCCATTGCACTCCAGCCTGGGTGACAGAATGAGACTGTCTCAAAAAAAAAGCAAAAACAGAAACAAAAACATTTATTAGGCAGAGGTAATGTACATCTTTTAATTGCAGGAAATTAACTTTATTTGTAATGTCATATTTTTAAATCATTACTGTTTTTTTTTTTTCCTTCATCTCTTCTCAACTTGCTGAGTTTACATTATTCAGGAAGTAAGTTGTTTTTAAGTGGTACTATATAATGCAATTACTCTCAAAACCTTTCCTTCTCCTTCCCCTCAGCCATCCGTTATTAAACATAATCACATAGTCCATGGAAACCAGTAGTTGTGGCCATGCCTTTAAGTAATTCTAGAGTATGTTATATTCTAATGATACAACTTTAAAACCTGCAATATTTACAAATATATTTATCTTGTTTTTTTGTGTCCTGAATCATGAGAATGTGATATCAAAAGAAATACTGGATTTGGTTCACATGATGGATTTTTTTATGTTTCCATCTATTTGCTCTTTTTCCATGTAGTTTAGCCAACTCAGTCCAGCAGAACAAAATGTAGCTGCCATTCTTGGAGTCTCCGAAAGCTTTCTTGGGAAGAAAGCATCAGGTCAAGCCATCAGAAAGGTACCACATTCTTTTTTTCTTTCTACATAGTAAGTTCAATCAACACTTAGTTCACTCACTAAGTTCACTTCAACAAAATTAGTACCATGATATTGATCTTTTTTGGTTTACATTTTTTCCTTTAAATTAGTATAATTCTCATTTTACTACTTAAAACATACCTGAGCACCCAAAATGTATGAATATTTTTAAACAACATTTATTTCTGGGTGGTGTGATGGCCTTTTTTTGGGTAGCATGAAATGTTTTCATAATATTACACAATCCTGATATAAGTTCATTTCAAAGGAGGAAATACATTTTCTAGAAACTTCATATTAGGCTTTCTATTTGGTATCAAGGATTCTAAGATATGGCAGGTCTGGGTTTTTTGTTATTGCTTTTGTCATCCTCAAAGAACTCCTAGTCTAGTACTTATATTACATAAAGCATTTTAGAAGGTTAAAGGGGATAAGCTAATACTTATATATTTTGGTGTTTTGAAATTCAGCCAGCAGGCATGAAGCAAGTTATCAAATGCATACACTAACTTTAAGAGAAGTTGAAGTAATTCTTTGGTAATCATATCTTCAATTTCCTTAAGAGAATGTTTTTTTCTCCCTTGTAATACACCTTTTTTTTTTTCATTTAAAATTTTATTTGGCAGTTCAACTTACATTGAAACCTAATTAGCTACCATTTTCCCCCACACCTGGTTTTTTTTTTTGAGATGCAGTCTCACTCTGTCACCCAGGCTGCAGTGCAGCAGCGTGATCTTGGCTCACTGCAACCTCTGCCTTCCAGGTTCAAGCGATTCTCCTGCCTCAGCGTGTTGAGTCACTGGGATTACAGGCGCCCGCCACCACACCTGGCTAAGTTTTGTATTTTTAGTAGAGACAGGGTTTCACCATGTTGGCCAGGCTGGTCTCAAACTCCTGACCTCAGGTGATCCACCCACCTCGGCCTCCCAAAGTACTGGGATTACAGGTATGTGCCACTGCGCCCAGCCTCCCCTATACCTTTTAAATTTGCGTAGACAGTACAGATTTCATTTTGTAAAATGGGAAGATGACGTTTACTTACACTTAAATTGATGGTGCGGTGTCCCATGCATCACTGTGTCATAAAATCAAAAATATCCTGCCGGGCGCAGTGGCTCACGCCTGTAATCCCAGCACTTTGGGAGGCTGAGGCGGGTGATCACAAGGTCAGGAGTTTGAGACCAGCCTGACCAACATGGTAAAACCCCATCTGTACCAAAAATATAAAAAATAGCTGTGTGTGGTGTTGGGTGCCTGTAATTCCAGCTACTCGGGAGGCTGAGGCAGGAGAATCACTTGCACCTGGGAGGCAGAGGTTGCAGTGAGCCGAGATTGTGCCATTGCACTCCAGCTTGGGCAACAGAGAGAGACTCTGTCTAAAAAAAAAAAGGAAAAAACCCCACAAGCCCAGCACAGTGGCACACACCTATACTCCTAGCTTCTCAGGAAGCTGAGGCAAAAGATTTACTTGTACTCAGGAGTTTGAGGCTAACCTGGGCAACATAGTGAGACCCTGTCTCAAAAATAAAAATAAAAGTATCTGTAGTACTTAAGCATTCACATTATCACAATTTTTAGATTGAGTCTTTTACTTTGGAAATGGCTGTGTTGTTTAGACCTTCAAAATACTGAATAAAAATATTTCTTAAAACAAACCTTTTATATCAAACTCTAAAATGTAAAATAAAAACAATATTATTAATTTGGAACTCATTATCAAATAATAAACATGCAAAAATCTTATTAGAATAATGCATCTTTTTAAGCTTGAATCCAGAGTTTATGTTACATTTAATGTAATATAGTCAACAAATATTTGTCAAATTGATACATATTTAAAATAGTATGAACATGAATTTATCTTTATTACAAATGGATTAATTACTAGTTTAATGTTTTGGAGGTATAATTTTTTAAAACTCTACAGAACATATTTAAACGCTTAAAATCTAATTGATTTCTCCACATTGAAAAAGAGCCCCCCCCATCCACCTTTTTTGAACATTTCTTGATTTCTTGCAAAAGTTTTTTTTTTTTTTTGAGATGAAGTCTTGCTCTTGTCGCCCAGGCCAGAGTACAATGGCACGATCTCAGCTCACTGCAACCTCCGCCTCCCAAGTTCAAGCAATTCTCCTGCCTCAGCTTCCCAAGTAGTTGGGAGTACAGGTGCCCACCACCACACACAGCTAATTTTTGTATTTTTAGGAGAGACGGGGTTTCACCATGTTGGTCAGGCTGATCTTAAACTCCTACCTCGGCCTCCTAAAGTGCTGGGATTATAGGCGTGAGCCACCTATAATGCTCTGCCACAAAAGATCTTGAAATTGGCATAAATCATTATGTTTTGCCATATAATATATCATTTTTCTTGGCTTAGGAAATACATTCTAAGTAAAAACCTACATTGAGTCAATTTATAGTTAGTACTGAATATGCACTAAAATCGGGAAATTAAATAGCTTTCTTTTCCTACTTGATATTCAACTGTCATACTTTTTCAGCTTAATGCTTTTAAAAAAGTGATCCAGTATCAACCTGCAGAATCTGTAACTCATACATCCTTCAATATGTCACCGTAAGTTCTCATCTCATTCTTTTACTATGATGGAGGATATAATTTTATATTTTATTTTATTTTTTATTATTTTACAATTTTTTAAAAAATATAGACAGGGTTTCACCATGTTGCCCAGGCTGGTCTTGAACTCCTGAACTCAAGACATCCTCCTGCCTTGGCCTTCCAAAGTGCTGGGATTACAGGTGTGAGCTACCACTCCCAGCCTCTAATTTTATTTTTTATATCTACTTTTTCTTTTTTAAGTTCATCGTTTTTTCCTCAGTTTTAAGAATTAATTAGTTTCTAAGCTTGATACTAGCTATGAAATCCTTTATGCACAAATATGGTCATTAGGCACCACAGGCAAAAGCAGGTACACAGAATCAAAATCATCAACTACAGGAAGCATTTTTCTATCTCTTTCAGGTGTTTTAGCTTGGACCATGTGGAAATAATAGGATCTAATATTTACTCTTAGTTTATAATATAGACAAGCTTATTAACATATTTATCTAAAGTGCATTTGTCTAGTTTATAATGATAGTCACACACATATACAATTTACAAATACCAAATAACTGTAAAGGTCTCTGTCCCCAACTCCCTCCTTTCCTGTATTCATTTTCTACAACTGCCATAACAAATTACCACGAATGGTTGGCTTAAAACAACAGAAATTTATTCTCCCACACTTCAGGAGACAAGAAGTCCAAAATCAAGGTATTAGCAATGTTGATTCCTTCAGGAGCCTCTGAGAAAAAAGCCATCCGTGCCTCTCTCCTGGCTTCTGGTGGTTACTGGCAGTCCTTGGTGTTCTTTAGCTTATAGATGTGTCCCTCCAATCTCAGCCTCCATCTTCACATTGCTGCCTTCTCTGTGTCTCTCTGTGTCTTCTCCTCTTATAAGGACACTAATCATTGAATTTAGAGCCCACTGTAAATCCAGGATGATTTCATCTAGAGATACTTAACTAATTGTATCTGCAAATATCTTGTTTCCAAGTAAGATCACATTCACAGGTACCAGGGGTTAGGATTTGTACATTTCTTTTTGTGGAGTGATGGAGAGGGGGTACAATTCCTTCCCTGTAGAAGGAAGTTTAATTTATATTGGAAATAATTTGGTTTATCTTTTAACTTTTATTTATTTTTATTTTTTTGAGACAAGATCTCACTCTGTCGCCCAGGCTGGAGTGCAGTGGTGCTATCTCAGCTCCCTGCAACCTCTGTCTCCTGGGCTCAGGTGATCCCTTAGCCTCCCAAGTAGCCAGGACTACAGGTGCGCACCGCCACACCTGGCCACATTTTTTGTTAGTTTGTCTTTTTGTAGAGACGGATTTTTGCCATGTTACCCAGGCTGATCTCAAACTCCTGGGCTCTTGCAATCCATCTGCCACAGCCTCCCAAAGTGCTGGAATTACAGGCATGAGCCACTCTGCCTGGCCTTATCTTTTTTTTATAGTTGGAAAAATGATAATAAATTTGAATTAATCTGAAGTACATCTGTTAGAAATTAGTTTTGTTTCTATGGAATTATTCTATCCTTGCTATTCTGTAATACAAGTTTTCCTTTTGTCCAATTTTAATAACATACATTTTTAGCAGGTCTAGTAAATGAATTTATTTGATTGTGTCTTTCTAGAAGGTGGACAAGGACATTGTCAACAGGCTATATCTGTCTTTTGTTCTTTATACCTTGCTCAAAGAGACCAACATTTGGACTGTATCTGAAAAATTTAATATGCCTCGAGGATATATACAAAATCTTCTCACTGGAGCTGCCTCATTCTCGTCTTGTGTGTTACATTTCTGTGAGGTAATTTCATTGAATATATGATATGTACTTTGTGCATCTTCTGGTTTTAACTGTTACTAAACTAATAAGCCAGTTAGTATGTCAGCATTTTCTCCTTGTTGACATATTCTGTTATTACGGAGCACTAAAAAACTATTTAAAATGTACCTTTGTCTTTATCTGTTTATGAAAGTACTATTATGTACTTCTGGTAACAATACAAAAATTACTGAGTCCACTAAAATACGTAATGAAAAGTGTATTTTTAACCCAGCTGTTAAAGCCACCATTAATAGTTTCAGGTATTTGGAATTAACTGTTAAAAACAACCTATTGATGTAGATTCTGTGTGAATGTCTTTCATCTGAGCAATAAAAATGTCAGGTGTTTGGTTACTAAGTTACCTATATCCAACAGCTACCTGCGACTATGTAGTACCATATTCTCTTTTTAAAAAAATTTAGGCTGGGCGCAGTGGCTCACGCCTGTAATCCCAGCACTTTGGGAGGCCGAGGCAAGCAGATCACAAGGTCAGGAGATGAAGACCACCCTGGCTAACACGGTGAAACCCCGTCTCTACTAAAAATACAAAAAATTAGCCAGGCGAGGTGATGGGTGCCTGTAGTCCCAGCTACTCGGGAGGCTGAGGCAGGAGAATGGTGTGAACCTGGGAGGCGGAGCTTGCAGCGAGAGGAGATCGCGCCACTGCACTCCAGCCTGGGCAACAGAGCGAGACTCCGTCTCAAAAAAATAAAATAAAAATAAAAAAATTTAATTTTGACTGGATGCCATGGCTCCCACCTGTAGTCCTAGCACTTTGGGAGGCTGAGGCAGGTGGATCACTTAAACCCGTGGTTCGAGACCAGCCGCTTGAGCAATGTGGCAAAGCCCTGTCTCTACAAAAAATAACAAAAATTAGCCAGGCATGGTGGCACACACCTGTGGTCCCAGCTACTTGAGTCTCACTCTGTTGCCCAGGCTGGAGTGTAATGGAGCGATCCAGGCTCACTGCAGATTTGACCTCTGGGGCTCAGGCGATCCTTCTGCCTCAGCCTCCCGAGTAGCTGGGATTACAGACATGTGCCACCACACCTGGCTAATTTTTTTTTGTTTTTTTGAGATGGAGCCTCAGGCTGGAGTGCAGTCGTGCAATCTTGGCTCACTGCAACCCCCGCCTCCCGGATTCACGCAATTCTCCTGCCTCAGCCTCTAGAGTAGCTGGGATTACAGTCACACACCACCACTCCCAGCTAACTTATTTACTTTTCGTAGAGATAGGGTTTCACCATATTGGCCAGACTAATCTGCTCAAGCGATCCGCCCACCTGGGCTTCCCAAAGTTTTGGGATTACAGACATGAGCAACAGCGCCCAGCCAGTTTTTAAAATTTTTTTGTACAAATGGGGAGTTCTCACTATGATGCCCAAACTGGTCATGAACTTCTAGGCTGACATGATCCTCCAGGTTGGCCTTCCAAAGTGCTAGGATTACAGGCATGAGCCACCACGCCTGGCCCCATATTCTCTTGATTGCCACTGTAATTTATTATATTTGCTTCCAGTGTCAGGCAACTATTTAAAGTTTTTACATCAAATGTGTATTTTATAGAACAGTTTAAGAAGAAAACCTTATTCTGGCCATATGCATTTGCGATGGATTTAAGACTTTATTAAAATAAGCTTTCAGAATTCCTTTAAATAGCACAATAAAGCTTACCAGACATTTACATCCAGATAATTTTTTGTGTGTTTATAATATAAGCCATTTTTGCTGCATTTAAATTTCTTCTTATTGGATGGCATAATAATCCTTTCCATATTTGTTTCCAAGTCAATTTTTTAAAACTTTTTCCCATGAATTGTTTTCTAAACTTAAAATTTACTTCATTTTCCCTTTCTTAAACTTTCATATTCTGTATATGCATATGGCAATTAATTCTATCATATGTGCTAATGAAGGGAGTAAATAATTCAAAAATACTTGACTTTGGATTAAATGACAATTGTTCTAACAAATTTAGCTTTCTAAATGTCTTTTACTTGTGCTGATTTTTAAATGTTGGTTTATACCCCCTGAGCACATGCTAGTTAAACAGAAGACAAAAATTATTGGTAATAAGAAGAAACTAGCCTTTAAAATGTATTTTCTTAGGTTTTCTCTGTGTGCGGTTTTTTTATATTTAAAGATACTCTCCCTAATATTTTTTCCCTTTGTTTTCATTGTGACTATGAGGACTTGAGCCTTATAGAATTGTTCAAGTAAAAAACTCTATAAAGCATCAAGAAACACAGCAATAATTTGATGGCTAATCCTAAGAAAAATCTAGCTGACAATTTGTGCTCTAATTAATTTACTTCATTTTTATATATCATAATTATAGAATTACATATAGTGTAAATATTATATAATTATATGATATATATTACATGTATATAATTTTTCAAATTATTATCAATAGAGACAGGGGTCTTGCTGTGTTGCCCAGGCTGGCCTCAAACTCCTGGACTCAAGTGGTCCTCCCACCTTGGCCTCCCAGAGTGCTAGGATTACAGGCATGAGCCACCACATCTGGTCTACTTTCAGTATTTCAAGACAGAGGTGTTCAATCTTTTGGCTTCCCTGGGCCACATTGGCAGAAGAATCGTCTTGAGCCACCCATAAAATACACTAAAAATAGCTTATGAGCTAAAAAAAGAAAAACTCATGATGTTGTAAGAAAGTTTACAAATTTGTTTTGGGTGACATTCAAAGCCATCCTGTGCTGCATGTGCTCTGTGGGCCACAGGTTGGACAAGCTTGTTTTAAGGTATTTTTTATTTTAAAAAGTTATAAATGCTGTGAAATGGTACATTAATTGTCTTAGCTAAGATGCTTTTAATTACAAGTTACAGAAAAACCCATCAAGGTTTAAACAATAAGAAAAAATAATTATTTTATATAATAGGCATGCCAGAACTAAGGCAGCTTCAGGGTTGATTGATTCAATAGTTCTGTTCAAGGTTTTCTTCTTTTTACTCTACCATCTTCATTACGTTGATTTCTTTCTTTTTATTTTTTATTTTTTTGAGACAGAGTCTTGCTCAGTCGCCCGGGCTGGAGTGCAATGGCACGATCTTGGCTCACCGCAAGTTCTGCCTCCCGGGTTCACACTATTCTTCTGCCTCAGCCTCCTGAGTAGCTGGGACTACAGGCGCCCGCCACTACGCCCAGCTAATTTTTTTTGTATTTTTAGTAGAGACGGAGTTTCACCATGTTGGCCAGGATGGTCTCGATCTCCTGACCTCGTAATCCACCTGTCTCGGCCTCCCAAAGTGCTGGGATTACAGGCGTGAGCCACCGCACCCGGCCATGTTGATTTCTTTCTTAGTGGTCACAAGAGGCTAGCTAATGCTGTTCCATTCATCATGTACTCTCACAGTGATATCCAAAGGCTAGAAAGGGATCTTTAAAATAAAATAAATTACTATAATAGAATATTGCAAATATATTTGACAAAATACTATATTGAATTCTCATTTATCCATCTAACTTGAACAGTTACTGACTCATGACTTCCAGTATTTTTATTATTGTATTGTTGCATTGAACATCATGTTATATTTGAATATTTCCATATTTAATATTCATCTTCAGGATAAATTCCCAGACGTAGGAATTGTTTTTAGTCACTTGGGAAAGAAAAACTGTGCGTTTGCTTCCAGGTATTTCGATTAAGATGACCAGAACTTTTTATTGACTTATTCTTCAATTTTCAGTCTTGTCCTCATCCTAAAACCAGTTCCTCAGATTCCTTAGGGTTCTCACCATGTTTCTTCACATCCATTCTGCTTAGAATCATCTTTCATCTGTGGCTTAACTCAAGTTCCAGAACTTATATAAGGAACATTCTCTCAGCCCCCTATCACACAAACCAAACTTTGAAATAACTTATAAAATTTAAATTTTGTGTATTTCTTTGTGTTCTATAGGAGCTTGAGGAGTTTTGGGTTTACAGAGCCCTTTTGGTAGAACTTACCAAGAAGCTGACTTACTGTGTAAAGGCAGAACTAATCCCTCTCATGGAAGTTACTGGAGTTTTAGAGGTCAGTAGCTTGCGGTTTCCCAATTGAAATTATGTCAATTAATACAGAAGCCAGGTTTTATTATTTTGTGAAGTCTTATTACAGGGGAAGTGACAGCAAGAGCCTTATTGCTCATTTGTCATGGGAGTCTTTTATTTAAAACAAATAGCTGCTATGGCCTTCCAGAAATCCACTGTTATTAGATGGCATACCTGATGAAAAATCTCAGTTGTAAAAAAAAAAAAAAAAAAAAACATAACAGGAAGGGTGGGGGTGACTGTCTCCAAGTATGTTGTGCTACCAATTGTCCTTAACACTTGTTCCTTCCTCCAATCCTTTGAAGAATTACCTTCTGTCAGTTTGGACTCAGTGCTTGTTTAAGGTAATGGTGATTCAGTGGCAGCAAGGGTCATTTGTATTTTTTCTAAGAGAGTAAGAAGAAAGGGTTCGCAACTGGTTTTCTGGCTTTCTATTTTCAGCCAACCCTCAACTTCAGTTTATTCTCTGTTATTCAGTTCTTGAGTCAGAGGAGTTCTACTTAGGATATACACACACACACACACACACACACACACAGACACCAGTGGTCCCCTGAGTAGATGGTGAGAACATTGAAAGATATTGGACTTGGCCTGATGAGGTGGCTCCTGCTGTAATCCCAGCACTTTGGAAGGATCACTTGAGGTCAGGAGTTCAAAACCAACCTGGCCCACATGGTGAAACCCCATCTTTACTAAAAATACAAAAATTAGCCAGGTGTGGTGTCATGCGCCTGTAATCCCAGCTACTTGGGAGGCTGAGGCAAGAAAATTTCGTGAACGTGGGAGGTGGAGGTTGCCATAAGCCAAGATTGTACCATTGCACTCCAGCCTGGGCAACAGAGCAAGACTCTGTCTCAAAAAAAAAAAAAAAAAGAGAAAAGAAAAAAGAAAGAAAGAAAGATACTGGACTGGAACATTTTACTTGAGAATATGAGATGATGCCACCAACCTAAGTGCCTTAATGGGCTTCTATTGTTGATTGCAGCACATATCAGTTGACTCAAGCTGGATAGAACTATAGTTATCTTGTGGTCAGTTTGGAACCACCCAAATGCATTTTTTAAAATTCCTCAGAATTCTCATGTCTTATCTCTTCATATTTACTTTATTATCTTAGTTTATCCTGGTCTCTTACATGCAGTTTTTGTTCTTTTCAGTAAAGTGCTTGCTTTTCTTTTTTCTAATCCCAAATTATTATCCTACTGATTTTTGCAACACTTTTCAGGGTCGAGCAAGACAGTTATACAGTGCAGGTTACAAAAGTCTAATGCACTTAGCTAATGCAAATCCTGAAGTGCTCATAAAGACAATTGATCATTTATCAAGACGTCAAGCCAAGCAAATTATTGCGTCAGCAAAGGTAAGCAAACCATTTTTTAACCTTAATAATCTTGTGTATTGTTATTTGCTTGTGTTGTAGACATCAGAACAAAAACATTTAACATTGCATAACTGTTTATTTCTATAGATACAAAAGTACATACTCATATTTGTGAGTAAAAATAGTGCATCTGTTATGACACAAACCTTGCTAAACAGAGAAACGACTTGCTAAAAAATAAAGAAAATTTCAATGGTGGCTCATGCCTGTAATCCCAGCTCTTTGGGAGGTCAAGATGGGAGAATGGCTTGAAATCAGGAGTTTGAGACCAGCCTGGGCAACATGAGACTCTGTTTCTGCAAAAAAATGTAAAAACTAACTGGGCATGGTAGTTTGTGCTGTAGTTCTAGCTATTCAGGAGACTGAGGCAGGAGGATCGCTTGAGCCCAGGAGTTCAAGGCTGCAGTGAGCTAGGGTGACAGAGTGAGACCCTGTCCCGCCCCTCCTCTCCAAAAAAAAAAAAAAAGGCTGGGCATGGTGCCTCATGCCTGTGATCCCAGCACTTTGGGAGGCTGAGGCGGGTGGATTATCTGAGGTCAGGAGTTCGAGACCAGCCTGGCCAACATGGTGAAACCCCATCTTTACTGAAAATACAACAATTAGCTAGGCTTGGTGGCACATGTCTGTAATCCCAGCTACTCAGGAGGCTGAGGCAGGAGAATTGCTTGAGCCCAGGAGACGGAGGTGGCAGTGAGCCAAGGCCATACCACTGCACTCCAGCCTGGCCGACAAAGTGAGACTCTGTCTTAAAAAAAAAAAAATGGCTGGGTGCAGTGGCTCATGCCTGTAATCCCAGCACTTTGGGAGGCCAAGGGGCAGGTGGATCACTTGAAGCCAGAAATTTGAGACTAGCTTGGCCAACATGGTAAAACCCTGTCTCTACTAAAAATATAAAAATTAGCCAGGCGTGGTGGTCCACACCTGTAATCCCAGCTACTTGGGAAGCTGAGGCACGAGAATCACTTGAACCCAGGCGGTGGAGGTTGTAGTGAGCTGAGATTATGCCACTGCACTCTAGCCTGAGTGACAGGGTGAGAGTCTATCTTAAAGAAAAAAAAAAAAGACAATTTCAAGGGTTCATTGAAGTACAAAGAACCCTGGAAGTCACTGAGCTCTGCCTCCCAAAGTTCTCATCACAGGAATCCTTCCCTCAGCATCCCAACATCTGGTCTCTCCACCTTTGAGCACCATCATTGACAAGGAGCTTGTTCATCAAAAATTAGGTGGTTCTATTTTTGTATGCTCTTAGTGTTACAAAAATGATCCTGATATACCGAGGCTAAATTTTGCCTTCTTAAAATTTTTACCATTGCATCAGAGTACTACGTCTGGAACTGGACTCTTTTTTTGTTTGTATGCTGTTTTTCACATATTCAAAAACAGCTCTTATTGTCCCCAAGGGTTTTTCTTTTCTGTTGCTTTTATCTGTATTAAATAATCGAGTTTTAGGCCATTCACTGTCCTAGTTACCCTTTGCTAGATACAACCCAGTTTGTCATTGCCTTCTGCTCCCTGTGGGTAAAGCTATTCCACAGCAATTTGAGATTATTTCCTTCTTGATCTCAACTATAGTTCTAAGTCTGAAATTGCTTGGCTTCTTTGAAACTTCATTGTTTTGCTATTTTCATATATAAATCAGAATTAGCTAAAAAGCAAATTTCCATCATCTTTTAATGGTGCTCACATTGCTTACATTACCTTAATCATTCTTTACAACAAACCTATGAGGTGGACAAAGTCAGTGTTACCCTGAGTTTATAGATGAAACCACTAAGACTGACCTTGTCCTGTTAAATTAGGAGTTCTTGGGGTTGGTAGGGATGAAGTTATAGTCATTTCCTTTGCTGTAGCACCTAAAAAAAAAAAGTTCATTAAACTTTGACACGCTTGTTTCGGCATTTACTAGTGATGTTTGTCTAACTCCATTATTTCCATGTTTATCAAGTGGTGATTTTCTAACTTCATTATTCCTTCTGGATTTATTTACTGATGTTTTACTATGAGGAAAAGCTTTTACTTTATTTATTCATTTATCAGTACATGCTTATAGGTTCAGACATATTCAATGGGTTATAACCCATTAATAACGTTACTTATTTTGGTGCTCAAATGGCCTCAGATTTGGCCAGTGGAAGCCCCTGAAAACTGGTTTGTGTGGCTTTTTGACCTTCATCATCATTCTTGAAGTATTTTCTTACTTTCTGGCTGTGTCTGTCAGCATCTAATCATTAGGAGGCATAAACCACATAGTAATTTCAACAGGCCTCTAAGGGGTCAACAGAACATTGAAGAATTCAGGAAGGAATACATTTGAGAGGTGGTCCACCCCCACCCCACAGCACCCCTATGGATGGGATTCAGACTTCATTGCCACTGGATGCTGGGAAGTTTGTTGTGGTTCTACAGCCAAGGCTAATAAGCAGAAACTGCCCACTGGAGTGCTGACAAAACTGCCAGGAAGCTGCCTACAATGTACTGTTGAACTTGCCCAGAAGCCAGCTCTAAGGCCCGTGGAACTAGGGCACTAGCTAGGAACACCCTAGCTGATGTATGTCTATGCATTTTTCTATACTTACGTGTAAATTACTGAAGGCCATGAGCTCATACTGATAACCCTAATTCTGATTTTTCCAGGCACATATGCTGTATAACAGAGTCTAGCTCCAAAACTTAGTGGCTTAAAACAGCCATCTTATTTTGCTCATGTCTTTGTAGATTAGGAATTCTGGAGGGGTGCAGCTGGGTGCTTCTCACTTGGGTCCCATGCAGCTGTAGTCAGAAGTTGACTGGCGCTATAGTCATAAGGCCCAGCCAAGCTGGATGACTCAGGTGACTCACTCACATGACCAACAGCTGATAATGAGAGGCAACTGGGGCTTTTCAGTCAACTGGAGCAACTACATATGGCCTTTCCATGTGGCTTCAGTCTTTATGGCGTAGAAACTAGGTTTTCAGAGGGAATGTCCAGAAAGTGAGCATTCTAAGATATCCAGGCAGAAAATGCAAGAAGTCTTCGAAGCCAACCTCAGAAGTCAGACAGTGTCATTTCCACTGCATACTGTTGGTTACTAGAAAACCATTAAGACCTAGATTGAAAGGAAAGGGGATCAGACCACCTCCTCATGAGAAGAGTGTCAAACAATTTGCAGTTATCTTTAAAATCTGCCCTCTGCTCACAAATTGTTTCTGTTCCTCCCACATGCAAAATATATTAACCCCCAAAAGGCCTTTCCATTATAGCTTCTATTAGGAAAAACTCAGTCTTTTTTGTTGTTGTTGTTCCCCCACTGAACACTCAACAAACACAACACAGACAGAAAATTTCTGTGACCAAATGTGAGGGATTTCTTCCCAAAAAACAAGCAATCATTTCTGCAGCAGACATCAGCTGGGTGTCCTGACACTATCTAGCTGGAGTCTGGGCTTCTAAAACTTCTTACCAACCACCTTCAAGTTGGGGTTCCCACAGCCTCTTCTCTGGGTTCAGTCAGCTCACGAAACTCAGGAAAACATGTATGTAATAAAGGATATCACAAAGATACAGATGAAGAGATTCATGAGGCAGCGTATGGGGGAAGTGGCACAGAGCTTTCATGTCCTCGCTGGGCACATCACCCTCCATGTGCTCAGCTGTCTGGAGGCTCTGTGAACCCCATACTCTTAGACCTCTTATGGAAACTTTATTGGGTTGGCATGATTGACAATCATGTAGAAATGTGACTGGACTGAAAGGGTATGATTTATTAATAATACTAACAGACCGAGTGGGGAAACCCAGCAAGACCTGTCTGTTCAGATGCTTCTGGCCTCTCTGTGCAGCATTCCTTTCTCCAGAGTATGGGGTGGGACACTCTGGGATGAGGGTCTTTTTACTTTTTTTTGGAGACAGGGTCTTGCTCTGTTGCCCAGGCTGGAGTGCAATGGCACAATCATAGATCACTGCAGCCATCCCCTCCCAGGCTCAAGCAATACTCCCATCTCAGCCTCAGGAGTAGCTAGGAATACAGACAGGTGCCATGCCTGGCTAATGTTTTAAATTTTTAATTAGTCTTTGCTCTATTTAATAGAGACAAGGCTTTGCTATGTTGCGCAGGCTGGTCTTGAACTCCTGGCCTCAAGCAATCCTTCCACCTTGGCTTCCCAAAGTGTTGGGATTACAGCATGAGCCACTGCACCCAGCCTGGAATGAGGGTTTTAAGACCCAATGATCAGAATAGAGTTCTGCCTTAGGCGAAAGGAGGGCAGAAGGTCAGAGACAGAAATTCTGTTTCCTGAGGTCTAAAGTGCCCCAACATTGTAACAAGGGCTGTGGGAGTTATGAGCCAGAAACCGTGGATGAAAACCAATATATGTATATCATAATATCACAGCATCAGACTCAGATCCAGTATTCCAGATCAAGTCCGGGTGTGAGTGATGCACCTTCAGTACAGTTTCACAAGTTACAGTTCTTACTCTGAAGACCAGTGACCTAAAGAGATACTACATAAAATAGTGAAACCAGAAATAGGATAACCATAGTACACTCTCATTCATAAAGAAGGAAAATCGGTGGTGCATAATAGCAGTTCTGAAATCCAGCCAGCCACATGTGGCCAGTTCTTTAATTATGTCGCAGTTCTTCTCTCGGAATGATTTTTCTTGGCTTTGGGTTCCCTCATTTGAGTCATTCTCCCTTTTCCATAAACAATAAGCCCATGTTTGCTGCTAGGTAGCTTTCTCAGTGTGCTTCCTATATACAATTCAAGAATACTGAAGTTCAAGAGTTCATCAGGGTCAGGTGTAGTGGCTCACACCTGTAATCCCAGCACTTTGGGAGACCAGGGTGGGAGAATCACGTAAGGCCGGGAGTTTGAGATCAGCCTGGGCAACATAGCAAGACCCTGTTCCTACAAAAGAAATTTTTTTTTTTAAATTAGCCACGCATGATGATGTGCGCCTGTGGTCCCAGCTACTCGTGAGGCTGCAATGGGAGGATCACTTGAGCCTGGGAGATAAAAGCTGCAGTCAGCTATGCTCAGGCCACTGCACTCCAGCCTGGGCGACAAAGCAATGTTATCTCTATTTTAATTTAATTTCATTAATTAATGTTATTTATTTATTTATTTATTTATTTATTTATTTATTTTGAGACAGGGTCTCACTTTGTCACCCAGGCTGGAGTGCAGTAGCATGATCTTGGCTTGCTGCAGCCTCGACCTCCCAGGCTCAAGCAGTCCTCCCACTTCAGCCTCCCAAGTAACTGGGACCACAGGCAGGCACCACCATGCCCAACTAAATTACCTTTTTAAATTTTTTTTTTCACCATGCTGCCCAGGCTGGTCTCCATCTCCTGAGCTCAAGCGATCCACCCGCCTCAGCCTCCCAAAATGCTGGGATTACAGGAGTGAGCCACCATGCCTGGGGGAGACCCTATCTCTAAATTTAAAATATATATATATGTTCAGAGGCACTTGATGTTTTGTATTGTCTCTGTTTCTTTTTAGTCAATCTGGTATAATATCTTTTAAAATATTGCAGTTTCTTATTTATCTATTTATAATCTCTATGTTGCTTGACTTTCTCTTTTTTTTTTTTTTGAGACAAGGTCTCCCTCTCACCCCATCTGGAATGCAGTGGCACAGTCTTGCCTCACTGCAACCTTAGCCTCCCAAGCTCAGGTGATCCTCCCACTTCAGCCTCCCAAGTAGCTGGGACCACAGGCATGCACCACCACACCCAGCTAATTTACATTTTTTTTTTTTTTTTTTTTTTTAAGAGAAGGGGTTTCTTCATGTTGCCCAGTTTGGTCTTGAACTCCTGGGCTCAAGCAATCTGCCCACCTTGGCCTCCCAAAGTGCTGGGATTACAAGTGTGAGCCACCTTGCCTGTCCTAGGCTTGGCTTTCTTACAGTGTGGATGCTAGGGTCTGAGAGGGAGGATTCACATGACCTTGGATTGATCTCATTTCAAGACCCTAAGGCCTTTTTAAAACTGAGCCCTGTCATGCGGCATCATTTCTTCTGCATTCTATTAGTTACAAGTGAATCACAAAGGCTAGCACAGATTCAAGAGTAGAATTAGATCCCATCTCTCAATGAAGGTGTCAAAGAATTTCCAATCATTAATTTGCCACACTAATCCCATACAGGACTTGCTATAGTCTTCCTCTTTTTCATATTTGTACTTCCTTTCTCCAATAATGAGAAACCTCATCCCTGTGTTTATTAATATATTTCTCTGTTTTCCTCAATCTTAGAATGCACTGAAAGTAACTGCAGAATTGTTAACTTATACCACTCCAAAAAAAAACAAACAAATTCAGTATTTATTTACAGCACTTTTTGTCTTCATTCTGAGAGTATATAATTAAAACAATGTGTTAAAATGTTATTTGGTTTGGGGTTTAAAAAGAAAATCTGCTTCAGTGTGGCTGCTACACATTTGAAACACAAATTCTACTGGTATTCCATTTTACTTCTTCTCCTTCCCTCACAGATATTTTTTTAGGAGGAGGGGGAGGAACTAGGTCTCTGTTACCCAGGCTAGAGTGCAGTGGCACCATCATAGCTCACTGCAGCCTTGAACTCCCAGGCTCAAGCGATCCCACCTTAGCCTCCTGAGTAGCTGGGACTATAGGTATAGACCATTCCTGGCTAATTTGTTATTGTTGTAGAGGCTTGGTCTCACTATGTTGCCCAGGCTGGTCTCTAACTTCTGGCCTCAAACAATCCTCCCACCTCAACCTTCCAAAGTGCTGGGATTATAGCTGTGAGCCACCATGCTCGGCCTGTCTCATTTTTATTCTCTTTATTGTTTTCCTGCTTTTTAAATTTTTTCAGTAGCCCTAATTAGGTTATTTAAATCTGTTTTTCTTTGGACACCCAATTATTTAGTTATAGTTATTAGTTTTTATTTCTAATGTGATTTTGCCTTTTTCTTTTATTTCATTCCTGAGCTCAGTCAACTTTTGTATCATTTCTTCCAGTTTTTGTCCATGTCGGTTCTTAGTTTTTTAACTTCTTATTCAGTGAGCATTTCCACTCCTCCTCATATCTCAAGATTTTTATTTGAGAATATTTAATCTTGTTTGGAGTGTTGTGTTACAGTTTTTCTGCTTCATGGTTTGCTTTCAGGGAGGGAAATTTTTATGAGCTGAAGAGTTTGGGTTATTTGTATTCTTTTTTTTTTTGAGACAGAGTCTCACTCTCTTGCCCAGGCTGGAGTGCAGTGGCGTGATCTCCACTCACTGCAAGCTCTGCCTCCCAGGTTCACACCATTCTCCTGCCTCAGCCTCCCGAGTAGCTGGGACTAAAAGGGTGTGCCACCACGCCCAGCTAATTTTTTTGTGTGTGTGTATTTTTAGTAGAGATGGGGTTTCACTGTGTTAGTCAGGATGGTCTCGATCTGACCTCGTGATCCGCCCGCCTCGGCCTCCCAAAGTGCTGGGATTACAGGCGTGAGCCATCACACCCGGCCTTGTTTTCTTTTTATATAGTAGTTTTGTATAGATGAGAACTGCTTGTACCTCTGCATATGTTGGACAACACAGTCATTTGGAATGGTTTATGAGATCCCATTTCAAGAGTGTTCTCTTCTGTCAGAGTAGCAAAGTATTTTTCTTTAATGGATGACTTGGGGTGGGAGAGGAATGCAAGGAGGGTTTGTATCCTTTGTTGTCTTTTTTTTTTTTTTTAATTTCCTTTTGCCATACAAGATTATCCATTTTTTCCTTTTTTCCTCTTCCCCTCATGTCTGAGCTTCCAAAAGGCACCTCCCTTTTCACCCATTCTCTCCCCTAAAAGCATTGTCTTTTGAAGACTGCCTCCTAGAGTCCCACATGCATGTTAAATATCTTCCTATAAACAATGCTTTAATCAACCAACATTCTTTTTTCAGCATTTTTATATTTGGGTAGGCTTTTTCTCTCTGGAGGTGATTTTATTTCATTTTAGACCCTCTATTTCCCTCTTGTCTTGTGCTTTTTTTCTCAACCCCATCTAGATCTCTGCAAACACTTGGGTGGGAGCTCAAGAAACTGGTTTTGGCTGAGTGTAGTGGCTCATACTTACAATCCCAGCACTTTGGGAGGCCAAGGCAGGAGGATCATTTGAGCCTAAGAGTTTGAGAACAGCCTGGACACATAGGGAGATCCAGTCTCTACGAAAAAAGCCTTTAAAATTTTTTTTAATTAAAAAAAAAAAAAAGAGGCTGGGCACGGTGGTTCACACCTGTAATCCCAGCACTTTGGGAGGCCAAGGCAGGCAGATCATAAGGTCAAGCAATGGAGACCATCCTAGCCAACATGGGGAAACCCCATCTCTACTAAAAATACAAAAATTAGCTGGGCATGGTGATGCATGCCTGTAGTTTCAGCTACTCGGGAGGCTGAGGCAGGAGAATTGCTTGAACTCAGGAGGCGGAGGTTGCAGTGAGCTGAGATCGCACCACTGCACTCCAGCCTGGTGACAGAGTAAGACTCCGTCTTAAAAAAAAAAGTGGAGGGGCGGGATTTGTTCTTCCAGAAATTGGTGGGCTTTTTTAAACAACAAGTAATTTGAGGTTGTTGATACTCTCTGTGTTATAATAATACCGACACAAGGGTTTGTGTAGTTTACTTATTATTCTTATTGATCTATATAGCTTGTTATTTGGCAAAAATTCGTTGACATCTTTTATATGCCATGTTTGGAAATACTTTTTTTGCTCATTATGTTGCTTTTGAAATTAACAGTTTTAAGTTTAGGAACTTGAATAAAACTTTTATTTGAAATACTGGTAGCTTTTTAAAAGCATACTAAATTTTGAGGAATAATAAAGTGCATATATATAAAGGATAACATTTTCAGGAGCTAATTAAATTTTTGCAAAATTGTCTTAGATTTTATAGATTAAAAGTTAATTTTTAAGTGGCTGAGTCTTCAATAAAACAAATCTTTGGGAGAATTAAAGCTTTATTTTTGGTATACTAAAAGGCAGTGATCAGCTAAAATGGTTTTAACTAAATGCGTCCTCTTCATTGACTGTAATCGTTTATTCTTAAGTGGCCATTTTTCAATCTCATTATAGTTTTAATGTCTAGATTTCTGATGTGTAAGGATTCAGGTGTTCCATGGACAGTGGTAAAATTGTTGGCAATTCTCTAGCAATGCATATTTTGGCCTCACGTCTTAATTTTTTAATGTAGATGCTGTTGCATGAAAAAGCAGAGGCCCTGCAAGAAGAAGTAGAAGAGCTACTAAGATTACCTTCTGATTTCCCTGGTGCTGTGGCTTCTTCCACTGACAAAGCATGAAGCTATCTGATGAGCATTTTCACATATGAATTATTTATTGTACATGTGTTTTATTAAAAATAACTTATACTTTATAAATGAAAAAATACATTTTAAGTATGCATTAAGAACTATGAATAATTGAATATACCTCTTCTCACTAACAATTCATAATTTGGAATACTTATTTCTCTGCTGAACAGTCTATAGTGTCCACCACAAAATGAAATTCAATTTCATCAACATTATGCTCAACCTTTGTATCCCAATCTTTCATTATTCTCTTACCCATTTCTTTCATCAAATTGGACTATTTGAAATCCCCAGAATTTTCCTTAGGATTTCCAAACCCTCCATTTCCTAACTGCTTTTTGTTATTTCCAGTGCATGAAAATTATCTTTAAAATGTACTAATACTTCAAGGAGTAACTAAAAAATGCTAGAATTCTGTCTCCTCTATGAAATTATTCCAGGTTCATCCTCACCCCTACCCCACACCTAGGTGCTCTTTCCCTCCTATAAGCATCATAGACCCCGCATTTATGCCCAGGTCTTTTTGCTGCCACTACTTTATAATCTGGATGTCCAAGTCCTCCATGTGTGTATGCGACCAACACCCACACACTTAAGAAGTAGGAATCTCAGTGAAGAATGAATACTACCCACAATTAACAATTGGAAGCTTTTCTTTAAACACAATTTAAATATTGCCGCTCCCTTTTCACAATCATAGCTCAAATGTAGATGACACTAGTGCAAGAAAAAAGTGTTAACTAGCAATATTTATGAGTACTGAACTTGCTTGATTAACGATCAACCCACCTGTCTAAGAAACATCCTTTGGAAACTTTGCAAATAAATCCATAGTCTAAGTTATTTGTGCCTTAACATTTTAGGCCATTATAATCTAGTAGTCATTTACCTAGAGTACTAGGCAAATGCATAGAAAATATCTATGTGCCAGGAACTCTTGTAAGTGCTTTATATGAATTAACTAATTTAATTTTTATACAATAGTATCTGTAAGACAGCTACTATTATTATCCTCATTTTACAGATGAATAAACTGACACACAGAGAAACTAAAGTAACTTTCCCAAGGCCATGAACTCGTCAGTCACAGAGCAAGGATTCAGACCCATGCAGCCCCAGTGTAACATCCACACACTTAATCATTATACAATAATGTCTTGGTAAATTTGTCCATTTTATTCCTTCCTAAGTGTTCCTTATACCTGTCCTTGATTTTATCTTTAGTATTACATTCCATCATCCTTGCCCCACTCCCATCCCTGCATTTCCTTACACAAGTCAAAGTACGGCATCCTGATGTCCTAGCAGAATTCTGGGCTTCACCGCACATGTTCCATTTGTTGCAGTTAAAAAGATTTGTAAAACAGCAGCTGGCTAGCCTGCTGGCTGTTTGAACCAGCCTCTGAATTGCATTCACAATGGGCCATAGTCCAGTCTTAAGGATTTTTTTTTAAGTCTAGAAACCCCAGGTTTACTAGTTGGCCCAATTAAGTAAAGCTCTGTCTTTTTTTTTTTCTTGAGATGATGGGGTCTCGCTCTGTCACCTAGTTCAAGGCTTACTCCTGGGCTCAAGTGATTCTCCCACCTCAGCCTTCCAAGATGCTGGGACTACAGGTGCATGTCACTGCCCAGCTAATTTTTGTAGAGAAGGCATTTTGCCATGTTGCCCATGCTGGTCTCGAACTCCTGGGCTCAAGTGATCTGCCCGTCTTGGCCTCCCAAAGTGCTGGAATTATGGACATGAGCCACTGTGCCAGGCCAAAGCTCTAATTCTTGCTAACCAATTTGTGAAAGACTGATTTATAATCCAAGATTAATTTATTAATTTAAGATTAGAGGTGAGGGGGCGGGGAGAAGGGTACCTTTACAGTAACTTGAATACCTGTATCTGCAGTTTAGGACGATCTTCACACACACACACACACACACCCCCTCACTCTTCTATCAATGTTTCTCCAAGTCAATCTCAATGGAAGGTTGTATCAAGTGTAATGGTGGATGATTAGCCCTAAAAGATACTCAAATATAAAGAAACTGAAACAGTTTAGTTCTAGAGAAGCAGACAAGTGGGAAGGAACAAAGTAGGGAATAGAAATAGACCTAAGGCCGGGCGCGGTGGCTCAAGCCTGTAATCCCAGCACTTTGGGAGGCCGAGACGGGCGGATCACAAGGTCAGGAGATCGAGACCATCCTGGCTAACACGGTGAAACCCCGTCTCTACTAAAAAAAAATACAAAAACCTAGCCGGGCGAGGTGGCGGGCGTCTGTAGTCCCAGCTACTCGGGAGGCTGAGGCAGGAGAATGGCGTAAACCCGGGAGGCGGAGCTTGCAGTGAGCTGAGATCCGGCCACTGCACTCCAATCTGGGTGACAAAGCAAGACTCTGTCTCAACAAAAAAAAAAAAAAAAAAAAAAAAGAAATAGACCTAAATACGTTTAAGAATTTAATGTAATAGACTGGGTGCAGTGGCTGATGCCTGTAATCCCAGCAATTTGGGAGGCCGAGGTGGGAAGATTGCCTGAGTTCAGTAGTTTGAGACCAGCCTGGGCAACATGACAAAACCCCATCTCTACTAAAAATACAAAAAAATTAGCCGGGTATGGTGGCACATTCCTGTAGTCCCAGCTACTCAGGAGACTGAGGCATGAGAATCACTTGAACCCAGGAGGCAGAGGAGGCAGCGAGCCAAGATCGCACCACTGCACTCCAGCCTGGGTGACAGAACAAGACTCCATCTCAAAAAAAAAAGAATTTAATAAACATGGTTTTTCAGTTTTGAGTAATAGAAATGCAAGCATATGTAGCTTAAGCAAAAGGGACATTTAGTGGCCAGGCTCTCAAACAGTAGGCAGCAATAGAATTGGCCTTAGGGCAGCTAGAACCAGAGAATCCTAACACCATCCATACTCACCATCTCTTGTCGGGCAGCACCAGACTTGCTTCCTTATGGCTTCAAGATGAAAGCAAAAAGAGCTCTCTGCTGCCAACTCTAGTTAGAAGTCTCCAGGAAGGGTTCCCATTAGTCCTTTGTGGGTCCATTTCCCACCCCTGTGAGCAGGATATAGGGTTTAGGTTTGGGTTTTGGTTTTTCAGAAGACAGAGAAGTGGGGGTAAGCAGAGAAAACAGCTAGTACAGATGACACTTCAAGTCACAGTGGAAAAGATGGATAACTCAGTGAATAGAATTGAGACAAATGGCTACCATGCCATTTAGAAAAATATTAAGCTTAGCCTGGGCAACATGGCGAGACCCCGTCTCTACAAAAAATTAAAAAATTAGCTAGGCTTGGTGGCGCATATTTCTGGTCCCAGCTCCTTAGGAGGCTGAGGTGGGAGGATCGCTTGAGCCTGGGAGTATGAGGCTAGAGGGAGCTGCACTCCAACCTGGGCAACAGAGCAAGACCCTCTCTCTCCTTTCTCTCTTTCTACATACATATATTTAGCACTCTATAAAATATATTTTATATTATAAATAGCTGATTTCTACCTATTGGTTTAAACCAAATTAAACTTTAGGCAAATCAAAGATTCAAATGTGGAATTTTTGAAGGTGTCATCTATGCTGAAGCATCAAAGAACGTATCTGCAGTTCCTCCTTCTAAGGCTTCAAAACAGTAAAATGTCAGTAGTTCCAGTGTGGTGTCAGGTTTTATTTTGTTTTCTTTATAGATTCTTTTCAAGCTATGAGCCAGCTGGCCCATTTCTAAGATGCTTAACTTCAAGATCTTTCTAACATCCAAGTCTCTTCTGCTTTGCATTATACCTTTAAACAACTACCCAAAAGAGGCTTTTCTGTTGGAGCACACCCATGTTTTGGTGAAGTGTGAGCCTTTTCAAACCTAGCCACCCTCTCCTCCAATCTCCACACTGGTATTTTTTCAGAAAGCCCTCCCTGACCTCATGCTTTCATTTGTGAGAGCCTTTCCACACAAGCATCACTGCAGCTTTTGAACTCCATCTCACTGTGACAGGAAGTAACACCAAAAATATATAAGCATTGTTACACTTGGTTTTATTTAACAATTTCTAGTAATTTATAATCATGTTGATAAGTGTGCTTTTTTTTTTTTTTTTTTTTGAGACAGGAGCACAGAGTTTCCCCTCTTGTTGCCCAGGCTGGAGTACAATGGCACAATCTTGGCTCACCACAACCTCCACCTCCCAGGTTCAAGCCCTTCTTCTGCCTCAGCCTCCCGAGTAGCTGGGATTACAGGCATGCGCCACCACACCCGGCTAATTTTGTATTTTTAGTAGAGATGGGGTTTCTCCATGTTGGTCAGGCTGGTCTCAAACCCCCGACCTCAGGTGATCCATCTGCCTTGGCCTTTCAAAGTGCTGGAATTACAGGTGTGAGCCACCGCGCCTGGCCTTTTTTTTCTTTTTTTTTTTTTGAGATGGAGTCTCACTCTGTTGCCCAGGCTAGAGTGCAGTGGCGCAATCTCAGCTCGCTGCAACCTTCATCTCCCGGGTTCAAGCGATTCTCCTGCCTCAGCCTTCCCAGTCACTGGGACTACAGGCATGTGCCGCCACACCTGGCTAATTTTTGTATTTTTAGTAGAGACAGGGTTTCACCATGTTGTCTAGGCTAGTCTCGAACTCCTCACCTCAGGTTATCCGCTCACTTCAGCCTTCCAAAGTGCTGGGATTACAGGGGTGAGCCACTGCACCCAGCCAAAAGTGTAATATTTTCTTTTGTTATATTCAATGACAATAATAAGGGTGACAATAAACTACCATGTTTTGAAGGTTTGCCAAGTGCTGGCACTATGCTGAACACTTTCATGCTTTGTCTAGATGATTCCTTGCAGCCATTTTTCACCTCACGTTACCAGTGTGAAAGTGTGGCTTGCCAGGATCACCCCCATTATCAAGTGACAGAGCCTAGACCCATCCCTGATCACACTGATAATTCTATTTTTGATTGTGTTCATTTGCAGCACAAGCTACTCTACACGTGTTTGGAAAGGAGTGGATCAAGATGGCAGACTGAGCATATGTGTTTGCCTTTCGTCTTGCCTAAAATCCCATGAAATGATTTCAAATAGAGATTTGGGCCAGGCGTGGTGGCTCATGCCTGTAATCCCAGTACTTTGGGGGGCTGAGGTGGGTGGATCACTTGAGGTCAGGAGTTTGAGACCAGCCTGGCCCACACGGGGAAACCCTTTCTCTAATAAAAATACAAAAGTTAGCCAGGCGTGGTGGTGGACGCCTGTAATCCCAGCCACTTGGGTGTCTGAGGCAGGAGAATCACTTGAACCCTGGAAGCAGAGGTTGCAGTGAGCCAAGATCACACCATTGTACTCCAGCCTGGGCAACAGAGCGAAACTCTATCTCGAAATAATAAATAAATAAATAAAATAGAGATTTGAAAATAGCCTAAGTATATAACAGCACAGAAAAACAGTGAAGACTGGCACTAACACAGAGGATCATGATGATTAAAAAGCCAAATGGAGCATCCTAGGCCAGCAGGCTTTTCCTACTCCCTCACTGATGCAGAATACTACACACTAGTGGCATTTCCCACAAAGCTAAAACAGTATCCTACAGGATCCAGCAAGGAGTAAAAGATAGAAGATAACCTCCATACACCCACAAGAAAAGCTACTGGCTCAAACCCTCAGCATGTTACCACAGTCTGATAACAGAAAACGCAGAAAACAAGGATTCTCAGGTACTAAGTTGCTCAGAGAACCAAGAATGCCAAATGTTTGTGAGTAAGTCAACACCATAAAATAGAGACAGCAATTCAGCGAACAGAAGAATTACAATCGAAGGAGGCAATTAATAAGCAACAGATCAAGATTTCAGAAAACCATAATTAATATTTTAGGGTGGATGCTAGATAGAAGGCAAAGATCAAATTAACATATCAGAAATTAATATTTTGATCAAAATGAAAAACTCAATAGCTGGCTAGGCACAGTGACTCACGCCTATAATCCCAGCACTTTGGGAGGCAAAGGCAGGTAGATTGCTTGGGTCCAGGAATTCAAGGCCAGCCTGGCCAACATGGCGAAACCCCATCTCTACTAAAAATACACACACACAAACACACACAAAAATTAGCCAGGCATGATAGTGCATGCCCGTAGTCCTAGCTACTCAAGTTGCTGAGGCAGGAGAATTACTTAAACCCAGGAGGTGGAGGTTACAGTGAGCCTTGACTGCACCACTGTACTCCAGCCTGGAAGACAGAGTGAGACTCTGTGTTTAAAAAAAAAAAAAAAAAAAAAAAGGTGGATTAGATAGTAGGAATAGTCAGACCTGGAGAGCCAATTTGTGATTTCCAAGTTTGAGTTGAAGAATCTTTCTGAGCTGCATAACCATAGAACAAAAAAATTGCTAACTATGAAAGAAAACAATGAAAGGCATGGAGGAGAGATTCAGACATCTGTATGTCTAAAAAGCATACCAGAGGGAAAGAACAAACAAATACAAGATAAATTTCCCTGGAGCTGATGAAAAACAGATTGAAAGGGCCCCACCAGGTCCTGGCCAATACCTAGACACATGGCAATGAAAAATCAGAACACTCAGGATAAAGCCTCTAGAGAGAAAAAAATAAGAACAGATTACAGTCCAAAGGTATGAGAATTCTATTAATACCTATTTACTGCTGTGCTGAAAGACAATAAAGCCATATCCTCAGAGGTATAGAGAAAAGACCCTAGTAATCCATGCCCATCCTAGTGTAGAGACAAAATAAACATCTTGAGACATGCAAGAAATTACAGAATTAGACATTCTCTCTAAGACTTCAGGCTTTTTGTGAGAGAGAATTTAATTTATTTAAGCCATTTAAATTTGAGGCACACAGTTTATCCTTTTTTCAAAGGATGTAACCTATTAGAACCCTGTGCCTTATTCTTCATTGACTGTAGATGTCAACACAGCGAGAGCTATTTTAGCACAATTCAGAAAGATCAGATTCAAAGGAAAATATCTAATGTATGACTCCACCTTTCATACCTAACCTGGAATAGGAAGATGTCAGTCTCTTAGAAAGGTTCTGATGTTAGCTTTGTATCTGTGAAGCAGTCTTCACTCTCTAAATACAATGGAAAATGTCCAGGTTGAGGCAAGGTCAAGAGATAAATTAGTATTTCTCTTCTACTTTTAAAACATGTAGGTAGGTGTGAAGATTACAAGAAATGCAATATTGATAAGCAACAGTGATTTTTAATGTTCCTTTTGTGAAAATGTAGGATCTATCAGGATATTATATGATGGATTTACTCAAATGTTCTTGAAAGACATTAATACATATGAAAAAGGACAGTAGGTTAAAGCTGTATTGCACCAGACTAAATAAAATGAGTGGATAGTTTTCTGAGAGCCATACCCTCCAGACAGCTGGAACAATCACACCAAAATATTGGGCAGTTGTTTCTGCCACTGACTGCACACCAACAAGGGACTCTGCACTGCATAGTAGGGAGGTATGATCTGCCTTCCCCACTGAGTTGGTGGCTTTGAGTTCTCTGTTGTCCCTTATGATTATGTTTAGAATGTTCTAAAGCAAACTTGGAGGAGAAAACTGAGTATTATGAATTAGTGGGCTTCATTTCCTTCATTTTTCATTGTTAAAATAGTCCTTCAATCCTTGCCTTCAGAAGCTATGGAAGTGATATGTGACCACTGGAAGTACTTCTTGAAGACGTGATAAATGTCTTTCAAGATAACACAGGTATGCAATATATAAAAATTTTGCTATTCAGAATAAGTCTTACTCTGGAGGAAATAACTGGATTTTGCTTTAACTGAACCACATGTATTAGATGATCAAACTCCCTGCCAAAATGAGGTATCTGCACATCGATGGCAGCAGAAGTTTTCGTCTAAGGTTTGTGCTCAAAGAAACAAGTGACCTAGCAGCACAAGTTAATACACTGGTAGACTCTGGTGTTTAAAATTCAGTACATTGCCTAGGCACAGTGGCTCATGCCTGTAATCCCAACACTTTAGAAGGCCAAGGCTGGAGGATCGCTTGAAGCCAGGAGTTCAAGATCAGCCTGGGCAACATAGTGAGACTCCCCTTCTCCACAAAATATAAGAAAATTAGCTGGGTGTGCTGTTGCACACCTGTAGTCCCTGCTACTCATGAGGCTGAGGGAGGAGGATTGCTTGAGCCCAGGAGCTCGATGTTACAGTGGACTGTGATTGCACCACTGAACTCCAGCCTGGACAACAAAGTGAGACCCTGTCTCCAGAAATAAAATAAAATAGAAAGCTGTACATTTTTAATTTGAGTGTGTGTTTTGTTTCTTCTAAATATTTTAAATAACCTGTTTTTGCTGTTTTAGAATTTGAACTCAAATCTGTGAGATACCTGAGGTAGTAGGCAGTAGAATGGCCAACCATAGAAGTTCAATTCCTAATGACTGGAACGTATAAACATGTTTTGTTACATGGCAAGAGGAAATTAGAATTGTGGATGGAATTAAGTTTGCTAGTCAGCTGACCTTGAGATGAAGAGATTGACCTGAATCATCTGGGTGGGCCTAATGTAATCACAAAGGTTCTTGTAAGTGAAAGCAGGAGACAGGCAAGTTAGTCAGAGTGATCTGACCTGAGGAAGACGCAGCCAGCCGTTGCTAGCTTTGAAGATGGAAAAGGCCTCAAGCCAAGGAATGCAGGTGGCCTCCAGCAGCTGGAAAAGGCAAGGAAGCAGTTTCTCCTCTAGAGTTTCCAAGAAGGACACAGCCCTCCTGATCCCTGTTGTTAGCCTAGAAAGACCTTTTTCAGACTTTTGACCTCCAGAACTGTAAGGTAAATAAAGCCGTGTTGTTTTAAGCCACTACATTTTTTACATTTGTTACAGCAGTAATAGAAAACCAATATACCTGAAAGTAACTACTCAGCATCCTGGGGTTCTGTGGAACACAAATGGAAAACCACTATTCTGGAAGGTTCCTTCTGGATCTTAGCACATGAGTAATCTAAGTTAAATACCCATGACAGGTTTATTTTATATTCCTGAAAACTATATAGAAGTTAACTGTGGCCAGGCGTGGTGGCTCACGCCTGTAATCCCAGCACTTTGGGAGGCTGAAGCAGGCAGATCACAAGGTCAGGAGTTCGAGATCAGCCTGAGCAACATAGTGAAACGCCATCTCTACTAAAAAATACAAAAAATTAGCGTGGTGGCGGGCACCTGTAATCCCAGTGACTAGGGAGGCTGAGGCAGGAGAATAGCTTGAACCCCAGAGGCAGAGGTTGCAATGACCCGAGATCATGCCACTGCACTCCAGCCTGGGCAACAGAGCAAGACTCCATCTCAAAAAAAGAAAAAAAACAAACAAACATTACTGTGATGGATACCTCACATTTTTATTGATTGCACTTTTCTCTAGTGAAAATATTTTATTTATGGTATTAGTATTATTTATTTATAGTATTATAACAGTTTAAGTAAAATGTAAAAGTCCTATCCTTAGTTGATTAAAACAGAACAACAAAGATCCAATTAACACAGATAACCGGAAGTCTGAATCGCTAACTGCAGAGGAGTTTTTATGAGCCATTTAGTTAGTCTATAACATTTTCCCAAACCTTTCTTCTCTTTTTAAAATGGGCAGAAAGTATACTATCATAAGAAAGAGATATGCATAAAGTTATGAAAATGTAGGCTAACAGCAATGAGAGTGTAAAGAACTAGCTATTATAATGCCAAATGCTAAACGTTTTTCCTTTGTGGTAAAATATAATATTAGTGTATGATCACACATAAAATTGGAAAAAAATCCATAGGCAATAGACTACCTACTCCATACAAAGTGCGACAACACTAGTTTGATTTTTCATAACTTTGTAAGCATTTTGAGAGTTGTAATAAAAGTTTATAGTCCATCCTAGAAATGATGAAGGAATTCAACGTCATTTTACTGAAATTTGTCAAAGCTATTGAAAGCTCATTGAAAATATTTAAGTGTATTTTACTGAATAGTTTCAATATACTGGCCTGATACTGGTAGAAGGCAGGAGGTGGAATACTTAGTCCTTATTTCTTTTAGGAGTAGCGAAATTTTGTTACCCATGGTAACAAAATGAGATATTGAGTATGCAAGATAAATATTGTAGGCACCAGAGTGAGCAAAGTGGTAGGTAGAGTCTGGGAAGGACCTGTGGTAGACGGGGACCATGAACTAGATGCTAAAAGGACGGGAGAATTGGGGATGTCAGAGAGAAGGCATTTGGGGGAGCAAGAGCACAGGTACTCTTCCAGCTGAGGTGTACAAAGAAGAGGCTGTGAGCTGCACCATCTGTATGCTGGAGCTCTTAAGGCAGTAACGAGAAACGAAATGGGCAGCAGCATGCGGTTTGTGCTGAGCCAGCACTACTTTCTCATCTGGTCTCCCTTGTGATCAATGGAAAGCATGTGTGAAACGCCTGACAGAGGTGCGCGCATGCCACCACAATATGGGCAGAGCCATCTGGAGGTCAAGTTCATAATAACCTTCGTCTCGTTAGCTCCATGGTCTGTCTGTCTAAACTAATCCGTGCTCCCTACGACAAAAAGAAAATGTATCTGACCTTTGTCAAAACAAAGTCAGACACTAGTAAAGTGCTAAAATAGACATTATTCTGTCATAACCACTGCAATAGGGAAGAGATCCAGTGTGAACTGAGCTTACTTTGATTGTGCAGAGGTGACTGGGTGTCTTAAAGGGAGAATGAGGAAGTAGCTTGAGCAGGGACTGGGTTTGTTCATTGGTGCTTATGTGGAAGAAAAGCAGATTTCCCCTCACATCTTTGTGACAGGAGATAGTGCTGCTGCTAGTTAGAGCGCAGTGGTCACCCTGCTGGGAGATCTGGTAAGGAAAGCAGAGTTATTTCCCTGAATTTTTGCATTTCAAAGAGATGGCCGGCAGGCGCAGTGGCTCATGCCCAGTAATCCCAGCACTTTGGGAGTTCTGGGCGACCAGATCACTGGAGGTCAGGAGTTTGAGATCAGCCTGGCCAACATGGTAAAACCCCGTCTCTACTGAAAATACAAAAATTAGCCCGATATGATGGTGGGAGCCTGTAATCCCAGCTACTCAGGAGTCTGAGGCAGGAGAATCATTTCAACCATCTCAAAAAGAAAAAAAAAACAAGATGGCCCTCAGGTTCTTGAGGAGGCAGTTCTGGATGGTGGAAGATCAACATCACAAAGACGGAGAGAAAGCATCTACACCTGCAAATCTAAAGGTACTGCTCAAAGGCAGGCAGGTGAAGGGGCCTATCTGCCTATTACTAGGTTTGGGCTGGAACAAACAGTAATTCTCCAGCAGCCTTGAGCATTCCCAGGCAGGCACTTTAAGGGGAGTGAGGGGTCATCCTAGGGGTTCAGCCTTAACTGTTAGAGACTATGTTACCGGTGGTTCAAGTCTTTTAGTGGGGAAGAGAGAGTGTGAATGAAATCATTTGTTCTGAGAGTCTGTAGTTTTTATAGGCCAAAGTTGAGGCCTCATCAAAAAGAGGGCTCAGAGGAGTCTTTCTGAAGTTTGAGCCAGGCGTGGTAGCTCACGTCTATAATCCCAGCACATTGGGAGGGTGAGGTGGGAGGACCACTTGAGCTCAGAAGATTCAGACTGCAGTGAGATATGATCATGCCATTGCACTCCAGCCTGGGCAACAGACTGAGGCCCTGTATCTATTTTTAAAACAAAGTAATAAATAAAGTTTGGTCAAGAAGAGAGTTTTTGTCACCCTCCAATATTTGTTCAAAATGCTCCACTTAGCTCGTTTTTAAAAATACCATCACTAAGCTTGACATTTGGTTGTTATAAAACCTGGGTCTTGGTCTTTAACTTAATTTTAGTTCTTGGGTTTTTTCTCAGTATGATCACAGGGTAGTAGAAAGAGGGTTTTTACATAAGTTATTTCAGCCCTTTGCATAGCTCTTAAGTTCGTCTTTCAAGACTCCTGCTGCAGGAGGAAGCCTTTAGAAACTGGAATGACCTTGAAAAGCTTCTTCCATCCATCGGTTAGACCTGAGCAGGTGCAATTCAAAATGACCTCAAGGGGAGAGTTGAGCTTTTATAGGCAACAGGCTGCACTTTAGTTGTCCCAGCCTGTGCAGACATACTAAATCAAAATTAACTGTTAATGATGGTGGTGTCGGTACCACTCTGCTGGGGAAACTAAAAGGCAGAGAAACGAGGCTCTAACAGCTGTCAGTAATTGGGTCACTGCCTTCCCCTGAGACCCGGCTGCCTACATTTTTGCCAGCACCTACTATCATTAATGGCCCTGCTGCCAAAAAAACTTGCCTTTGCCAAGATGTTGGGCTGGATGAACACGTGTTCTTTCAGGAGAAGCCGAAAGTCCTTGAGAGAAGCACAAAAGTAGGACACGAGTCCACGCACAGAAAAATGTGCAAATGGTCTGATGCATGGTCTGATGCCTCACTGAATAGTACCATGGGCAGAACACACTAACGGTGGCTGCATCCGCACTTCTGTTACTGTGGACAGAGTGAACGGCAGGTGCAGGCTGGCTTCCCTACAAGTTTCATGTGTCCTTTTTTGTTGGCTTTTCCTGAAAAATCAGCAGACACTGTCAAAACTTCTTCATTATCAATTCAGCAATGAGAAAAAGTATTTCCCATTATTTATTCCAAATGCACAATTGGCACGTTACTGGTTCATAATGGCGAATGGTTTCATCCATAAATAATGATCAATCAAGTTCCTGTGTCTGACACAGACCACTAAGCAGACTGAGATCAGAGAAACCCACTCAAGAGTTCGCTTTTCCTTAGTGAACGTCAATGATCTGTTGAATGAGAAACTTGAGTCCCACCTTTGGTAACAGATGTCCTAGCTGGTCTCTGCTAGAATTGCAGATAAATTGTTCCACAGGTAATTCAAGTGGCTTGGAAGGAAATTAGTTCCAGTCCTTATCCCTGGGAACACTTGCCACATCTATATTGTGAATTAAGAAGGTTCAGAGTGTTATTGGGGTGTTTTATTTAAGCACTTCAGTTTGATGTTACTTAACAAACCAATGTAAGTTAGTAGTTACATGTAGGTGACTGTGGAGGGCGGTGGAGGTCTCTGAGATTAAAAGCTCTTCTTGCTTTTCAGGCAGTACCATCAAGGTGGCAATTCAAGGAAAGCCGGAAGTGAACTGCTGGGCTTCCTGTCTGGGGGTGGGCAGTGTTTCCTGCATGGTGGAGTACTCCAAAAGGGGCAATGGTGGAGCTACATCACCACTGACCACAGAAAAAGAAATGGGATGGCTGTTTATTTGTTCTCAGAACAATTCCCTGCTGTTTTCTTCTCTGAATTGTAGGGCCCAGAGGCCTGGACATTTCCATTTCCCAGTCTTCCTTGTTGACCTGGTGCCCAGTTAGGTTTAGTCTGTGAGAGCCCACTTGGAGCTCCAGAGCTGGTATTGTGAAAGATGTCAGAGTCAAAATGGAGTCACGGATGTTAAGAAAACCCTGACAACAGAGCCCGGGAAGGCCATGAAGAGGGGGCTTTCATGCTTGTATGCCTGATCATGAAAAAGACTCTACAACTAAACACAACTTTGCATATAAAATACTTCTGCAAGGACTTCTGCCCAGCAACTGCCAGTCCAACCTTGGACTGGTGCCACCATTATTATTGATCTTCATAGCCAAGGATAATTATTTCACAACAATTACATAATCCTCATTTTTTCCTTTAAAAACCTTTGTCTTCCTTTACCTCCCTAAATATGCACATAGTTTACTATGGTATGTGCATTCCTATTGCAATGTTCTATTCCCAAATAAACATCTTTTCTTTAGAGAGCCTCTCTCTGTTATTTAAGTTGACAATATAAAGATTATTTTAAGCTGAAGACATCTGAGATTCAACAGATACAAAAAGGAGCCCTCTCAGAGCTTCCTTTCTCTGATAAAAAGCAGAAACTTCTAAATGAGGGTGCCATAAATTTCCTCTTTGGAGCAGATTTCCTCCCATGAGAGAGACCAAGAGTTAGCCTACAATAAATCCCCCCTCCAGTGTGGTTTCATGGCCAGGAAGAAGACAGAAAGACTACTAACAGACAAACATTATTACAAACTTTCTTGTCTCCTGTTTTTTGTTTTTTGTTTTTTCCCCTAAAAACCGATTTGTCTTTCCTAAAGAAATCTATTTGTTTTTTCATGAGGAAACTGTTCTCCTTTCTCCCTTTCCCCTACGAAGTTAGGAATGTAAGCCCCAAATTCTAACCACCACACCACACCCAGTGACTCCTCACTGAGCACTCATGTGTGCATTGCACACACAAACTGTCTTTTCTCCTGTGACTCTGTGTTTTGTCTGTTAAATTCACAGGCCCTGAGCTACTGAATGTAAGATAGTAAAGGAAAAGTTTTTCCTTCTCAATAGGCCAGTGGGAGGCACTGGCAGGAGGTATGGCAGCATCTCTGGCTATATCTCCTCTAAGGTCCCAGCTTCTGTGAGGCAGCCCCTCTGCAGCCTCAGTTCCTTGGGCAGGCTCCAAAGTGGTTAGCTCCCCCCAGTGGTGGTGGTTCTGGCTCCTGGCTTCCCAGTACCACCTTTTCTCTTGCTCTTTCTAGTCCTATGGGTAGTAGCAGCCTCCTGCTGTTGCTAATATTTGGCTTGCCTCCTTGTCCTTTGTTTGACTTTCCAATTCTCTCAACACTTTTCTATTTGGTTCCCTACATCAAATTCCCTCAACAAAATTATCTGAGATGGGCTCTGTTTTCCAAATAGGACACTCTCTGATAAAAGAGAGAGCCATGGCTTGGTCTTCCTCATCACCGTCAGGGCCTTTCCAGTGCCAGTCTTCCTTAAATTCTTTATAGGAACAGGAAATTAGTTAGTGTTTGGGGGATATAGAGAAGAAAATCTTTTTCCTTCTCTTCTCCTAGCTTCAAGGGCTGAGGCCCGCAAATCAAACTGATAAAGGCAGATAAACAAGGAAGAAAAAACAGTTTAATTTATATATGTACAAATGAGAGAAAATGTGACTCAAGGAGGTAGCCAGATGCTTGACGCTTATATACAGACTAAACTACACAAATAAAAGGGGGCTTTGGGCTCCTGAGCAGAGGAAGCAAGTTATGGGAAGGGGAGGGGGGAAATGTAAGGTAAAGACTTGTCCTGTTATGCAGATAACACTCTCTGGGGGCGGGAGGGGGGTGGAGGGGATAGGGCTGATCTCCCTGGAGTAGCTCTGTCCTTGGTACAGAGACATCTTTAGAAATGGAAGTGTCCTTCAAAAATATAAAATTTTTTACAAACAAAATTTACTTACTTTGTGGTATGGTTTGGATTTGTGTCCCCTCCCAAATCTCGTTGAATTGGAGGAGGGTCCTGGTGGGAGGTGATTGGATCATGGGGGCAGATTTCCCCCTTGCTGGTCTTGTGATAGTGAGTTCTCAGGAGATCTGATTGCTTAAAAGTGATGTGGCACCTCCGCTCTTTCTCCTGCCACCATGTGAAGAAGGTGCTTGCTTCCCTTTCCAACATGATGGTACATTTCTTGAGGCCTCCCAGTCATGCTTCCTGTTAAGCCTGCGGAACTGTGTGTCAATTAAACCTCTTTTCTTTATAAATTATCCAGCCTCAGGTAGTTCTTTATAGCAGTGTGAAGACAGACTAACACAGAAAATTGGTACCAGGAGTGACACACTGCTATAAAGATACCTGAAAATGTAGAAACAATGGCGGAACTGGGTAATGGGCAGAGGTTGGCACAGTTTGGAGGGCTCAGAAGAAGACAGGACGATATGGGAAAGTTTGGAGCTTCCTAGAGACTTGTTGAATGGTTTTTGACAGAAATGCTGATGGTGATATGGGCAATGTAGTCCAGGCTGAGGTGGTCTCAAATGGAGATGAGGAACTTACTGAAAACTGAAGTAAAGGTCACTCTTGCTATGCTTTAGCAAAAAGTCTGGTGGCATTTTGCCCTGCCTTAGAGATTTGTGGAAATTTGAACTTAAGAAAGATGATTTAGGGTATCTGGCAGGAGAAATTTTTAAGCAGCAGAGCATTCAAGATATGACCTGGCTGTTGGTAAAAGTGTATGTTCATATGGACGAACAAAGAAATTATCTGAAACTGTAAGCAGAGCATAAAAGTTTGGAAAATTTGCAGCCCAGCCATGTGGTAGCCAGCCATTTTCTGGGGAGAAATTCCAGCCTGTTGTGGAAATTTTGATAAGTAAAGAGGAGCCAAGTTTTAATAGCCTTTTAAAACTTTTTTAGGAGAAAAAGTCTATAGGGCAATTCAGAGACCTCCATGGCAGCACCTCCCATCACAGACCTGGAAGCCTAGTAGGAAAAAATGGTTTAGTGGGCCAGGCCCAGGGCCCTGCTGCTCTGTGCAGCCTCAGGACATGGCATCCTGCATCCCAGCTGCTCCAGTTCCAGCTGTGGCTAAAAGGGGCCAAAGTACAACTCTGGTCATGGCTTCAGAGGGTGCAAGCCCTAAGCCTTGGCAGCTTCCACATAGTATTGGCCTGTGGGTGCACAGATTTGGGAATTGAGGCTTGGGAATCTCCACCTAGATTTCAGAGGATGGATGGAAATGCCTGGATGTCCAGGGCAGACGTCTACTGCAGGTGGGGGGGTGCCCTCATGGAGAACCTCTTCTAGGGCAGTGCAGAGGGGAAATGTGGTGTTGGAGCCCCCACACAGAGTCCCCACTGGGGCACTGCCTAGTGGAGCCGTGAGAAGAGGGCCACTGTCCTTCACACCCCAGAATGGTAGATCTACTGACCGCTTGCACCGTGTGCCTGGAAAAACCACAGGCACTAAACTCCAGCCCTGAAAGCAGCCATGCAGGATGTACCATGCAGAGCCACAGGGGCGGAGCTGCCCAAGGCCTTGGGAGCCCACCTCTTGCATCAGTATGACCTGGATGTGAGACATGGAGTCAAAGGAGATTATTCTGGAGCTGTAAGATCTAATGACTGCCCTGCTAGGTTTCAGACTTGCATGGGGCCTGTAGCCCATTTGTTTTGGCTAATTTCTCCCATTTGGAATGGCAGCATTTACCCAATACCTGTACCCCCAATGTATCTTGGAAGTAACTGTTTGATTTTACAGGCTGATAGATGGAAGGGACTTACCTTGTCTCAGGTAAGACTTTGGACCGTGGACTTTTGAGTTAATGCTGAAATGAGTAAAGAATGGGGGACTGTTGAGAACAGATAATTGTATTTTGCAATGTGAAAAGGACATGAGATTTGGGAGGGGACGGGGCAGAATGATATGGTTTGGATTTGTGTTCCCACCCAAATCTCATGTCACATTGGAGGAGGAGCCTGGTGGGAGGTGATTGGATCATGGTGGCGGATTTCCCCCTTGCTCCTCTCATGATAGTGAGTGAGTTCTCATGAGATCTGATGGTTTAAAAAGTGCGAGGCACTTCCACCCCACTCTCCTGCTGTCATTTAAGATGTGCCTGTCTTCCCCTTTGCCTTCCACCATGATTGGAAGATTCCTTAGTCCTCCCCAGCCATGTGGAACTGAGTCAATTAAACCTCTATTCTTTATAAATTACCCAGTCTCAGGTAGTTCTTTATAGCAGTGCGAAAACAGACTAATACACTTTGTTTTCAGGCAGTCATCAGAAGATAAAAAACTTTTCCTGTATCTGCTGGCTCTTAATTGTCTTTAGCTCAAAATAATTCATAAGCCAAAAAGGCACATTCTGGGGTGAGACATTCTGGTACCCTTTAAGGACAATGGGAACTGGAGAAACAGTTGTTGGCCAGCAAAGGAAGGAACAATAGAGCTGTTTGGCCATGGTGTGTTTCCATAAATATGAGCAAGAAATGATACAGAGAAGGGAAAGATGAAGTCCGTAGAGCTAAGGGCCTCGCTTCCAGAATCTGAACGCTGCAGAAAACCTTTCTCTCATTTTACTGCGGAAACCAGAAAGCCATCAATTTAAGACACAGGTGGATTACAGTTTGGTTCCTGTTTGAAGTTGTTTCATGACACCCATACTTTCTATTGAGAGTTTGTTGTGTGCTACAGAGGATATAAAGGTGAATCTAACAGGATGCAGTCCTAAGGAAACATGCAGCTTAGCAGCAGAGATAAGGCATCCTCATAAATAACTGTATCAAAAGTGTTAAGAAGAGGAATTGAAGAGGAGAGGTAGGAACATAGTGCTGGGGGAGATTAGAAGAGGATGTTAAAGGCGTGTGCTTCCACCTCCACCTCACTGACCCATTCGGGAAAAAGGACGGCATGGGTGTCAGAGGCGATTGAACCAGAGTGACTTTATCTTGAATAGGGGATGGATAAAATAAGGCTGAGACATACTCTGCTGCATTCCAATAGGTCAGGCATTCTTAGTCACAGGATGAGATAGGAGATTGGCAGAAGATACAGGTCACAGAGACCTTGCTGATAAAACAAGCCATGGTAAAGAAGGCAGCTAAAATCCACCAAAACCAAGATGATGATGAAAGTTACCTCTGGTCATCCTTACTGCTCATTATATGCTAATTACAATGTATTACCATGCTAGAAGACACTCCCACCAGTGCCATGACACTTTACAAATGCCATGGCAACATCAGGAAGTTATCCCATATGGTCTTAAAAGGCGAGGAACCCTCAGTTCCAGGAATTGCCCACCTCTTTCCCAGAAAACTCATGAATAATCCATCCCTGTTTAGCATAAAATCAAGAAATACCTATAAGTAAACTCAGTTGAGCAGCCCATGTCACTGCTCTGCCTATAGAGTAGCCATTCTTTTTTTTTTATTATTTTATTTTTATTTTTATTTTTATTTTTGAGACAGAGTCTTGCTCTGTCGCCCAGGCTGGAGTGCAGTGGCACAATCTTGGCTCACTGCAAGCTCCGCCTCCCGGGTTCATGCTATTCTCCTGCCTCAGCCTCCTGAGTAGCTGGGACTACAGGCGCCCGCCACCGTGCCCGGCTAATTTTTTGTATTTTTAGTAGAGATGGGGTTTCACCGTGGTCTCGATCTCCTGACCTTGTGATCCACCCGCCTCGGCCTCCCAAAGTGCTGGGATTACAGGCGTGAGCCACCACGCCCGGCCTAGAGTAGCCATTCTTTTACTCTTTTACTTTCTTAAAAAACTTGCTTTCACTTTACTGTATGAACTTGTCCTGAATTCTTTCTTGCAGGAGGTCCAAGAACTCTCTGTTGGGGTCTAGATTGGGACCCCTTTCCGGTAACAAGGGAACCTGTGAGTGCTGTATACCAGTGGCACACTAAGTTCTGCTACATAAAAAATCATCTGATGATCCTTGTTAAAATACAGTAAGTGACAGGGCTCAGGACATACCACTCCAAAATATGACTGCCAGAGTCCAGAATATGCCACCCCAAAATAGGCCTCTTTGGCATAAGGTTTATTTTGAGCTGGTTATTTTGAGAAACTGCAGACACAGGAGAAGTTCTGGAAAGTTATCCTTTTGTGTAAGAGAAATTTGAAGCTATAAAGGCAGTCTCCGTTTTTAAGTGTGCCTCCCTCTCTACACCAGGAAGAGAAGGAAGACTAAGTCTCTAGAGATGCTTAATCAATAAAGAAGGAAGGCATCAACTTAAATCTGCATAACAAATGTACCTTTGTTTAAGATGCTTTTTCTGGCCATCTTATCTTAGCTGGCCATTCTCTCCATCCTTATTTCTTTGTTTCAGAGAATAATGACATTCAAGCCTGAGGTTTTAAAATCTTTCATTGAGATCTACTCTAGAGATTTACTCATTTCTCTGGTTATCACCCATGTTACAGGAGGTACACATGTTATTAAACTTCCATTTGTTTCTCTCTTGTTAATCTGTCTTTTGTTACAGGGAGCGCCAGCTAAGAGCTCATGAAGGTTGGAGGAGAGCATTATTTTTCCTCCCCTACATAAAGAGAGGCAAAATGCCCTCAGGATTTGTTTTTTTCACCCCACAAGCTGAGAACTAAATTGACATAAGAGGGATCAACAGGAGAAAAGCATACAAAAAATTTAGTACAGTTTTACATGGCACAGGGGACTTCATAAGGAAATGAAAATCCAAAGACATTGCTAGAGATGAACACTTATATAAAGAATTAAACAAAGAGTAAATTGTGAAAATGTGACGCAGCAAAGGGTATTGGGTAGTGCAGTGGCTAGGAAGATTGGTCTATGAGATTGGTTTGTTCAGATTCCCCTCAGCTTCAACTTCCCATCCTTGATGATAAGAATGATACTTTCCTTCTGGAATAGGCAGAATATCCCACATGTGGGAACTTCATCTCCTGCTTTTAGGAAACAGAAGGAAGGTCAGAGTGATCTTCTTGCATCTGCCATTTTTTGAGTGCCTCTAACTCAAAAATACTCAATCTGCCAGAGCATATTGTGGGATGGCATGTTCTTAACCCCTTCATAAGGCAGACTTTATTCAGGACCATTCATATACATTTAGGGACCACCGTAATGGGATTTTTCAGTAGGGGAGAGATATTGGGCTCAACTCCAAATATACCATGGGCAAGTGGGAATTTAGAGCCAAGGAGCAGGGTATGGGTCAGCGGATGGAAAATTATTGAAAGAAAACATGCAGGGTAAAGGGGGGTTCTGGCTAAACCAGTCTAACAGGATTCTTGCTGAAGTCAGGCCAGGGTCATCAGACATCATCTGGGGGTGTTACAGAACCCAACTGGGGTTGCCTGGCACAGCAAAGCCAATCACTGAAATTAGTAGAATGGCATAGGGGAGAAAAAGTAATTCTCCTCACTTGTCATAAGGTTCACTGTTGACACCCCTATAGCAAAAACAGGCCAGGCATGGTGGCTCCTAGCACAGAGGTGTAATCCTAGCACTTTGGGAGGCTGAAGTGGGTGAATCGCTTGGGCCCAGGAATTCGATTTCAGCCTGGGCAATATAGCAAGATCCTGCAAGAAAGAAGAAAGAAATGAGAAGGGAAGGGAAAGGAAGGGTAAGGAAAGGAAAAGAAGCAGAGGGGAGGGGAGAGGAGGGGAGGGGAGAGAAGGGGAGGAGCAAGGGAGGGGAGGGGAGGAGAGGAGAGGAAAAGGGGAAGGAAAGTAGAAGGAAAAGGAAAGGCACCTGGAAAGGATTTTCTGAACTTCCCCTGAAGCAGATCATAAGACCTTATATATGAGAGGTACTCTCCGTACACCAAGAGAAATGGAACATCCTTATTTTCAAAGACAAAGAGACACAGAGAAGAATCTGAAAAGCAAGACTTGCTGTTTCCCCTAGTTTACTACCATTAGATCATACTCTTTGCTCTATTATATTTCTCTATGACTGTCCACTCTTCATCAAACCTACCATAAAAATACTCAGATTTACTCCATTTCTTTAGGTCTTCATTTCCTTGTGAAGGCTCCTCTGTCATGTAAAACTTATATGAAGTAAATTTGGATGCTTTTCTCTTGTTAATCTATCTGTTGCTACAGGGCCCCCCAGCCAAGGAACCTAAGATGAGGGGAAGGAAAGATATTTTTTCCCCTTTACAGTGCTAAGGTTGAAAAACCCTGGCCTAGGCAATTAGGAAAGTGAGTATGTTTCTGCTGCTTTGCCAAAAAGGAAAACTGTATCCTTGACATTTGCTGAATTACCTTTTATCCCTCATTATCTAACACGAATTCAGTTGATTAACTAACCCCAGAGTGTGTGTAAGGGTGAATAAGAAACTTAATTCTTCCTGTTGAAAATAAGAGACCCACCTCTCTACTTTGCCCTATCTTTTTTTTTTTTTTTAAGAATTTCTCTCAGCCCTTTTCAAAGGTATGTAAGTCTTTTAAATAGCTAAATAAGCCTCTTTCCAGGCTCATGATTCAGGAATGTTTTCTCAAGGACCTGGGAGTCATTTCTTTGAAAGGTAGTCATCAAGGAAGATAACACCCTATCTTCCCAGTCTCCTGGGAGGAGATGGGCTAACTGGCTATCACCTGACTCCAATTTGCAAATCACCTGCTAATGTGATGGGTTATGTCCAGCTAGCTGTATGTCTGTGGATTTCTTTCTGTCTTGCAATCTCTTTAGCAGATTGTCTGAGCTGAGCATCACATTCTGGTTTAATGCTTATTTAATCATAGCACTGTTTTCTTTCTTCTCTTTGTAGAGAAGTTTTCTGAATTGGGAGATTTTTTAAATTTTATTTTTACTTATATTGCCCAAACAAATGCCATTTTACTTACAATGGTTAAAGTGCAGGCCGGGCGCGGTGGCTCAAGCCTGTAATCCCAGCACTTTGGGAGGCCGAGATGGGCGGATCACGAGGTCAGGAGATCGAGACCATCCTGGCTAACACGGTGAAACCCCGTCTCTACTAAAAATACAAAAAACTAGCCAGGCGAGGTGGCAGGTGCCTGTAGTCCCAGCTACTCGGGAGGCTGAGGCAGGAGAATGGCGTGAACCCGGGAGGCGGAGCTTGCAGTGAGCTGAGATCCGGCCACTGCACTCCAGCCTGGGCGGCAGAGCAAGACTCCGTCTCAAAAAAAAAAAAAAAAAAAAAAAAAAATAAAGTGCAAGATCTGTCAGAGATGTGGACACACACATTTCTTTATGGTTTCATGATGGGCTCTTTGACCAAATTATTATTATTTTTTCTTTTTCTTTTCATTTAACAGATGAGGAAACTGAACACAAAGTTATTCTTATTTTCTTATTTAATCTTGATTGGTTTAAGATCAAGTTCTCTGTTGTTTAAATGTTCTTAGAAAGCTATTATATTATGTAAATGTTCTTAAAGAACTATTATATATAAGAAATGAAATGTACATATAAATGAACATATATATAAATGTTCTTAGAAAGCTATTATATACTAGCTCAGAAAGCTACTATATCTATTATAATTTGGTTAAAGACCAAATTATAATATATATTAGTATTATTTTCAAATAAATTATATGTGATCTTAAAATCACCTTTGTTTCAAAAAAAGTGGCAACTGAAGAATGATGAGGTTCATAAGTATGGAAAGAAGAGCTTTATTTTTCATAAACGGTTGCACCCTGCAAGTGGCCATTCTGATAGGCTGAAAAGCATAATCTCCCACCAGAAGCCAGGAACAAGCACTTCAAGGGTGAGAAGAATAAGACAGGAATTTATGCTGAAGTGGGTGGCCACATATACATATTCAATAAGCTATAGGAGGAGTCATGAATATTTATAAAATGAGAAACGCATGTGCAATTGACCTTCATGCCTCTTGTCACACCAAGTGTCAGGTTCCAGCCCATGCTGAGGTCCAAGGGGAGTGGGTGGATGGGTGGCAGATAGCTGAAAGAACACTCAGGGGGCTGTAGGCAGGTAAAATATGATTTTATTCAGCAGCTCTCTTACACTGTTCCTTTGTCTTAACTGTCTGCTCCAGCTGCATCCCTTTTCAGCAGCCAGTTCTGCAGCTCTTGTCACTCCCGCACTTACAGCTGCATTCCATGGCACACTTGCTGGTTTCTGGCTCCCCTCATGTCCATCTGCAAGATGGCTGGCTCTCCCTACAGGGTCAGGAGCTTCACTCTCTCCCTCTGAGTGTATGCCCCATGTACAGCGTCTGCAGGGCAGCTGTAGCTTTTACAAACAATAGTGGCTTTAAGCCAAGTATAAGCTTACGCACATGCGTTATACAACAAGTGGAGTTGTGTGCCTGTGCTCCAAACTTGCTGAGTCACGCTGGCCTGCATGTCTGCCTCGGCCTATTCTTGACCAAAGCACATCCATTTACCTTACACCTCTCCATGAGACCCATGTTCAAAAATGGTGGCCTTAGCATGATCCCAGGGTGAAGTTTTTGGGCCTCTGATGTCAAAAGGTGAAACAGGCCAAGTGTGTTGGCTCAAACCTGTAGTACCAACACTTTGGGAGGCCAAGATGGGCAGATCACTTAAGCCTAGGAATTTAAGACCAGCCTGGGGAACATGACAAAACCCCATTTCTACAAAAAATACAAAAATTAGCTGGGGAAACTGCAGTGAGCTGTGATCATGCCACTACACTATAACCTGGGAAACAGAGTGAATGAGAACAACAAGAAAACAAAAAACAAAAAAAAAAAATGTGAAGCTGAGACATGAAAATCCTCACTGCACATCCTCCTTAGGCTGGCAAGAACCACCCCATGGTGGAAGCCAACTTCTGGTGCCGTGTTTTCTCACCAGGTCCCTGTGACAAGGAAGTGGCAGTGACGGCCATGACACAGAAGCACTACCTTGAAGCTTCAGAGCAGGAACTGCACAACAGCTGCCAGGGCCAAGCCTGCTATCTCCTATGATAACAGCACTTTTGAAGAAACATGTCCATACTGTTTGCAGTTGTTGATTCTGGATAACTTTTGAGTGTGTCTCAAACCCAAAGCCACATTGACACCCAAAATACAGAAACTGATTAATCTAGAAGGATGAAATTATACACTCAGTTTTAAAGAAGCAAAAATTGTGAAAAAGTTCAGAGACTCCAAAAGTGTATTGTTGATTACTTGTAAAACATGCCACAGAACAGTGAAACATCATGGTAAGAGCAGAAGCTTTCTATTAGCATTGAGGAGCAATCCTAGTACTCCTACAAGTAAACTCAGCCTGAAGACACCAAAGAGAAGGACTGCAAACCCAAATCATGAGATGTCTGATTCCAAAGGCAAGCGCCCAATATTGATTTCAGAACACCTACATCTGGAGAGTTAGTATCTTCTTGCTCCTCAAAGAATGTGAGCAAAACAAAGAAACGTTTCTCTCAATGAAATATTGGCTCCCTCTTGGCTCCCTCCCATTTTGGGGAAATGCTTTTCTACATAATTCCAGGTTTTTCTTGTAAAAAATATTCCTTAGTCAGAATGAATCCCAAAAGAATCCGTAGGTAGACTTCAGAAATTTCTTATCTTCTCTGAAGGGTGGACTTTGATAATAAGAAATGCCTCATGTCAGTCAGTTCTAAAACTAAAGTTAGTGAGACAACTTTTTAAACTTTTATTTATTTTTTGAATATATGGAAACTTGATCTGAGTGAAAAACAACAACAAAAAAGAACCAGCCCATGGTTGGTGATCTCTTATCATGAAGGAATGCTGGTTTGTTGTTTTGTGGAAACTGCAAAAGGGACGGTCAGTGTCAGGGTGCTGGTTAAACGAAGGGTGGAGTGAATCTTTCCAAAGGGCTGGTTTCTGTTTACTCCTTAGGGAAAAAATTCTAATGGTGGTTAGCGAGGGAGGGGGTATAATGAGGCATGATATGGTTTGGCTGTGTCTCCCCACCAAATCTCAACTTCAATTGTATCTCCCAGAATTCCCAGATGTTGTGGGAGGGACCCAGGAGGAGGTAATCGAATCATGGGGGCCAGTCTTTCCCATGCTATGCTATTCTTGTGATAGTGAATACGTCTCACAAGATCTGATGGGTTAATCAGGGGTTCCACTTTAGCTTTTTTTTTTTTTTTTTTTTTTTGAGATGGAGTCTAGCTTTGTCACCCAGGCTGGAGTGCAGTGGCACAATCTCGGCTCACTGCAACCTCCACCTTCTGGGTTCAAGCAATTCTCCTGCATCAGCCTCCCGAGTAGCTGGCATTACAGGCACCCACCACCACGCCCAGCTAATTTTTGTATTTTTAGTAGAGATGGGGTTTCACTATGTTGACCAGGCTGGTCTTGAACTCCTGACCTCATGATCTGCCCACCTTGGCCTCCCAAAGTGCTGGGATTACAAGCATGAGCCACTGCGCCCAGCCCCGCTTTAGCTTCTTCCTCATTTTTCTCTTGCCACCACCATGTAAGAAGTAACTTTCACCCGCTGCCATTATTCTGGAGCCTCTCCAGCCATGTGGAACTGTAAGTCCAATTAAAGCTTTTTTTGTTCCCAGTTTTGGGTATGTCTTAATCTGCAGAATGAAAACAAACTAATACAGTAAATTGGTACTAGTAGAGTGAGTGGGGCATCACTGAAAAGATACCTGAAAATGTGGAAGCAACTTTGGAACTGGGTAACAAGCAGAGGTTGGAGCAGTTTGGAGGGCTCAGAAGAAGATGGGAAAATGTGGGAAAGTTTGGAACTTCCCAGAGACTTGTTGAATGGCTTTGCCCAAAATGTTGACAGCAATATGGAGAGTAAGGTCCAGGCTGAAGTGGGCTCAGATGGAGATGAGGAACTTGTTGGGAATTTGAGCAAAGATGACTCCTGTTATGTTTTAGCAAAGAGACTGGCAGCATTTTGCCCCTGCCCTAGAGATTTGTGGAACTTTGAACTTGAGAAAGATGATTTAGGGTATCTGGTGGAAGAAATTTCTAAGCAGCAAAGCATTCAAGAGGTGACTTGGATACTGTTATAGGCATTCAGTTTTTTAAGGGAAGCAGAGCATAAAAGTTTGGAAAATTTGCAGGCTGACTATACAACAGAAAAGAAAAACCCTTTTTCTGGGGAGAAATTCAAGCCGGCAGAAATCTGCATAAGTAGTAGGGAGCCTAATGTTAATCCCCAAGACCTTGGGTAAAATGTCTCCAGGCCAGGTCAGAGACCTTCACACAGCCCCTCCCATCACAGGCCTGGAGGCCCAGGAGGAAAAAATGGTTTCGTGGGCCAGGCCCAGGGTCCCTGTGCTGTGTGCACCCTATGGACTAGGTGCCCTGTGTCCCAGCCATTTTAGCTGTGGCTGAAAGGGGCCAACATAGAGCTCAGGCTGTGGCTTCAGAGGGCAGAAGCCCCAATTCTTGGCGGCTTCCACATGGTGTTGAGCCTGCAGGTGCACAGAAGTTGTGAATTGAGGTTTGGGAACCTCCGCCTAGATTTCAGAAGATGTATGGAAATGCCTGGATGTGCGGGCAAAAGTTTGCTGCAAGGATGGGGCCCTCATGGAGAACCTCTGCTAGGGCAGTGCAGAAAGGAAATGTGGGGTCAAAGCCCCCATGCAGAGTCCCTACTGAGGCACTGCCTAGTGGAGCTGTTAGAAGAGGGCCACCATCCTCCAAACCCCAGAATGGTAGATCCACCAACAGCTTGCACAATGCACCTGAAAAAGCTGCAGACACTCAGTACCAGCCTGTGAAAGCAGCCAGAAGGGAGGCTGCACACTGCAAAGCCACAAGGGTGGAGCTTCCCAAGACCATAGGAACCCACCTCTTGCGGCAGTATGACCTGGATGTTACTTGGAATCAAAGGAGATCATTTTGGAGCTTTAAAATTTGACTTCCCTGCTGGATTTCAGACTTGCATGGGCCCTGTAACCCCTTTGTTTTGGCCAACTTCTCCCATTTTGAACAGCTGTATTTACCCAATACCTGTACCCCCATTGTATCTAGGAAATAACTAGCTTGCTTTTGATTTTACAGGCTTATAGGCAGAAAGGACTCACCTTGTCTCAGGTGAGACTTTGGACTGTTGACTTTGGGGTTAATGCTGAAATGAGTTAAGACTTTGGGGGACTGTTGGGAAGGCATGATTGGTTTTGAAATGTGAGGACATGAGGTTTGGAGGGGCCAGGGGTGGATTGATATGGTTTGGCTGTCTCCCCACCCAAATCTCAACTTGAATTGTATCTCCCAGAATTCCCATGTATTGTGGGAGGGACCCAGGGGGAGGTAACTGAATCATGGGGGCCAGTCTTTCCCATGCTATTCTTGTGATAGTGAATAAGTCTCACAAGATCTGATGGGTTTATCAGGGATTTCTGCTTTAGCTTCGTCCTCATTTTTATCTTGCCACTGCCGTGTAAGAAGTTCCTTTCACCTGCCACTGTGATTCTGAGGCCTCCCCAGCTATGTGGAACTGTAAGTCCAATTAAACTTCTTTTGGTTCCCAGTTTTGGGTATGTCTTTTTTAGCCACATGAAAATGATCTAATACAAGGTGTGTCTGACTTTCCATCCTGTCATGTCCAGGAACTCAATGTTCAAGGTTTCTCTTGGGTCCTCTTGGCCAAAAGAGTGTCCATTCAGTCAGTTGGGGGACTTAGGATTTCTTTTTTGTTTCTCAGTTATAAGACCTTCATGTGACAGCCAGAGAAATGGAATGAAGACACGGAGACACCAAGATAAATCTGAATACAAAGCCCTTGTTAAGTCCCCCAGTTTATTACTGTTAGATCATACCCCTTATCCAATCATGTTTCTCCCTAAGTATCCACTTTTCATCAAACCTAAACATAAAAATACACAGTTTCCTCCATTCTGGGGGTCTTCATTTCTGAAGGCTGCATGTCACATAAAACTTTGGTTAAATAAATTTGTTACACTTTTCTCTTGTTAATTTGTTTTTTGTTATGGGGTGTAAGCCATGAACCTTGCAACAAGCAAGGAAAAAATATTACTCTTTCTTCCCTACACCATTGTACTAATTTCTTTTTAAAAAAATTATTCTATCCTTCATGAATAGGAGCTATGCCTAATACAAATTCCCATAGCTGAGCTTACATAACAAGTAGTGATTAGCTGTGCAGATGCAAAACACTAAAATAAAATAAGCTCTGATTCAGGTTGGGAAGCAAATGTTGGACCCCTGCAGAGACTGCAAAATCCCAAAGAAAGACCTTCCCTTCTGCTACCTACATAGCCATCCAAAGAGCAAGGAATGCTGAACACGTGTAAGTGCTTCAACAGCAATGTCAAATCTGAACTGAAGGTTAAAAAAAGACAAAAATACTAGCAAAAGAGTGATCTAGAGGATATTGCTGTCTTGTAACTTTTAATTTTTTTGTTTTAAAATTAATATTTACTGGGAGGAAAGAGCTTTCTTATCATAAAACTAATATTCACTGCCGAAAAACTAGAAAAGAAAGAAAAGCCAAAAAAAGGTTCATTAAAACGTTTCCTCATCAGGAAATAATTCATGCTAACCTTTTGGGATGCATTCTTCCCACAGACACATTTTAATTGTAGTGTGATGGATTCCACACCAGGTTACTGAAGGGTGCACGCCTGCTTCTTGAACCTTGAAGACCAGATGGTGAGTCAAGGCCATGGTGTGCAGCTGAGGAACAGGTATCCCTGAGAACCTAAGCATCTTGGGGAGTGTCTGAGAACCTACCAAGAAAAACAGTCTCATCACTCAAACACAGTAGGCAAAGAGCCAGAAAATTAGCTTACAAATAGTTTAGAGATGGGAGGTGGCACAGATCTCTAGAGCAGTCCTGCTGCTGTCCAGGAGTGCCCTGTATGTAAATCTTAACAAACACATCTACTTGCCAAGCTGGACTTTTCCAAATAAAATTCTTTTATCTCTTGGCTTCCTCCCACTTTGAGGGAACATTTTTCTAAACAATTCCAGGTTTTTCTTGTAATATTAATGCACTTGAATATGCTGTTTGTTAGTCATATGTAAAGGAGACAGGGTCACTGTGGACTCCTGTGGTTCAGACATAGCACAGAAGTTGCTAGAAGCTGATGAGAGTAATAATGATCATACCATTCTTGGCATGATTAGCAGGGGAAAAAGCGGCCGGGTACAGTGGCTCACACCTGTAATCCCAGCACTTTGGGAGGCCGAGGCAGACGGATCACTTGAGGTCAGAAGTTCGAGATCAGCCAGGCCAACATGGTGAAACCCTGTCTCTACTAAAAATGCACAAATTAGCTGGGTGTGGTGGTGGGCACCTATAATCCCAGCTACTCGGTAGGCTGAGGCAGGAGAATCGCTTGAACCCGGGAGGTGGAGGTTGCAGTAAGCTGAGATTGTGCCACTGCACTCTAGCCTGGGTGACAGAGCAAGATGACTCTGTCTAAAATAAACAGGAGAAAAAGGTTTATTTGTATGCACCCAGAAGCCAATAAAAGGAGTAGTTGGCTTATCAAATGGTTAAAGTTAAAGGCTTATATACCTAAATTAGCAGGGGAAAAGGAGGGAGGCGAAAAGGCTTCTATGGGAAAAAACAATTAGGTTTCTTTAGGAAAGACAAATGAAGTTTTAGGAGAACAAATAGGAGATAAGAAAATGTGTGATAATGTTGCCTATACAGGCAAGCGGTGTTTCCAGTTTCTTTGGGGCCATAAAACTCCCCAGAAGAGGTAATTTATAGTAGATTTACTCTTTCTCTCTCTCCTGGGAGTGGAAGCCACCTCATGAGGGAATTTATGGCAGTCCTCATTTCTCAGAGGTTTCTGCTTGAAGTCAGATAAGAGAAGCTCCAAGTAAGTTTCTTTCTGCATCTGTTGAATCTCAAATGCCTTCAGCTCAAAATAATCTTTGTATCAAATCTGGGGTTCCAAATGGGTCTCACACCTTCAAAGGGGAAAAGCCACCAAGGCATGGAAGCTAATGCTTTTCGAATCATGCCAGTGGGCTGGGCTCTTGACTCACCACAGTTCCATGAAAGTGTGACAGGAAATGGGTCCTGATCCAGACCCCAAGAGAGGGTTCTTTGATCTTGCACAAGAAAGAATTCAGGCCAAGTCCATAAAGTGAAAGCAAGTTTATTAAGAAAGTAAAGGAACAAAAGAATGGCTACCCCATAGACAGAGCAGCCCTGAAGTCCGAAGACCGCTGGTTGCCCATTTTTATGGTTATTTCTTGATGATATGCTAAACAAGGGGTGGAATATTTATGCTTCCCCTTTTAGACCATATAGGGTAACTTCCTGCCATTGCCATGGCATTTGTAAACTGTCATGGTGCTGGTGGGAGTGCAGCAGTGAGGATAACCAGAGGCCACTCTCGTGGCCATATTGGTTTCGGTAGGTTTTAGCCAGCCTGTTTACTGCAACCTGTTTTATCAGCAAGGTGTTTATGACCTGTATCTTATGCCAACCTCCTATCTCATCCTGTAAGTTAGAATGCCTTAACCATCTCGGAATACAGTCCAGTTGGTCGCAGCCTCATTTTACCTAGCCCCTATTTAAGATGGAGTTGCTCTGGTTCACACGTCTCTGACAAAAGTGGAAGCATTCTACTTTTATTCCACAAGCATTTAGTGAGTGAACCCTAAGTGGAAGATTTTACAACCAGGCATTGAGGATGCAGAACCAAATAATCTCAGCTGTAATCTGAGCTACTCGGGAGGCTGAGGCAGGAGAATCGCTTGACCTGGGAGGTAGTAGTTACAGTGAGCCGAGATCGCATCACGGCACTCCAGCCTGGGTGACAGAGCGAGACTCTATCTTAAAAAAAAAAAGTTAAAATTTCAGGATCCTCTAAATTTATTACGCCTAGGGGAAAGTTAAGCCCTGGAGACTGAGACACAAAACATGTTTACAACTTCTGTTTCTTAGATTATAGATTAACTCTTTTCCATAAATGTTGTTCCACCAATGACTAGAAAAGACCAGAAACCAGGCCCCTCCCCTTCCAATCACTGGTTTTTGTTACAGATTAACTGCTTCCTTCATTGTCCCATATCTAACACAGACCAAATGACGCAGAAGACCCCGTGACTGTTCCCTCTTCAGTGTGGAATGTTAAATATACCTTTCCTGAGAAAAAAGACCACCTCAACGAATCCAATCATTGTAACTATGCGCTAAGCCTCATGTAGAAAGATACTGAAATTCTGTTACGCTTCTCTATCTTTTGTCTAAATAAACGATCCTAAACTTCTACACTTCAGAACCGTGACTTTCATTCTTTGGAATCTGTTTTCCGAGTAGCTGTCCTCAAACTTTGCATTTGAACAAACTCTTTTTTCTTGAAGGCATTGCAGTCTAAGGGAAATCAAAGTGGGTTGATGATTGCTGTACACTGTGGCTGGTGCTGTGATAGAGATGGGTATTCTGCACACAAACAGGTGCCACAGAAACAGAGAGGAGGAACACCTGCATCTGCTGGCTGCAGCCCTCTGGCTGAATCTGAACCTGAGAGGTATCTTATTTGACCTATGCAATTGTTATGGGTTGAATTGTGTCCCCAAAAAGATATGATGGAAACTTAACCCCCTGTACCTCAGAATATGATCTTATTTGGAAATAAGTAATTGCAGATGAAATTAGTAAAGATTCATACTGGAGTAGGGTTGGCCCCTACTCCAATATGACTGATGTCCTTATAAAAAGACTGTAAGCTGGGCATGGTGGCTCATGCCTGTAATCCCAGCACTTTGGGAAGCTGAGGTGGGCGGATCATGAGGTCAAGAGATCGAGACCATCCTGGCCAATATGGTGAAGCCCCATCTCTACTAAAAGGTACAAAAACTAGCTGGGTGTGGTGGCGTGAGCCTGTAGTCCCAGCTACTCGGGAGGCTGAGGCAGGAGAATTGCTTGAACTAGGGATGCGGAGGTTGCAGTGAGCCCAGATCATGCCATTGCATTCTAGCCTGGCAACAGAATGAGACTCCATCAAATAAATAAATAAATAAATACTGTAGGCCAGGCACAGTGGCTCATACCTATAATCCCAGCACTTTGGGAGGCTGAGGCAGGCGGATCATTTGAGGTCAGGAGTTTGAGACCAGCCTGGCCAACATGATGAAACCCTGTCTCTACTAAAAATATTTTAAAAATTAGCTGGGCGTGGTGGTGCATGCCTGTAATCTCAGCTACTCGGGAGGCTGAGGCAGGAGAATTGCTTGACCTGAGATGGTTACACCTCAGCCTCTTGAGTAGCTAGGACTGCAAGTGTGCACCACCACGCCCAGCTAATTTTTGTATTTTTGGTGGAGACAGGGTTTCACCATGTTGCCCAGGCTGGTCTCGAACTCCTGAGCTCAAGTGATCCTCCCACTACGGCCTCCCAAAGTGCTGGGCTTATAGAACCACTATACCGGGCCTGCGCAAACTTTTTAAACTAGATTCTGACCCTTTGGATGATTTTTAGGTTGACAAGATGATGTGAAGACACAGAGGGAGAACATCATGTGATCACAGAGGAAGAGACTGGAGTGATGTGACTGAGAGTCAACGATGTCCCCACTGACACTTCAGTTTTGGAATTCTAACCTCCAGAATTGTGAGAGAATACATTTCCATGGTTTTAAGCCATCCAGTTGGTGACACTTCATTACAGTCACCCTAGGAAATGAATACATCAGTGTCACATTGTTAGACATTGTGATCCTTCGTCCCCCTTCCTGATGTTCTCTTTCGTGCAGCTGAGGTGAGCTCCACAATCATAACACCCCTGCCTCTCCCTCTCACTGTACCCACTCTTCCACAGCAGGGGAGAAGTAAATTGTGATTGCTGAGTTTGGGATACAGGAACAGGGCTCTTGTCCTAGCTCTGTCATTTCTTTGTTCTCTTTGCTCCTGCCCTGAGGGTCTCCCTTCTTTCTGCTCAGTTCTGCCATGCTCTGAGTTAGAGCTCTAAATGTAATTGGGTTCCCAAGAACCAGAGCCTGAGATCAAAGTTCTTGTTTCAGTGCTTCACTGGTGGATGCTCTCAGGAGAAGCAGAGTGAGGAGTGCAGGATGGCATGGAGGATAAAGCTAAGTGAGGAAGTGGTCACAACTGCAGCATGTCTTCAGTCTAATCCTGTGTCCAGAATTGGTGGGTTCTTGGTCTCACTGACTTCAAGAATGAAGCCATGGACCCTCGCGGTGAGTGTTACAGTTCTTAAAGATGGGTGTCTGCAGTTTGTTCCTTCAGACGTTCAGATGTGTCTGGAGCTTCTTCCTTCTGGTGGGTTTGTGGTCTCGCTGTCAGGAGTGAAGTTGCAGACCTTTGTGGTGAGTGTTACAGCTCTTAAAGGCAGAGCATCTGGAGTTGTTCATTCTTCCCGGTGGGTTCATGGTCTCGCTGGCTTCAGGAGTGAAGCTGCAGACCTTCGCAGTGAGTGTTACAGCTCATAAAGGCAGTGTGGACCCAAAGAATGAGCAGCTGCAAGATTTATTGCAAAGGACGGAAGAACAAAGCTTCCACAGTGTGGAAGGGGACCCCAGCAGGTTGCCGCTGGCTAGCTTGGGCAGCCTGCTTTTATTCCCTTATCTGACCCCACCTATATCCTGCTGACTGGTCCATTTTACAGAGAGCCGATTGGTCCATTTTGACGGAGTGCTGATTGGTGCATTTACAATCCTTGCACTAGAGACAGAGTGCTAGACAGAAAAGTTCTCCAAGTCCCCACTAGGTTAGCTAGACACGGAGTTAGCTAGATACAGAGTACCAATTGGTGTATTTACAAACCTTGAGCTAGACACAGAGTACTGACTGGTGTATTTACAAACCCTGAGCTAGACACAGAGTGCTGATTGGTGAGTCTACAATCCCTCAGCCAGACATAAAATCTCTCCAAGTCCCCACCAGACTCAGGAGCCCAGTTGGCTTCACCCAGTGGATTTCTCACCCGGGCTGCAGGTGGAGCTGCCTGCCAGTCCCGCACCTCTCCCGGCAAGCAGAGGGAGGCGGCTCCGGCCTCAGACAGCCCAGAGAGGGGCTCCCACAGTGCCATAGCAAGCTGAAGGGCTCCTCAAGAGCCACCGGAGTGGACGCCGAGGCTGAGGAGGTGCCGAGAGGGAGGGCTGCTAGCACATTGTCACCTCTCAATCCCATGAAGGTGCTCTGGAACAAAAATGGCCACACAGAGTTAGTCCCTTTGAGGAGAGGGGGATGGCCTTTTTTTCCTTCCCTGTGAGTCAGTCATCAGACCAGGGACAGATGGATGAGAACGTGGCAGAGCCTCCTGGGCAGGGCAGGTCCAAGGCAGCTCCTATGTAGCTGAGGGCAGTTCTCCAGCAACAGGGCAGCTGTGGAGTCCATCAGCCCAGAGTCACAGCAGCTGGGAGGCAAGGGTGACGGGAGCACCTGATGGCAAAGGGGATCTGGGCCTGCAGGTACCTCATACCTCCACCACAGAGAAGCTGTTATATTGTTCAGTGCTTCTCCTGCCTGGGGGTCACATGAATGGAAGAATCAGAGCCAGAAGTCCCTTCTTCTTGCAGTGTCCTTCTTGCACCCTCTATCGACAAAACCTAACAAAGTGCTTGCTGCAAAGGAGAACTGCTTATAGGGTCCAGCGGGTTAACATAGAGCAAATAGCAAAGTAGCTTTTAAGCTGAGCAGTAATACACTGATAAGTGGCACACTCATTAAGATCGCATTTATGAAACCCATCTAATTGTCCCATAGAACTGATGTTTAATAGTTTCTTTTGAATAAACAGAAATTTACCCTCCCAGTCTTGAAACTTAGGAAAGTTACATTTCTCTTATGTGAGTTCCTTTCTCAGGAAACCAACCATCAGATCTCCCACATACTATCCAGGAAGTGAAACTTACCAGATCACTACATCTGGACAGTGAGATACCAGACCCCTCATCTATCACGATTGCATAAGTGACCACCTACTTCCTATGGATGAACTCTTCCTTAGCCCTCCGTAATTCCTGTTTTTTTTTGCATGAAGTTACATTTCTTCTCTGCTATATAAACCCTTAATTTTAGTTGGTCAGAGAGATGGATTTGAGACTGATCTCTCATTTCTTCAGCTGAAGCACCTGATTAAAGCCTTCCTCCTTGGCAATACTCATTGTCTCAGTGATTGGCTTTCTGTGTGGCAAGCAGCAAAACCTAGACTAAACCCCTGGTGTTTCCGTGACATTTAGACACTAAACCTTCCTTTGTGTTTCTTCTTTTTCTTCCTTTTTAAAATCTTTTTGTGTGTTTATAATAGCAATACAAAAATTAGCAAAAGAGCCTCTCCTGTCTTGTTCCTTTGCTCAGGCCTGCAGGTGGGCAAGTGTCAGGGTCTTTGAACTACCAGGACTGAGTGCTATAGTTATTAATGGGATGAGAAATGTCATGGTAAGCATACAAGGAGATCCATCTGGGCACAGCCCTTAAGGCCAACCCCTTTGGAGGCACTTCCCATGCAAAGGGAATTGTGCTGGTAAAGTAGGAATTAAAGCCAAGCAGCCTAATTCAGCAATGCATCTGTTCAGGCAGTGATGGCTGCTCAAACTTCAATGAGAAAAATGATGAAGGCTGTTGGATGTGGCTACAGAGAAGTCCCCAGTATTCAAAGACACCACAATGTTACCCAAATTACTTACCTACACCTTACCTCTGGTGGCTAGATTCGGTCACAAAGATCATGTTGTTGGTGACTTTCCTGGAGTCAGCCTTTGCCAAAGGAGCCAGTGCTTCTCTTTTGAGAGACAAGAAAAGGCCAAGATCATAAGTTTTGATGATGTTAACACGGCAGTAGTACATTTTCATAAAATGTACTTATCATATTATATTTATATTTTATATATTTTTATATTAAAATATATTTTAAGACAAGCCTGGGCAACATAGTGAGACCTCACTTTTACCAAAATTTTTTTAAAATTAGCCTGGCATGGTGGCACACACCTGCGGTCCCAGCTACTTGGGAGGTTAAGGTGGGAGGATCATTTGAGCCTGGGAGGTTGAGGCTGCAGTGAGCCATGATTGTGCCACTGCGCTCCAGCCTGGGCAACACTTTGTCTCTAACATATATATATATATTTTTTTCCAAATGAAATAGCCAAAGAAAATAGAATCACATTGTATTTTTCATATTTTTTCCATTATAGAACACATTGTCATTATTATACTGAGAAGAGATAGAGAGGAGACCATGCAAAGCACCATAAAAAGTTTTTTCATGTTCTCTTGTCCGTGTTGATTGACCTCCAAAGTTAATTTCAAATAATGTGCTCAGCATTTACATGTGACTTTAGAACTGAGCGAACCCATCAGGCACAGAGCTTATTTATACTCCTGAACCTTGCAAAAAAAAAAAAAAGAGTCTGAACCACTCGCTATATTATACACTTCCTGTTCCCATATACTAGGAAATAGTTTTACATTACTTGTATTGCAGGATTTATTTTTTTTTGGTGTTTTAATTGTGCACTTACATGTATTAGAAAAGCTATTTTTCTAGTGATCAATAGAAAAATGTTCTAAAAATCATCAGTTGCCTTCATCTTTATGGGGTGATTTTAGAAATTATTATTATTATGTTCTTCCATTTCTGGGAACATTACCATTTAGAGGATTAATGGTAATTAGTGAAAAGCATAATACAGTATATTTAATGAAAGATACCATTAATGTTATTCTATTTATGTCAACTTTTGTGAACGAAAGAAATGCTTTAAAATATTTGTCAATTTGATGATCGGATAAGTATAAGTAAGTAGATTGGGGAACACTGTGGTGTCTTTGAATACTGGGGACGTCTCTGTAGCCGCATCCAATGGCCTATTCTCAGTCCTCGTTCTCTCTGACCTCTTTGAAACGGTGAATTCTGTCCATCGGGCCCACACTCTTTATTCTTTGGGGCCTAAAAGGCACTGAGCCGCCTCTTCTCTGTCCACTACTCCATACCTCTGTTTGCTCTTCTTTCCCTCTGACTGGGGGGTACATCAGACAGTCCTCATTCTCCTCCTCTTCACTGTAATTATAGGATTAAAAGACATCTTGCTGGTCATACATTCCAAATTCTTTCCCCCAAATTACCTGTCTTTAAAGTTTTCCATGAAAAAAACATGAAACTCTCATATCCATCTACATGCTCACAGCTAGGTCTCTAGAAGAGCAGAACCATGAATCAGAAAATCTGGATTCAAACCCCATATTTATTCACTCCTTGTGTGAACCTGAGGGTGCCACTTTGCCTCCATGAACCTCAGATTCCATATCTGTAAAATGGAGATCTCTGCAGTACCTTGCTGTGGAGGTCACATGGGAAGATAGACACGAAAGTGCTTTGTAAGGAATAACTCCTTCAGCAAGACCTTACAAAAATGCAGGCATGACTGAGGCAATCTTACACTTACTATTTCATTTGATTATAACAACAATCCTGTAAGTATATATTATTATTATTATTATTTTACAAAATGAGAGAAATTGGGGCTTAGAATGCTTGAGTATCTTGTCAAGGTCACAAAGCTAGTATGAGAGCTGAGATTAGAACCTTCTGTGTTTAATTCCAAAGCTCCCCCAAAAGCATCAGTCAAGGTTCTTGGTTGCAGGTGACAGAAACTGACTCTGACAATTCTAATAGGAGGAAAGTGGAGGTTTACAATATTGGCCAGAGACCTGAGGACCAGACTTGGAAAATTAGCTGGAACAAAGGCAGCTCCAGAGAACAAGGGAGGAGGAAGTATATAAAGTCTTCTTTAAACCATGAGAGTCGAGAGGGACACTTTGACAACAGACACTGCTGTCATCTCAGTAGTGTCACTACAGTGGTCATGAACAAATCCTTGGTGTCATGTGGTCCAGATTCAAAGTGCCAAATGAGCATCAGATTGGTAGAACTTGGAGCATACAACCCGACCCTGGCCACAAAGGGAGGCGAGAGAGGTGTCCTCGCAATTCCCCTTCCATAATAAGGAGGACGACACTGTGACATGCTAGGCAAGGCCCTTTCCAGTTTCTGAACATGCCCCTCTGCCCCCCACATATACCCTCACACACTCACACACACTCTTTCTTTCCTACCCCCTCAGAAGATGAAGTATTTTCTCTCTTGTTGAAAGCTAATATTTTTTAAAATCTCTTTTTGAAGCAGATATCTTCCCTCTTTCTTCATCTCTCCCCTGATTTTAACCTCTCTACTTGTCTTCAATTCATGAACAAAGGAGACTGAGTCTCTCCAACAGCTACCAACGAGATTCACACAATGAAGCTGCTGGGTTCCACCATAAATTCTTAATCCCCAACCTCAAATGGGCCTCAGTCCTGCCCAGAGATCACACACGTTTCTCACATCACCTCCCTCTTCCACTCACCAGAACAACGGCTTCACGTCTCCATACCTGTCAGATCCCTGAGGATGTGAGTTCGGTTGCCCTCCAGGGTGGAGGGGGGAAATCTATCTTCCCTCTCTTAGAAGTGAACGGTAAATGACTTCACAGCCTCAACTAGGAGTGGAAGCAAAGTGGAGTGTGGACTCTGGGGCACAGGAGAGGAGATCAGAGCAAGGAAGGAAGTAGATTTGCCTAAGACCCTCCTAAGCTGCTTCTAGATGGGCTGAGACATGACCCAGCTGAGAATGTAAAGAAATGTTTTGCAGTTCTTTCTGGTAATGGTCTGAATCTATATCTTTTTCCTGGGGGCAAAGTCACAAAGTTAAAGAATACAGTTTCTATAAAGGATGTATCATCACATGTCAGATGAAGAAAGGAGGGCACGTTCAGAAGGTGGTGTTGGAATAATTAGTTTAAAATTCAGATAAATAAAAACTGTTTAGGTTCTTACCTCAATAATACCAAAATAAGCTCAAGATACTTTAAAGATACGTAAATTACAAGAACAAAAATTAATAAACTAAACTATAATTCAAAAAATGAGAAACTGTAAGTTGAAGCAAAGTTGATAAACTTTAGGGCATACTTAACTACATTAAAAAAATTTAACTCCCATTTATAAAAATATAACTAGAGCTGGGGACAGTGGTGTGTGCTTGTAATCCCAGCTACTTGGAAGGCTGAGGGGGGAGGCTTGCTTGAGCCCAGAGTTCAAGGCCAGCCTGGGAAACATAGCAAGGCTCACTGCAACCTCCACCTCCTGGGTTCAAGTGATTCTCCTGCCTCAGTCTCCCAAGTAACAGGGATTACAGGCATGTGCCACTATGCCTGCCTAATTTTTGTATTTTTAGTAGAGATGAGGTTTCGCCATGTTGCCCAGGCTGGTCTTGAACTCCTGAGCTCAGGTGATCCACCCATCTCGGCCTCCCAAAGTGCTGGGATTACAGGTGTGAGCCACCACGCCCAGCCGGTTAAGTGTATTTTTACCAAAATTGCCACGTAAGTATGGTATGAAAAATGCTGAGAGCAAAATAGTTTCGTTGGCAAAGGACACTGTTGCAGGCTGAATTAGGTCTCCCCACAAATTCATTTGTTGAAATCCTAACCCCCATTACCTCAGAAGGTGACTGTATTTTGAGATATGGTCTTTAAATAGGTAACTGAGGTTAAAAGAAGTCACGAGAGTTGACTTCAACACCAGTCACGTTGACTAATCCAACATGACTGACGTCACTCTAAGAAGAGACTAGGGCACAGACACACACAGGGAAGACTGTGTGAAAGTGCAGGGAGAAGATGACCATTTACAAGCCAAGGAGAGGAAATCACACCTGCCCGACACCTTAATCTTGGATTTCTAGCCTCCAGAATTGTGAAGATTTTCTGTTGGTTAAGCTCCTCAGTCTGTGGCACTTTGTTATAGCAGCCCTAGCAAAGTAATACAGACATAAATGATAGTTTACAGACGAGAATACAATTAATAAATAAAAGTAGGTATTCAACAAGCCAGGAGGGAAATCTTCATAAACGTGGTGACATTTGAGCTTGATCCTGAAAAATAAAGAACTGTTGACAACCAATCCTCCTGTAATTATTATTCTGTGTTGGTTTGCTTGTTTTTAAAGAAAATACTGCTGGGCACGGTGGTTCATGCCTGTAATCCCAGCACTTTAGGAGGCCAAGGCAGGCAGATCACCTGCCGTCAGGAGTTTGAGACCAGCCTGGCCAACATGGTGAAGCCCTGTCTCTACTAAAAATACAAAAATTAGCTGGGCATGGTGGCGGGTCCCTGTAATCCCAGCTACTCAGGAGGCTGAGGCAGAAGAATCATTTGAACCCAGGAGGCGGAGGTTGCAGTGAGCCAAGATCATGCCATTGCACTCCAGGGTGAGACTCCATGTCAAAAACAAAACAAAAAACAAAACAAAACAAAAAAACAAAAAAAAAAAAAAAAACAAGCAAAAAAAAACTTCACATTTTGCCAAAGATGAGTACATTTGAAACACGAAACTTAATTTTGTAATTTTGTATATACAAAATGATCACAGGCAAGAAACTCATTTCAGGCTTGTTCAAATAGGAATGTGTGCCAGATACAATCTAAAAGTCATCTGCATTGCTTTGATAGGGTTTTGTGGTGAGCTAATCTTAGGGCAAGAGATGACAAATAGATTAGATGCTTTGAATGACCATTCGCTGTTGCTGTGGCATTTTGGCCATAGTCAGCGCTGGGTCTGCAGCTGCCCCATGGGGGTGGATGTGGCGGACAGCCACACAGCTGCCATCCTAACTTCCTTCTAGTGTGCCCTCATGAACTGCAGAGTTGGGAAGATCAAAACCCACACTTTGCTTCCCTGACTTCCTTGCAGCCAGGTTCTAGACATGAAACGGATTAAGCAATGAGCCGCATGCACCACCCTGCGGCTTCTGACCACCCAGATCACCTGGGGATGCTTGAATTTGCCTCACCTCAGCTTCCATGTCTGCAAAACGGGGATAAATAACAGTATCTACCTCATCTTTTTTTTTTTTTTTTTTTTTTTTTTTTCCAGATGGAGTCTCACTCTGTCAACCAGGCTGGAGTGCAGTGGCGCGATCTCAGCTCACTGCAACCTCTACCTCCCAGGTTCAAGCAATTCTCCTGCCTCAGCCTCCCAAGTAGCTGGGACTACAGGTGCCCACCACAACTCCCAGCTAATTTTTTTATAGTTTTAGTAGAGATGGGGTTCCACCATGTTGGTCAGGCTGGTCTTGAACTCCTGACCTCAAATGACCTGCCTGCCTTGGCCTCCTAAAGTGCTGAGATTATAGGTGTGAGCCACCGCACCTGGCCTTCATTGGGTTTGTATGAGAACTGAGTGAGTTAAGCATACAAATTGATTACCCTGGTACATAGTTAATATCAATAAATGTTAGCTCTATTATAATTGTTATCGTTGTTGTTTTGAGGGTGGGAGTGAGGCAGAGGCTATCTTTCCTGTGTGCTGTCTTCCTCTGGCAAGCACCGCTCTCAATCTCCAGTGACTTTCTACAGCAGGGTTCCAGTGTCTACCATTAGCTTCATGGGTGTCCAGCAGCAGCTGTCCTGGATCAACGTTGTGGAGTTGTATCCTTGAAGTTAACACACCCTCTTCTGCCTCTAATTCCCTGTTGGGCCAATTCTGCAGTGTGTTCCTGAGAATCATCTCAGAGGCCTGGCCTAGAGCCCTTTCTCCTGGCCCCTTCAATAATTTTATAAGTGCTTAATTAGCTTTCAAAAAAATTCTTTTCTGCTTAAAACACATGGAGTGGTGTCTATTTCCTATAACTAAATCTTGAATGATCTACCTATGTGAGCCTCTTTCTCAGTTTCTCTTTGCCCCATTTCTAGTTGTGAAGACACACAGGAAGATTAGTTTAGGAAAAGGATTCGGCATGCTAGATACAGGAACCACAGAGCTGTGTCAGTGTTGGCAAAGCCCAGCCTGGAACACATGTCTCCATTCTTCTTTTTTGTTAGCTCAAACTCCAAAGAAGGTGGCTTATCCAGATCTGCTAGCTGATCCTATGATCACTTCCATCTCCCCATGGAGCCCAACTGCAGAGAATGGGAGGAAAGTAACGTACACTTAATTTATTGACTTAGTTCAGGCTGCTGTAACAAGTACAAAGTACCACTGACTGGGAGGCTTATAAACAATAGTTGTTGCTCCCAGCTCTGGAGGTTGGAAGTCTAAGATCTAGGTGCTGGCAGAGTCAATGTCTGGTGAATGGATGGATAGATGACACCTTCTCACTGCATCCTCACATGGTGGAAGGAGTAAGAGAGCTCTCTGGGTCCCTTTTATAAGGGCACTCATCCCATTCATGAGGGCTCTGCCCCCATGACCTAATCATTTTCCAATGTCCCCACCTTCTAATATTGTCCCCTTGGGCATTGGGTTTCAGCATATGATTTTTAGAGGGTCACAAACATTCAGTCGATGGCACTGGCATTCTCTATTTATGTGAGGGACACTCCCTCTAGAGGCCAGAGACCATTCTTAGTCATTTCGTATCCCCACTATTGGCGCAATCTATTACATGCTCATTAAATGCCAAACCGAGCTGTTAAGCAGAGTCTATTATGTTATAGAATTCATGGATCTCCATGGGAAAGTAAAAGTTTCTGAGTATATGAAAGGAAAATTGCAATGTGGTTATTTCTATACAGGTTCAGTTTGGTTTTTTTGACTGAACACTTTATTTGCTTTGAGCTGGGAAAGGAAACCATAATCTGGTAAAACTTAATGAAACTATTTGGTCCATAATCCTTATTGCACTATTTTTCTCCTACATAAGTTAATTTTTTAAATATTCAGATTCTGTGACTAATATTTAGTAAATTGCCTTTACTTCCTAGTCAGAGTTCTTTGAATCACAAGTAAGAGAAACCCAAGCGAAGTAACCTAGGATGAAACAGAGGCTTTATTGTAAAACGCAGGGCTATTTCATAGATCCCGGGGCAGAATATACACTCAGGTTCACAAGCGACTGGCACCAGGAACCAGAAATCTACCAGAAACTAACTGCTTCGTCTCCCCCAGGCTGCTAGGCCATTATCTACCTTTGATTTTCTAGGCCTAGCTGCTTCCCTTTCTCTCTCTGCAAATGGGCTCCTTGGCCTCTACAGATATGTCATGTGAGGGGATGATGACCACACCAAAATAGTAGCCTCAGAAACCCATTTATAGGGCCATGCATTTGCATATCAATAGGTACTCTGCCGGGTCTGTCTCTATTTCCCAGAAAAGAGCAACCGAGCTTAAATTAGATTCCCATTCTTGGTCCATCAGCTGTGACCAGGAAACAGTGGCTATCACATAGAACAAATGCACAGAATCAACCGCACAGAAATCAACTCTGTGGACAGGTGGGAGGAGCAGTTCTTGGAGGCAGGAAGTGGAGGCAAACATACTAGAGCATTTGGGTGACAATATCCCAGAGAACAAAGACTTTGTAACTTTAATGTGAAATTAATGTAACTGTTAAATCGCATATAGGAATATCATGGCCTTCACATTTACAAAGTGGTGCCCTTTGCATGTGAATATGGACACTTGGCCCTCCACATCAACCAACCAGCTGATCTAATTCAACCAACTGCAGATCAAAAATATTAAGAAAAAGGCCAGGTGTGGTGGCTCATGCCACCTTTGGGAGGCCGAGGCAAGTGGATCACTTCAGGTCAGGAGTTCGAGACCAGCCTGGCCAACATGGTGAAAACCCACCTCTACTAAAAATACAAAAATTAGCTGGGAGTAGTGGCATGCACCTGTAATCCTAGCTACCAGAAAGACTGAGGCACAGGAATCACTTGAACCTAGGAGGCAGAGGTTACAGTGCAGACCACGCCACTGCACTCCAGCCTGGGCAACAGAGCAAGACTCTGTCTCAAAAAAAAAAAAAAAATTCAAAATAACAATATATCAGTTAAAAAAATACAAACACAAATATAGTATAACAACTATTTACATAGAATTCAGATTGCATTAGGTATTATCTTTTTCCTTTCTTTATTTTTTTAAAATTTCTTTATTTTTGAGACAGGGTCTCTCTCAATCACCCAGTCTGGAGTATAGTGGTACAATCATGGCTCATGGCAGCCTCGAACTCCTAGGCTCAAGGGATCCTCCAACCTCAGCCTCCTGAGAAGCTAGGACTACAGGTGCAAGCCAACACACACAGCTAATTTTTAAATGTTTTTGTAGACACAGGATCTGGCTTTGTTGCCCAGGTTGGTCTTGAACTCCTTGTCTGAAGTGATCCTCCTGCTTCGGCCTCCCAAAGTGCTGGGATTACAGGCATGAGCCATGGTGCCTGGCCTGTATTAGGCATTATAAGTAATTTAGAGACAATTTAAAGTATGCAGAAGGATGTAGATAGGTTAAATGCAAATACTACACCATTTTATATTAGGGACTTAAGCATCAGGGATTTGGGTATCCATGGGGGTCCTGGAACCAGTCCCCCATGGATACTATATTAGTCAGGGTTCTCTAGAGGGACAGAACTAATAGAACACATATATAGAGAGGAATTTATTAAGTATTAACTCACATGATCACAATGTCCCACAATAGGCCATCTGCATGCTGAGGAACAAGGAGAGCCAGTCCAAGTCCCCAAACTGAAGAACTTGGAGTCCAATGTTCGAGGGCAAGAAGCATCCAGCACGGGAGAAAGATGTAGGCTGGGAGGCTAGGCCAGTCTCGCTTCTTCACATTTTTCTGCCTGCTTTATATTCTAGCCATGCTGGTGACTGATTAGATGGTGCCCACCCAGATTAAAGGTGGGTCTGCCTTTCCCAGCTCACTAATTCAAATCTTCTTCGGCAACACCCTCACAGACACACCCAGGATCAATGCTTTGCATCCTTCATTCCAATCAAGTTGACACTCAGTATTAACCATTACAGATACCGAGGGAACAACTTCTCATATTCTCATATAGCAACTTAAAATAGCCCACATTAGCTCAGTGGTTTTCGTGTTTCCCTTATGCAAGCAAGATGATATGGCTACTCTGAGAATGGTTATCAAAGTAACTAGAAAGTTAATTAATGAGATAAATAAAAACAGAACTTAGATTTTGCTTGGTGGCTAAATCGTGCTCAGCATGCAAATTAGGCCATTTGAAAGGGGCATCCATTTATTCAGGCCACTAGGGCACCATTTAAGAAATTATTATTCTGGTAAATGAGGGTAAATAGGACCCTAGTGACCGAAAAATTTGAGGTTGTTTCCAAAAGCACTAATTTGTACCCAGGGAGTACAAAGAAGAATCTGGGTGGAATAAATAGCTGGATAAATAATGCAAAAGCAGAGAGTTTGGGCCAAAGTGGAACCCTATTTGAAAGATCAGGTACTGATGGTAAGTTTTAAAGTGTCTTTTACAGAAAGATGATAATAGCAAATTGATTGAGACAGCGCTTTGACATTTGGGTGTCACTATTTAGGTCATGTACCACATGAATTCACAGATAAATTCACAGCTCAAGCTAAGTTTGGGACTGAAAGCAAAACATGGCAATGTGAGCTTTGGGCAAGAGGAGCAGGCTCCTATTCTCACACGGTTCCTGGTATCGATGCTTTCGGCAATGTGCCCTCCTCACTGCTTATCTAAAGCTGATCCTTCCACTGTGGCACATCTATTGTTAGTGAAAGGGTTTTGTTTCTGCTTTTGTTTTTGTTTTTCCTGTGTCCACATGGGTGATTTTTGTACACAGAAAGTTATTTTTATTTAAAAATTAACATTCAAATTGTTCAAAATCTAGTTATTTCTTTAGTTTTCAAGAAGTCACAGTTGTTTTTTGTTTTCTGTTTTTAGATGGGGTCTCACTCTGCCGCCCAGGCTGGAGTGCAGTGGTACGATCATAGATTACTGCAGTCTTGACCTCAGGGACCCAAGTGACTCTCCCACCTCAGCCTCCAAGTAGCTGGGACCACAGGCATGTACTACCATGCCCAACTAATTACTTATTTTTTCATTTTTTTGTAAAGATAGAGTTTTCCTATGTTGCCTAGGCTGGTCTTGAACCCCTGGGCTCAAACAGTCCTCCTACCTTGGCCTTCCAAAGTGCTAGGATTTCAGGCATGAGTCATTGCATTCAGTCAGAAGTCATGGTTTTAAAAGCATATAATACTCTTTATAAATATAGACAATTTCAACACTTACTTTAAAGAAAAAAGGTTAATTTAATTGGGTAAATTTCCTGAAATATTTCCAACTATATTTATACATTTAACATACTTGATTTTCCTTTCAAGTACTGCCTAAACAAACAAAACTTTCCCATTTTCTTAGGTAAGTTAATATCTAATAAGCTAAAACAATAATATTTCAACTTAAAATCATGAGCTAAATCAATTGCTCAATTACACACTTGACTGAGAATTACAAAGCTAAAGTATTACTCTAATAGGCCAAATTCTCTTAAATGTTTCCATATCACATATGTACAGTTTCTTTAACCCCAAAATATTCATGTATAGGTGTAATTTCTCTTAAACATTCTTATACTTAATGCTCTCTGAGGTTGACAGATGCTTACTCACCAAGGAAAAGATTATGTCATTCCACATTCTTTGCAGAACAACCAGAGGTTTTAGCCAGGACATTAGGCCTAACTGCAGACCTCCAGGATGGCATTCCTCACAACCCTGACCTTGGTCGAAATCCCTTTTGCAATTCCTATAGTTTTTCATGCCATACCTTAAAAAGGGCATGGTCACTTACAGGGCTGACTTATTCAGAATTAGGCAGAAGGTCATAGTGTCTAGAGCCTATGATACTTTCAGATGCCCACAAATGTGTTTTAATTTTCATTTCTTTTAAAATCAGGACAAAAATTAATAAAATAATAATGCACACATAACATTGAATCCATTTGGATTATGTTTATCTGTATACTAATGCAGTGGTGAAATATAATTTCTAATTTATTTTCCCACAAAGGCAAAAGTGCCCAGAGCCCATGAGAGTCATAATGTGGCCCTGGTCACTTAGCCCACATCCCTGAGTGTGAATCCTATCACGACCTAATTCTTAAAGCAACTTACAGAACTCTGATACCCCACTTAGACTGGCCCATTGTGCCAATGCACTTTGCATTTCTTTGGCTCTATAGATACTTACGTATCTGAATTCATAGAATTCTGAATTCCTTTAAAATGTTTGCTATTTGAAGGGCATACAATCCTATGTATGTTAAGATGCTATCCAATTAGCAAAAAATTCAACAGTCATTTCATAAAGGAACCTATTTAAATGGCAAATAAGCACATAAAGAACATTATTAGTCATCGTAGAAATGAAAATTAAAACCACAGTGAGGTGGATTATACACCCACCTGAATGGCTAAAATTTTAAAAACTGGCAACACGAAGTGTTGGTCTAATGGAACCACGAGATCTCTCATACATTGTTCATGGGAGTGTAAAATGATACAACCACTTTGGAAAAATTTTTGGCAGTTTCATACCAATCCTATGACCCAGAAGTTCCACTCCTGGTTATTTACCCTTGAGAAATGAAAACATAGCTCTACACAAAGAGTGAGATAAGAATGTTCTTAGCAGCTTTATTCATAACACCGCAAGTTGGCAACAACCTCACACGCCCATCAATGGGAAAACAGATAAACAAGCTATGATATATTCATGCAATGGAAACCACTTAGAAAAAAAATGAATGAACTCAGATACATGCAATAGCCTGAATTAATTTCAAAACACATTGTACTGAGTAAAAAGAACTTAACACAAAGAGTATGTAACCTGCGATTCTTCTTCCTCTTCAAGTTCTAGAGCAAGCTAAACTAATTTATGATGGACAAAGTCAGAGCAGTGCTTGCCTCTGGGTATGGGGTGGGGATTTACTGGGAAAGGGCTCGAAGGGACTTTCTGGAGTGATAGACGTTTGGGTTTATGAATTTGTCAAAACTCATCCAATGTTACACTCAAGATTTGTGCATTTTATTGTAGGTAAATATTACCTAAAAGCAAAAAAAGCCATACACAAATGTTGAACTCTAGTTAATAACATGAATGTTGAAGTTGGTTTTTTTTTTTTTTCTTTTCTTAGAGATAGGGTCTCACTCTGTCACCCAGGCTGGAGTGCAGTGGTGCAATCATAGCTCACTCTAACCTTGAACTCCTAGGCTCAAGCAATCCTCCCACCTCAACCTCCCAAAGGGCTGGGATTATGATTACAGTCAAATGGAGCAAGAACCCTCTCTTAAGAGCCTGTGAGCTTCCAAACATAGAAATAAAGGAAAATCCTGAGTTCCTTCAAAGGAAATTCCAGTCACCTAGCTAGCCCTGAGAAGGAAATAAGCAACTTGACAAGCAGAAGGTAACAGTAGCCTAAAACAATAGACAAGGAAGTTAGAGTCAGATGCTTGGTTCCTGTATAGAAACTAAAGATAGCAACTTTTTTCTTTTTCTTTTTCTTTTTTTCTTTTTTTTTGAGACAGGGTCTCATGCTGTTGCTGAGGCTGGAGTGTAGTGGCACAATCTCAGCTCACTGCAGCCTCTGCTTCCCGGGCTCAAGCGATTCTCCTGCCTCAGCCTCCCAAGTAGCTGGGATTACAGGTGTGCACCACCAGGCCTGGCTAGTTTTTGCATTTTTAGTAGAGATGGGATTTTGCCATGTTGCCCAGGCTGGTCTTAAACTCCTGAGCTCAGGCAATCCACCCACCTCAGCCTCCCAAAGTGCTGGGCCCGGCCCTAAATATGACGTCTTAACTTACCCCTGAGTTGTTTTTCAAAAACCTGGATCTCCACCGAATGGATCCACTGACACATCGACCTCAGATAAGCAGGAACTGAAGACTGAATTCTGAGCACCGTTCTTTGCTCTAAATTTCTTCCTGAGGGGCCTGGAGGGAGTTGCACCCATAAGCCAGAGCTAACATTATTTTCTGCTGATCCCAAAATTTTAAAGAAAGCTTCCCTTCCGGCCAGGTGTGCTGGCTCACGCCTGTAATCCCAGCACTTTGGGAGGCCGAGGAGGGCAGATTGCCTGAGCTCAGGAATTCGAGACCAACCTGGGCAACATGGCAAAATCCCATCTGTACCAAAAAATACAAAAATTAGCTGGGCATGGTGGCACACGCCTGTAATCCCAGCTACTCAGGAGGCTGAGGCAGGAGAATTGCTTCAACCCAGGGGGTGGAGGCTGCTGTGAGACCAGAACGTGCCACTGCATTCCAGCCTGGGTGACACAGTGAGACTTCGTCCACCACTCCCACCCTGCCCCCCCAAAAAAGCTTCCCTTCCTCAACCAATTGCAAATCAGAAAATCTTTGAATCTACCTCTGACCTCTAAGCCCCATCCACCCTTCAAGATATCCCACCCTTTTAAGGCAAAACCAGTGTGTGACCTTCATGTATTGAGTTACAATTTTGCCTATAACTTCTGCTTTCCTGAAATTTACCCTGTCTTTAAAAACCCTTACCTTCAAGCCATCCAGGAGGTCAGGATTTAAGCATTAGCTGCCTGATCCTCCCTGAAAATAAATGTCTTCCTTACTTTTTCTAAATTTATTTTTTTAATATAGAGATAGAGGTCTTGCTGTGTTGTCCAGGGTAGTCTCAAATTCCCGGCCTCAAGCCATCCTCCCACCTCAGCTTCCCAAAGTCCTAGGATTACAGGCATGAGCCACCACACCTGGCCCACATCTTCCTTTCTACAGCTGTAAAACCTCAGTGTGGATATATGGTTTTACTGCTCCAAGCAAGTGAACTCCCTTTGGTTCTCTTTTTTTTCACCCTTTTTTGAGATAGGGTCCCATTCTGTCACCCAAGCTGGAGTGCAGTGGCTCACTGCAGCCTCAACCTCCTGGGCTCAAGTGATCCTCCCCCCTCAGCCTCACAAGTAGCTGGGACTACAATCACATGCCATCATGACCAGCTTTTTTTTTTTTTTCCTGTAGAGACAGGGTCTTGCTATGTTGCCCAGACTTGTCTCAAACTCCTAGGCTCAAATGATCCTGCTGCCTTGGCCTCCCAAAGTGTTGATTACAGGTGTGAGGCACCACACCTGCCCCAGTTCAGTTGTGTAACAACAGACATGAGCCACTGCACCTGGCCTGAATGTTGTGGTCTTTAAGGGTAAAGTATACTAAGGTCTACAGCTTATACATATTGCAATGTTTCAAAAAATAAGATAGTCGACAAATAATTTAAATAGGTAGTTCCCCCAAAGAAGAATGGCCAATAAACACATGAAAAGATCAGCATCATTTGTCGTTAGGGAAATGTACATCAAAACCACAATAAGATATCAACTTGGTAAAACAGTTCCGTACGTAATGCACCAAAATATACCACTTTTGCATACTGATTATTTTGAACTAAACACACTTGAGTAACAGCAGATGTAGGAATTCTCTGATCTCCCCTTTTTTCACCAAATAGCAGATCCTAAAGTTTCCTATGAGAAAGGTGCCCTCCTTGTTACCAGGAAGTAAAGAACATTCTTATGACCAGAAACTAAGAGTTACCCTGAAAAGGATCTGTACAACTCTGAATATACTAAAGTAGCTTTTATTTTCCACTATTTTACCCATGTTTCCTAGTCTCTATACCACAATTTACTGCTCTAGCCTGAGCCCCCTTGTCTGGTTACATCCCCACTAATTTAGTACTCTTTGTGGACAAAGGCATGTAAGCTTTAGGGCCCAATGGCTTCTTTGGGTCTTCAATATCCTTGTGAAGACTCCCATGTACATGTAAACATATTGAATGAATTTATATGCTTTTCTCCTATTGATCTATCTTATGTCAGTTTAATTATTAGGCCCGGTCACAGAACCTAAGTGGGTAGAAGAAAATTTTTCCTTCCCTACAATGGCTATAATTAAAAAAGACACATGATAATAAGTGTTGGTGAGGATGTGGAGAAAATAGAACCCTCATATATTGCTGATGGGATTGCAGTATGGTATAGTCACTGTAGAAAACAGGTTGATAGGGCTGATAGTTCTTCAAAATGGTAAATGTAGTTATCATATGACTCAGCAATTCCACTCCTAGGTATATATCCAAAAGAACTGAAAATCTTGAAAAAAATCCTATTTGTTCATAGGATTATTACACGTAATAGCCAAAGAGCAGAGGCAGCACAAATTTCCATCAACTGATAAACTGACAAATACAAGTGGTATATCCATATAAATGGAATATTATTCAGCCACAAAAAGGAATAAAGTACTAGTTTATGCTATAACATAGAAGAACCTTGAAAACGTTGTGCAAAGTGAAAGAAGCCAGACACAAAAGGATACATATTGTATGAAATGTCCATAATGGCAAATCCATAAAGACAGAAGGTAGATAGCAAGTAAGAGTTACTTCTAATGGATATGGAGTTTCTCTCTGGAGTGATGAGAGTGTTCCGAAATTAGATAGTATTGATGGTTGCACAACCTTGTGAATATACTAAAACCCCTGAATTGTACACTTTAAAAGGGTGAATTTATGATATGAAAATTGTATCTCAATTAAAAAATAAGATAGATTGATGAATAGAGAGAGGGATGAATAGAAAGAGAATTGTACACCTTAAAAGGGTGAATTTATGATATGAAAATTGTATCTCAATTAAAAAATAAGATAGATTGATGAATAGAGAGAGGGATGATTGAATGGATAGACACATAGTTAATTGTGGAATCTAGGTGGTGGTTACAAACTTTTATGTATGTTTGTAATATTTATTATAATAAGAGGATGGAAATGATAGAAAAATTAAAATGTTTCCCTGTTCCATGGGGTTGTGTCTGAGTTCTGGGGCACTTGCACAGTGCTGAGGTGTGAGTTCTGGGGCACTTGCACAGTGCTGAGGTGTGATGCACGTCAGGAGTGAGGCCAGGAGCAGGCAGATGACAGGAGGAAGTGATCTTGCACTCATCTGTCCATCCAGGTATTACCTGGAACATCTATTGGTCCACCTGCCCCTGGGTCATCGGCAAGTTCTTTCTGTCAATTGCAGCTTCATCACTATTTTACAATATGTAATGTGAAAATGTTGGATTGTATCTAAACTTCGTTTACTTTATCACAGAAAATTTCATCATTGTCTTTTTTATGGTTTGATTCTGGGTCAACACTATCTTTCTCATGAAAGAAAGGAATTGCTGTGAGATTCTTTTAATAAATACAACTGTTAAAATTTTTAAATTGTTTATTACCTACTGGCATGAGCAAAGTTTTTATTAGGAATTTGAAGAGATTATTGAAAGTCATTAATTAAGATGGTGGACAGACATTTCAAATACACTGGATATTAAAAAGTTATGTTCTAGCCAGACGTGGTGGCTCACACTTGTAATCCCAATACTTTGAGATGCTGAGACGAGAATTGCTTCAGCCCGGGAGTTGGAGACCCTGTCTCTACAAAATATTTTTAAACTTAGCAGGGCATGATGATGTGCACCTGTAGTCCCAGTTACTTGGGAGGCTGAGGCAGAAGGATTGATTGAGCCCGGGAGATTGAGGCTGCAGTGAGCCATGATTGCACCTCTGCACTCCAGCTTGGGTGACACAGTGAGACTTTGTCTCCAAAAAAAAAAAAAAAAAAAAGGTTGTGTTCATGAACTCAGGTTTTTATTAAGAAAATGTATGAAACAGCATTTGGAGGTTGTTGACAAATAAAATATTTTGCAAATGTGTGGTCTGTATTTTATGTTTCTTATCATAATTATGTAACATACAAAATGTAATGTATTTTACACCAAGGGTGTACGGATTTCCTCAAAAGCATCAGTTTTCCCAGAGTGCTCTACAAATGCTGTCATTTTCTATGTCATTTGCCCTTTGGAAGGGCAAAGCAGGAGAATCACTTGAGGCCAGGAGTTCGAGACCAGCCTTGGCAACATAGCAAGACCCCCATTTTTACAAAAAATGTTTTTAAAAAATTTTCCAGGAGGAACAGAAAACCAAACATGGCATGTTCTCATTTATAAGTGGGAGTTGAACAATGAGGATACATGGACACAGAGAGACATCACACACCGGTGCCTGGCAGGGGGTGGAGGGCTAGGGGAGGGAGAGCATTAGGACAAATACTTAATGCATACGAAGCTTAAAACCTAGATGATAGGTTGATAGATGCAGCAAACCACCATGGCACATGTATATCTATGTAACAAACCTGCATGTTCTGCACATGTATCCCAGAACTTAAAGTAAAATAATAAATACATAAATAAGCCAGGTGTGATGGTACTTGACAGTAGTTCTAGCTACTTAGAAGGCCGAGGTGAGAGGATTGCTTGAGCCCAAGAGTTTGAGGTTACAGTGAGCTATGATCATGCCACTGAACTTCAGCCTGGGTAACAGAACAAGATCCTGTCTCTAAAAAAAAAAGTATTTGTTATAATTACTTTTAATTATTTAACAAATATATTTTAAATGTTTCAGTTTTAATTTTTAGTGCATCAAATATGGCAGATGTAACCCATGTGAAAAAAAAAATTCTTTGGAATCCCCAATACTTTGTAATAGTGTAAATGGTTCCTGGGATCGGAAATTTTGAGAACTGCTGCCAAAGTTTTACTCTGACACACATCTAATATGTGAAAAACTCTGCAGCCATCAAAATGGAGCATGAAAACATTTATTACAATGAAAAGATATCCTTTTCTATTGTTAAGTGAGTATAGTGTGATCCCATATTTAATTGTAATAAATGTGTGTGTTTGTGTATGTATGTGTCTATTCATAGGGAAAAAGTATGGAAGAACACATACCAATAATGCTAATTATTTCTAGCCTGTAAGATTATGACAATAGTATTTTATTTTCTATTCCTTTGCTATGTATACTAAATTTTAAAGCTTCTAAAAATCGTGGTTAAAAAAACACATACAATTCACCATCTTAACCATTTCCAAATGAACAGTCTAGTAGTGCTAAGTATATTCACATTACTGTGAAACAGATCTACAAAACTTTTTTATCTCGTAAAACTGAAACTATAACCATTGAAAAACAACTCCCCTTTTTGCCCTCCCCCTCATGCCTGGAAATCACCATTTTACTTTCTGTTTCTATGTATTTGACTACTTTAGATATCTCATATACATGGACTTACAATACTGGTCTTTTTGTGACTAGCTTATTTCATTTAGCATAATATCCTCAGGGTAGTAGCATGTCAGAATTTCCTTCCTTTTTAAGGCTGAATAATATTTTGTTGTGTGCACAAGAGGACTTCAGAAAGTTCTTGGGACCATGTGTGGTGGCTCATGCCTATAATCCCAGCACTTTGGGAGGCCAAGGCAGGCACTTGAGGTCAGAAGTTCGAGACAAGCCTGACCAACATGGTGAAACCCCATCTCTACTAAAAATACAAAAATTAGCTGGGTGTAGTGGCGTGCACCTGTACTCCCAGCTATCTGGGAGGCTGAGGCAGGAGAGTGTTTTGAATTCAGGAGGAGGAGGTTGCAGTGAGCCGAGATTCTTGGGAAACGTAATTAAAAGACCAAAAAAAAAAAAAAAAGTAAACTTTGGCCGGGAATGGTGGCTCATGCCTGTAACCCCAGCACTCTGGGAGGCCGAGGCAGGAAGATCACTTCAGGTCAGGAGTTCAAAACCAGCCTGGTCAACATTGTGAAATCCCATCTCTACTAAAAATACAAAAATGAGCCAAGCATGGTGGCACACACCTATAATCCCAGCTACTCGGGAGGCTGAGGCAGGAGAATTGCTTGAACCCAGGAGGTGGAGCATGAGCTGAGATTACGCCACTGCACTCCAGCCTGGGTGACAAAGTGAGACTGTCTGTCTGTCTATCTATCTATCTATCTATCTATCTATCAAAACTTTATTTCTCAACATAAGCTCCAGCAAAGATATCCATCATTTAGTTTATCCCTAAAGAACGGAGGGTCCTGGGAATGTAACCATGTCAATGCAGTCTTTTTAAAATTATTGACTGAAGAAAAATGGGTGCCCTTTAAAGATTTTTTAAGATTAGGAAACAAAAAGAAGTTAAAAGGTGCCAAACCGGGATTTTAAGATGGATGGCTAATGATTTCCCATAGAAACTCTCACAAAATGACCCTTGTTTGATGAGAAAAATGAGTAGGAGGATGATTATGGTAGAGAAGGACTCTGTGCTGAAGCTATCCCAGGCATTTTTCTGCTAAAGTTTGGCTAATGTTCTCAAAACACTCTTATAATATGTAGATGTTACTGTTCTTTGGGTCTCCAGAAAGTCAATAAGCAAAATGTCTTGAGCATCCCCAGAAAAATGTTGCCATGACCTTCGCTCTGGCCCAGTTCACTGTAGTTTGACTGGACCACTTCATCTCTTAGCCATTGCTTTGATTGTGCTTTGTCTTCAGTCATGTTCCATATCCTGTTACAATTTTTTTGAAGAAATGCCTCAGGATCTTGATCCCACTTGTTTACAATTTCCATGGAAAGCTCCGCTCTTGCCTGCAGCTGGTTTATGTACACATCATGTGGGAAGTTTGCTCAACTTTAATTTTTCAGTCAGAATTTTGTAAGCTGAACCAATTGAGATGTTTAATGGTGTTGGTTATTTCTTCTGCTGTTAATCGTCAGTCCTTTTCAATCAAGACATGAACAAGGTTAATTTTCTTTTTTTGCAAATTGATGTGGATGGGCTGCTACTGTGGACTTTATATTCAACATTGTCTCAACCCTTCTTACAACAAGTAGTCCACTTGCAAACTGTTGATTTCTTTGGGGCATTGTCCTCATAAATATTTTGTAAAGCATCAATGATTTCACCATTCTTTTATCCAAGCTTCATCATAATTTTTTTTTCTTTTTTTTTTTTTTTTTTTGAGACAGAGTCTTGCTCTGTCACCCAGGATGGAGTGCAGTGGTACAATCTCAGGTCACTGCAACCTCCACCTCCGGGGTTCAAGCAATTCTCCTGCTTCAGCCTCACAAGTAGCTGGGACTATAGGCATGTGCCACTGTGCCCGGCTACCGTTTGTATTTTTAGTAGAGATGGGTTTTTGCCATGTTGGCCAGGCTGGTCTCAGATGCCTGACCTGAAGTGATCCATCCGCCTCAGCCTTCCAAAGTGCTAGGATTACAGGTGTGAGCCACTACACCTGAGTCATACATTTTGTGTTTGTTCTTGTTTCAATTTTTGCAGAATTCATGTTGCTCTGATAGGACTTGATATGGTCTAACTCTGTGTCCCCACCCAAATCTCATCTTGAATTGTAAACTGAATTGTAATCCTCATGTGTTAAGGGAGGGACCTCATGGGGGGTGATTTGATCATGGGGTGGGCCCCTCATGCTGCTCTTGTGATAGTGAGTGATTTCTCATGAGATCCAGTGGTTTTATAAGGGGCTTTTCCCCTCTTTGCTCTGCACTTCTTTCTTTTGTCACCACATGAAGAAGGATGTTTGTTTCCCCTTCTTCCATGATTGTAAGTTTCTTGAGGCCTCCCTGGTCATGCAGAACTGTGAGTGAATTAAACTACTTTGCTTTATAAATTACCTAGTCTCAGGTATGTCCTTATAGCAGCATGAGAATGGACTAATACAGTAAATTGATACCAAGGTAGTGTGGTGCTGCTGTAAAGATACCAAAAAATGTGGAAGCTACTTTGGTAACAGACAGAGGTTGGAACAGTTCGGAAGGCTCAGAAGAAGACAGGAAAATGTGGCAAAGTTTGGAAATTTCCAGAGACTTGGAGGGCTCAGAAGACAGGAAGTTGTGGGAAAGTGGAACTTCCTAGAGACTAGTTAAATGGCTTTGACCAAAATGCTGATATGGACAATGAAGTCCAGGCTGAGGTGGTCTCAGATAGAGATGAGGAACTTGTTGGGAACTGGAATACAAGTCTTCTTGCTATGCTTTAGCAAAGAGACTGGCAGCATTTTGACCCTGCCCTAGAGATCTGTGAAACTTTGAACTTGAAAGAGATGATTTAGGGTATCTGGAGGAAGAAATTTCTAAGTGGCAAAGCATTCAAGAGGAAGCAGAGCATAAAAGTTTGGAAAATTTGCAGCTTGACAATGCAATAGAAAAGAAAAACCCATTTTCTGGAAAGAAATGTAAGCCTGCTGCAGGAATTTGCGTAAGTAACAAGGAATTGAATGTTAATCACCAGGATAATGGGGAAAATGTCTCTAGAGCATGTCAGAGACCTTCAAGGCAGCTCCTCCCATCACAGGCCTGCAGGACCAGGAGGGAAAAGTGGTTTCATGGGCTGGGCCCAGGGGCCTCTTGCTGTGTGAAGCCTAGGGACTTGGTGTCCTGCATCCCAGCAGCTCCAGCTGTGGCTAAAAGTGCTCAAGGTACAGCTCAAGCTGTGGCTTCAGAAGGTGCAAGTCCCAAGCCTTAGCAGCTTCCACATGGTGTTGAGCCTGCAGGTGCACAGAAGGCAAGAATTGAGGTTTGGAAACCTCTGCCTAGATTTTAGAGGATGTGTGGAAATGCCTAGATGTCCAGGCAGAGGTTTGCTGCAGCAGCAGAGCCCTCATGGAGAGCCTCTTCTAGGGCAGTGTAGAAGGGAAATATGGGGTTGTAGCCCCTACACAGAGTCCCCACTGGGGCACTGCCTAGTGGAGCTGTAAGAAGAGTGCCACTGTCCTCCAGACCCCAGAATGGTAGATCCACCAACAGCTTGCACTATGAACCTGAAAAAGCAGCAGGCACTCAACACTAACCCGTGAAAGCAGCCAGGAGCAGGGCTGTACACTGCAAAGCCACAGGGGTGGAGATGCCCAAGGCTGTGGGAGCCCACCTCTTGCATCAGCATGATCTGGATTTGAGACATGGAGTCAAAAGAGATCATTTTGGAACTTTAGGGTTCAATGACTTCCCCATTAAATTTCAGATTTGCATAGGGCCTATAGCCTCTCTGCTTTGGTCAATTTCTCCCATTTGGGATGGATGTATTTATTCAGTGCCTGTACCCCTAGTTTATCTAGGAAGTAACTTACTTGCTTTTGATTTTACAAGCTCAGAGGTAGAAGGGTCTTACCTTGTCTCAGATCAGACTTTGGATTTTGACTTTTGGGTTAATGCTGAAATGAGTTAAGACTTTGGAGAACTGTTGGGAAGGCATAGTTGTGTTTTGAAATGTGAAAAAGATGAGATTTGGGAGATCGGGGTGGAATGATATAGCCTGGCTCTGTGTCTCCACCTAAATCTCATTTTGAATTGTAATCCCCACATGTTGGGGAAGCTACCTCATGGGAGGTGATTTGATCATGGGGACAGTCCCCCATGCCATTCTCATGACAGGGAGTGAGTTCTCACAGGATCTGATGGTTTTATAAGGCACTTTTCCCAACTTCATTCTGCACTTCTCCCTCCTGCCACCATGTGAAGAAGGACATGTTTGCTTCCCCTTCCACTATGATTGTAAGTTTCCTGAGGCCTCCCCAGTCATGCAGAACTGGGAATCAATTAAACCACTGTTTTTAAAAAATAAATTACCCAGTCTCAGGTATGTCCTTATAGCAGCATGAGAATGGACTAATACAGGGCTCTTTTCAAACTGATGTCTTATCCTTCTTAGTGCATCATACTAGATTCTGTTCAGACATGTTATAACAAGTTAGTAGGAGTTTATTTTGGCACAAAAAATTCAAAATCCATGCATAGTTTTTTCATAATACATATTTTCCATGAATGTTTTGAAGACCCTTTATATATACCACATTTTCTTTATTCATTCATCCATCTATAGACTGTTGGGTGGTTTCTAAATATACTAACTTTTTTTTTTTTTGAGATGGAGTCTCGCTCTGTCACCCAGGTTGCAGTGCAATGGTGCAATCTTGGCTCACTGCAACCTCCGCCTCCCAGGTTCAAGCGATTCTCCTGCCTTAGCCTCCCAAGTAGCTGGGATTACAGGCACCCACCACCACACCTGGCTAATTTTTTGTATTTTTAGTAGAGAGGGGGTTTCACCATGTTAGCTAGGATGGTCTTGATCTCCTGACCTCATGATCTGCTCACCTCAGCTTCCCAAAGTGCTGGGATTACAGGTGTGAGCCACCACACCTGGCCTAAATATACTAACTTTTTAAAAAGAACATGTAGTCACTTTATAAACAGAAATAAAACAAAGCTATTTCCTTTTTGGAAAAAGATAAAACATACTCCCTCACAAAGCACAGGTAACAAAGGGAAAAAAAACCAGAAGTACATAGGTATTTAACTTCATTGATCAGCCCCTTCTGCAGGACTCCTGGGAAGTTAACCTACCATGGTGGGTTGAGGAGGAAAGACTGTCCCGAATCCCAAAATCCATGAAGAAATAAGGATTTGGACTAGTTTTCTAATATAAAATCTAGCAAACCACCTGGAAGCTGAAACTTATTCTAATTTGACCCTTTCACTTTGAATATTGTATTCTGCCTGCTGGCTACTCACCATACTCTCTTCTCTCTCATTTGACACAAACAAACCCATCCAGACAGTCACTGACTTTCACACATGCTGCAATGTGTATGACTAAGGAGTCTGTGAAAGTTTTCCATGCTGTAAGGAGGACTCTGTCTCCAAAGAGCTAACACCATTGTAAAATTCCCAGTCACATCTCACCTTTTAGATAAATCTGATGGTGTATTTCTACCATTTTTTTCAATGGCCATACAAGTTTTTAAAAAATGTTTTATTACAGACAATTTCAAATATATACAAAAGTAATAAGCAGAATGGCATAACACAGCCCAATTTCATTTATATTTTACTATGTAACAAGTTACTCCAAATCCATGATATAAATCAAGAGCCATTATGCTCATAGATTCTGAAGATCAGGATTTGAACAGTACATGGTAGAGATGGCTTCTTTATGCTCCATGATGTCTGGGCTTCCACTGGAAAGACTAGAAATGCTAGTGTAACTTGAATCACTGGGACCAGAATCATCTGGAAGTTTCTTCAGTCTTATGTCTGGTTCCTGGGTGGGATAACTTGAAGTCTGGGCTTGGTTGGGACTATGGGCTGGAACATCCACACATGGTTTGTCCATTTGACTTGAGCTTCTCTCTTCCTTAAATAACTTTTTTCTTTAAAATAACTTTTTCAAAGTTTCTTTAAAATAACTTTTTTCTTTTTTCCCTTTTTTTCTTTTCTTTTTTTCTTTTTTTTTCAAGACATGTGGTCTTGCTATGTTGCCCAGGCTGCTCTTGAACTCCTGGGCTCAAGTGATCTTCCTGCCTTGGCCTCTCAAAGTGTTGGGATTATAGGCATGAGCCACTACGCTCAGCACGATTTGAGCTTCTCATAATATGGCAGCTGGGTTCCCAGACAGAGTATCCTAAAAAGAAGTGTCTGGATAATAACCATGCCAAGAGAATCAAGGTGGGAGCTGCGTGGCCTTTTATAGACTGGCCTCAGATGTCACATTGTGTTATTTGTTTTACTTTATTGATTAAAGCCTGCCTAATATTCAGAGGGAAAGGGCATAGATCCTTGCCTTTCTATGGGATGATGGAAAAGTCAAATTACAGACTAACATGGATGGAAAACATTATTGCTACATTTAAAAAATAAAATCTGCCACACCCATCATGTACCCATCACCCAGCTTCAATAACTGTTCACTCAGAGTCAATCTTGTTTTATCCATATCTGTACCTACTCCCTTTCTCCCTTGGAAGTTATGTTGAAGCCAATCCTAAACATCATGTCGGTTTACCTATAAATACTTCAGCAGATATCTCTGAAAGACAAGCATATTCGAATAGCCACAATGCCAATTTTCTATCCTTAAAAAATTAACAATAACTTGTTTAATATCATTCAGTATCCAGTCCATGTTTCTTTGATTGCCTCATAAATGGTTTTTAATAAGGTTTATTTGTTTGAGTTGGTATTGAAATAAGGTTATTTCTAGCGTTCTTCAATAGGTTCTTTAGTATGAATTTTTCTTCAGAAGTGAAAACACATTTCACTTCTGTTTTAAACCTCGAGTATCAGACTGAGGATAAAGATTTGTCTCTCCTAGCACACCTAATGCTTTTCCACCTGGTTGCAAATGAAGTAAGTTAATGAGACTCACGTTTCTTATCAATAGCATTTTCCATTTTCTATTCATTTTATAAAATAATGACAAAGTCTAATACGATAATCAAACAATTGAACAATCACGCCTATCTTAGTCTGTTTTATGCTGCTATAACAGCATACCCAAGATTGAGTAATTTATAATGAATAGAAATTGATTTCTCACAATTCTGGGGTTGAGTAGTTCAAGATTGAGAAGCCCACATCTGGCGAGGGCATTTTTTGTTGCATCATCCTATGGCGGGAGGTAGAAGGAGAGGGTGAGAGAATGATTAAAGGAGTTACACTTGTTCTTTTATAACAAGTCCACTCCTACAATAACAGTATTAATCAATTAATAGTCTAATTGCCTCTTAAAGGCCCCACCTCCTAATAGTTACAATGGTGATTAAATTTCAACGTATGTTTTTTTGAGGACACGTTCAAACCATAGCAATGCCTGGATCAACTATTCAATTAAAGTTGTAAAAACAATTGCCTATCCAGTTCTTTGGCCATTCCGACATGCACCTTGGCTGAATCTGGATGCTAAGGGTAGCCACTACAAGGCCTTAGTCACCAGTGATAAAGGAGATCTTTCACAAGGAGTGTTTCCTACACAGTCTACTTCCCTTATTAACTCCTTATTTGGAGTCCACAAAATCGAAGGTATTTTTGCCCTACTTCAAAGCACATATTTCTTGAGAGGGCCAAAAAACTGACATCTGGCCAAAAGCCAAGCACACAGCAGAAATATAGTCTACACATAGGCCGGGCGCGGTGGCTCAAGCCTGTAATCCCAGCACTTTGGGAGGCCAAGATGGGCGGATCACGAGGTCAGGAGATCGAGACCATCCTGGCTAACACGGTGAAACCCCGTCTCTACTAAGAAATACAAAAAAAATAGCCGGGCGAGGTGGCGGGCGCCTGTAGTCCCAGCTACTCGGGAGGCTGAGGCAGGAGAATGGCGTAAACCCGGGAGGCAGAGCTTGCAGTGAGCTGAGATCCGGCCACTGCACTCCAGCCTGGGCTACAGAGTGAGACTCCATCTCAAAAAAAAAAAAAAAAAAGAAATATAGTCTACACATAATATCAGGATAGGACACTTTCTCCTAATCTACCCACCCCAACCACTTCTTTATGTTCAACGCACTTGGTAGAATTCTTCCATCTATGCTGTGATGTTATGATATATATTGGTTTTCATTCAGGGTTCCTGGCTTATAACTCTGATAGCCCCTCTTAGAGTCTTTTGTTGTAATGTTGGGTGCGTTAGGCTTCAGGGGCAGGCCTCTGACCTCCTGCCCTCCTTTCACCTGCCCCAAGGAAGGACTCTAATGTTTCGTAATATAGTGTGGATCTATGTCCCCACCCAAATCTCAGGTCGGATTGTAATCCCCAGTGTTGAAGGTGGTGGCTGGTGGGAGGTGATTGGATCATGGGGCAGTTTCTTATGAATGGGTTATCACGATCCCTTCAGTGCTGTTCTCATGATAGTGAGTGAGTTCTCCTGAGATCTTGTTATTTAAAAGTCTGTAACTCCTCACCAATCTCTCTCTTCCTCCTACTCTAGCCATGTGAAGTGCCTGGCTCCCCCTTTGCCTTCTGCCATGATTGTAAGTTCCCTGAGTCCTCCCCGGAAGCTGATGCTGCTGTTTCCTGTACAGCCTACAGAACCACGAGACCATCAAACCTCTTTTCTTTATAAATTACTGAGTCTCAGGTGTTTCTTTTTCCCTTTATTTTCTTTTTCATTCTTAGGTATTTCTTTATAGCAGTGTAAGAATGGACTAATGCATTCTGCCTTTCTGATTGTGGGTGTTAAGACCCTCTCCAGAGAGACTCCTGCAGTATACCTTAGGGGAGGGAATGCTGACATCATGAAGTTTCCATAAACACCCAAGAGGACTGCATTCGGGGAGCTTTCAGATAGCTAAATATGTGAGGGTTCCTCAAGGGTGGCGCCCAGGGAGGGCGTGGAAGCTCTGACCCCTTCCCCGGACCTCACCCTACACATTCCTTCACCTGTATCCTTTGTAATATCCTTTATAATAAACCAATAAATGTAAGTAAGTATCTTTCTGAGCCCTGTGAGCCACTTCAGCAAATTAGTCAAACCCATAAAGAGGGCCATGGAAACTCCAACTTGAAGCTGGTTGGTGAGAAGTTTCAGAGGCCCAGACCTGGGACTCGTGTGGAAGGGTGAGGCAGTCTTGGGGACTGAGCTCTCAACTTGTGGAATCTGACGCTATCGCCAGGTAGATAGCGTCAGAACCGAATTAAAGAACACCCAGCTGGTGTCTGCTGCTTGGTGTGGGGAGGAAAACCACACACACCTGTGGTCACAGAAGTGGTCTTATGTCGATGATTGTTGTGGTTTGAGAGTAGAAGAAAAAGCACAGTTAGAGAGAGAGTTTTCCCTACACACATATGCCCTGTGTTTATACTGTATATACCATTTACAGAGCCTGAGGGCAACATAAATAATGTACCCCTCAATTCACTTTATTATGCTTTTTTTGAAATGAGTATAATTAACATCTTGCAGGGCCTTCATATGCCAGAGACAGGTGACCAAACTCGGGCAGTCAGCTCTTTAGGGACTTTCGAATGACCCCTCAGCCTACAGGATAATAATCTAGCTGGTTAGAGTGTATGGTCACTGAGTTTATTTGCTCTTGCTCTAGGGACACTTCCTGCTTTCTCTGGCATCCTCTAGTTCACTTGCTATACCCAGTACCCAATTGCCCATAGGCACAGAGAGAAATATATATTAATTGTGTGTGTATGTATAAGCTTGTGTGTATAAGCTTATGTGTATATACATGTATGTAGGCATATATATAAGTGTAATTTAAAAAATAGAAACTCTATATCTATAGAGAAATGCACATCCATGTTCTACAACAGGCATCTATATAGCAGAGGAAACAGAACATTTATAGCTTGCCCTTTAAAAATACGAATCTGAGGCCGAGCATGATGGCTCACACCTGTAATCCCAGTACTTTGGGAGGCCAAGGCAGGCAGATTGCTTGAGTCCAGGAGTTCAAGACCAGCCTGGGCAACATGGCAAGACCGTGTCTCTACAAAAAAACACAAAAATTAGCCAGATGTGGTGGCATACGCCTGTGGTCACAGCTACTCTGGAGGCTGTGGCAAGAGGATCATTTCATCTCGAGAGGTGGAGGTTGCAGTGAGCTGAGATCATGCCACTGTATTCCAGCGTGGGTGACAAAGTAAGAGCCTGTCTCAAATAAATAAATAAATAATTTAATTTAATGTAATTTAATTTAAACATTAATCTGGTCCTATCACAGCACCTCTTGAAGCCCTTTCAATGGCTTCTCATTGCTCTAAAAGTACTGCAAGGCTCAGCAATGTTTGTTCCTATATCCCCAGCTGCCCCCTTGTTCTCTCTGATCCAGACACCCCAGCCTTCTCTCAGTCCCCTCACTCTCCATGCTCTCACACACCTCAGAACCTTTCCACAGGCCATTCCATTAGCCTTGAATGATCCCCCTCTACCTAGTTGTCTACTCACCTTTCAGATCTTAAGTGTCACATCCTCAATGGCCCCATTCCCCAAATAGAAATTCTCCCTCATACACATGTAAAGCACCATGATCACCTTTGAAGCACCTACCGAACTTGCAATTTCACTTTTGCATGATATTTTAAAATTAATTATTATTATTATTATTTTGAAACAGAGTCTGTCTCTGTTGCCTAGGCTGGAGTGCAATGGCGCAATCTTGGATCACTGGAACCTCTGCCTCTCGGGCTCAAGCAATACTCCTGACTCAGCCTCCTGAGTAGCTGGTACCATAGGCACATGCCACCACATCAGCTAATTTTTTGTATTTTGGGCAGAGATGGGGTTTCACTACGTTGCTAATGCTGGTCTTCAACTCTTAGAGTCAAGTGATCCACCTGCCTCAGCAGTGAGATTACAGGTGTGAGCCACCACCAGCCTGTGATTTTTAAAATACCTTCTACTTCCTCAGTAAAACTTCAGAGCACAGGAACCATCCCTCCTTGCTGCTTACAGTTGCCTAGCTCAGTGCTTGGTACATGGTAGGCACCCAATAACTATTTGAATGAATAGATGAATAAATGAATATGTGAAAGCACCTTGTAGAACACCACACATGCAATAGATATTAACTTCCTTCTTTTCACCATTCAGCAAAAATTTTTGCTTAATTTCTCCTTGCTTTGAAATATAGTTTGATTGGCAAATAATTAAAAGCAAAACTTAACTTTAGAAAGTCATAACCCAATAACTCAAAACAACACATTTGTAACTATTTATTTGCCTGGAGATAACTACAAATGCCTAAAAGTTTGCCTCCATTCAGAGAGTTCTACATTAGAAAAGTCTTAATTTTCTAAACAGACAAGTGATAAGATTATCATTTTCTGAAAATATCCTGAAATCAGTCTGTTGTTTTACAGGTGTTTGTAATTGTTGACCAGATAAACCTTGTGTGAATCCCTAAAAACCCACTGCCAGTACTGAAAATCAATCCACAGGCCACATGGAAATGATATCACATTGTAATTATTTTTTGTATTTTTATGCATTTATTTTTTATTTATTAATATTCTTTGAGATAGAGTCTCACTTTGTTGCCCAGGCTGGAGTGCAGTGGCATGATCATGGCTCACTCCAATCTCTATCTCCCGGGCTCAAGCAAACTTCCCACCTTAGCCTGTGAAGTAGCTGGTATGACAAGTGCATGCCACCACATCCAGCTAATTAAAAAACACTTTTTTTTTTTTAGAGATGGGGTCTTGCTATGTTGCCCTGGCTGGTTTCAAACTCCTGGGCCCAAGCAATTCTCCCTCCTCAGCCTCCCAAAGCACCGGGATTACAGGTATGAGCCACTGCACCTGGCCCTATAATTAATAAAGGGTTGACATAAACTTTCTAGTTCCTTTAAAGTTTTTTATCTCTAAATCACTGTCATCACATAATTTGTGAGTCCGTAAATCTGGGTGAGATAGTAGAAAAACTCTGGGCTTGAAATCAGAAAGCTGTAAACCTACTTTACAAGGTTATTGCAAAGATTAAGTGGGGGTAATAATTTTGTTAAAAATAATCTCTCATCTGTTAAACACATACCTCACATTGTAGATGGAGCTAACTCTGTCACATTATTATCAATTAATTCTTTAAAAAAAGACTATGGGCCAGGCATGGTGGCTCATACCTGTAATCCCAGCACTTTGGGAGGCCGAAGTGGGTTTCTGAGCTCAGGAGTTTGAGACCAGCCTGGGCAACATGGAGAAACCCCATCTCTACCAAAAATGCAAAAAATTAACAGGGTATAGTGGGGCACACCTGTGGTCCCAGCTACTTGGGAGGCTGAGGTGGGAGGATTGCTTGAGTGTGGGAGGTGGAGGTTTCAGTGAGCCAAGATCACACCACTGTATTCCAACCTGGGTGACAGAGTGAGACTGCCTCAAAAAACAACAACAACAACAAAAACTTATGAAATATGTATTATTACCCTACTATACAGATGAAGAAATTGAGGCTCTTGGTGATTGACAATCTGGCCCAAGATTGTACATCCCATCAAGCTGCAGGGCTAAGATGCATGAAAAAGGGCTCTAGCTAGGATATATGTAGCTGTAACTTGCTATAAAAATTAAGATGTCTTATTACAAAATATCTCTGAAATGACAGTTCCTATTAATATTCCTATATGTTCCTCCTTCCTATGTATCCATATCAGACATCCTTATCATCCTTATCAGATATTGTAAATCAAACCAAATTAGAGGCAGGGAGGAGCCTAATCTCAGCCATCAGACCATCATGTGTGCAAATTGCTTCTCTGCCCCCTTGTTTTTGTTTTCCCAGTTTCTTTTCTTTTTCTTCTTTCTCCCTTCCTTCCTTCCTTCCTTCCTTCCTTCCTTCCTTCCTTCCTTCCTTCCTTCCTTCCTTCCTTNNNTTCCTTTCTTCCTTCCTTCCTTCCTTCCTTCCTTCCTTCCTTCCTTCCTTCCTTTCTTTTTTTTTTTTTTGACAGGGTCTTGCTCTGTCTCCCAGTGTGCAGCAGCGTGATCTTGGCTCACTGCAATCTCTGCCTGCCATGTGATTCTTATGTCTCAGTCTCCTAAGTAGCTTGGATTATAGGTCTACACACCACTCCTGGCTATGCCATGTTGCCCAGGCTGGTCTTGACCTCCTGGGCTCTAGTGATCTGCCCACCTTGGCCTCCCAAAGTGCTGGGATTACAGGTGTGAGCCATCACACCCGGCCCCCAGTTTCCATATTAGTAACTCCCATGTAGACCACAAGGATGCACCATTTAGAAAACTCGCAATGGTCCACTTTTCAAATCACTCAAATATGTTAAAGAAATTGGTATGACTGTTGACTCACAACAGGAGGCAGGGGCATGGGGTGGGGTGTAAGATTAATGTCGTGACAAATGTGGAAAAGAAACTTCTGTTTTTCCAACTCCATCTCTGCTACCATATTATTACACTCTTCTGGTAGTGTGGTGTTTATGTGTGAATTTTTTTTCTTATATATACGGTAATTGTAGGATATAAACCTGATTCCAGTTGCAAACTTCACTATGAGCTTAGCTTTTAAGTTGCTTAAGAATAGTTGGATCTATGCAAATAATGATAATTATTATTATCTGAAGAGAGTGGCTCATTTTGTCACCCAGGCTGGAGTGCAGTGGTGTGATTAAGGATCACTGCAACCTCCACCTCCCAGGCTCAAATAAACCTCCCACCTCAGCCTCCCAAGTAGCTGGGAATACAGGCACGGCCCACCATGTCCGGCTAATTTTTTGTATTTTTTGTAGAGATGGGGTTTCATCATGTTGCCCAGGCTGGTCTTGAATTCCTGGGCTCAAGCAATCCTCCCACCTTGGCCTCCCAAAATGCTGGCATCACAGGCATGATGGCATCACTGGCATCACATGCCATGCCTGGCCTGATCTATGCAAATTTTCAAAATAATCAATTTTTATTTGTTGCTTTATTGGTGGTACAATCTCCAGTGGAAAAATCTAAGGATTTTGGTGTTATTTGCTTACTCAACCAATATTTATTAGACTCTTACTAAGCACCAAGCATGGTCACATGCCTGAGCTGTGGCTAGCACAGTGTATAAGACAAACTTAATCTCTGTTTTCGTGGAGCGTATAATCTAGTAGATGAAGCCTATGTTGAGCAACATCACAATACTAACAAATTGAGGATGCTATGAGAGTGTCTAACAAATTGAGTGTAACAAATTGAGGATGCTATGACAGTGTGCCATGGGGACCTCAGCCACCTGGAGATTGAGAGAAAGCTTCCTTGAGGGAAGGTACATTTCAGCTGAGACACACTGCCGTCTGCTCTAGGTTTTGGGTTTTGTAACTGCATTCACATCCCGATTCTGACACTTCACCCAGTTATTGTCTCAGAGCTTGGGTCCGCAGGTGTAAAACAAGGACAGTATGAACCTTGGCAGGGTTGTGAGAAGGGGAGAGAACACAAGTAAAGCACCTGTATCAGGCATACAGTAGGCATTAAGTGTGCAATGCTTGCTATGATTATACATCATTGTAAGCGTCAAGAGAAAGTTGAAGAAAAGTCTGACCAACAGCGAAAGATAAATGCGCAGAGGAGAAATTTGTCAAAGGTTTCAAATTCAGGGGCAGTCCGTATTCCACATTTTGTTTGGGGGCTTCAGGTCCTGAGTTCCAGACATTGGAGCAATTAACAGTTTAAAATTGCTAAATATTGTCTTCATGAGAAGTTGATAAGGAATTTTGGGTGGTTGATCTCTTTCTAGCAGCAGTTTAGCGTATGCTGAGGCCAGATTTTTTCAAGCAAAAGTAAAATACCTAAGAAACTGCCTGGCCAGAGGACAATCAGATTTTGGCTGGCTCAGGTGACAAGCGTTTATAAGCTAGATGGGAGAGGAAGGGATGAATACTCCATGGGAGGTTTTACTCGAGGGTCAGAGGGAGACCCGGCGCCACCAGAATGGGACCTGGAAGTGGGAAACGCTGGGTTCCCACGAGAGCGCGCAGAACACGTGCGTCAGGAAGCCTGCTCGGGAATGCCCAGCGCTGCTCCCCGGGCGCTCCTCCCCAGGCCTCCTGGGCTTTTGGATCGCGGCCATCTCCTCACCCTTCAAGTGGGTGTGGGTGATTTCGTAAGTGAACGTGACCGCCACCGAGGGGAAAACGAGCAAGGAAGTAGGAGACAGCCGGGCAGGCGGGGCGGGGTTGGATTGGGAACAGTGGGAGGGATGCAGAAGAGGAGTGGGAGGGATGGAGGGCGCAGTGGGAGGGGTGAGTAGGCGTAACGGGGCGGAGGAAAGGAGAAAAGGGCGCTGGGGCGCCGCGGGAGGAAGTGCTCCAGTGCTCGACTCTCCGCTGCGCGGCCGCTGGCGGAGGGGAGCTGCCAGGTGAGCCTAAGATGCTGCTGCGCTCGAAGCCTGCGCTGCCGCCGCCGCCGCCGCTGCTGCTGCTGCTGCTCTTGGGGCCGCTGGCTCCCCTCTCCCCGGGCGTCCTGGCCGGACCTGCGCAAGCACAGGACGTCGTGGACCTGGACTTCTTCACCCAGCAGCCGCTGCACCTGGTGAGCCCCTCGTTCCTGTCGGTCACCATCGACGCCAACCTGGCCACGGACCCGCGGTTCCTCATCTTCCTGGGGTAAGCGCCAGCCTCCTGGTCCTGTACCCTCTCCTGTCCTCCTGACACCTATGTCTGCCCCGCCAGCCACTCTCTTTTTTGCGCGGAAACAACTTCACACCGGAACCTCCCCGCGTGCCTCTCCCCACCCCACTTCCCGCCTCTCATTCTCCCTCTCCCTCCCTTACTCTCTGACCCCAAACCTCTTTTTGGGGGGTATCATTTAAAAAATAGATTTAGGGGTTACAAGTGCAGTTCTGTTCCATGGGTATATTGCATTGTGGTGACATCTGGGCTGTTAGTGTAACTGTCACCTGAATGGTGTACGTTGTATCTAATAGGCAATTTCTCATCCCTCATCCCTCTCCCACCCTCCCCACCTTTTGGAGTCTCCAGTGTCTACTATTCCACTAAGTCCGTGTGTACACATTTTTCGCGCCCACTCTAAATGAGCCTTTTTGTTTCATTCATTCTGTAAGTATTGAGTAAGCACCACCTAAGGTCAGGTATAAGTGGAAATTTGAAAAAAGAAACTGCCCACTTGCCCCAGTACTTCCCTTGCCAGGAGGAGGGAAACCGGGCAGGTGCACCTGGAGGCCTGTGAATGCTTGAATTGCTGTGCAGTGTAGGACAAGTAAGATTGTGCATAGGCTTCTGTCTTTTAAACTCTTTTAGGAGATTTCTTTTTCTTTTCTTTTCTTTTTTTTTTTTTTTTTTTTTGCAGCTGCAAAGGGCATCTAGAACAAGAATAAAAATCTAAATATTCAATAAATGAGACCTAGGAGACTACTTCAGTGACTTACAAAGTCCTAATAAAAAGATGTCTCTCCAAAATGGGGCTGCGAAATGTGGTGCTGCCTTATCAACTCCAAGTTTTGTTCTTGCCTGAGAAAGAAGGAACCTGATGCAGGTTCAAGCCTTCTGCCCTATAGCTGTTAGGGAATATGGGTAAGTTTAGAACTCAATTTAGAATCCAATCCTTAGCTAGGTGCGGTGCCTGTAATGCCAGCACTTTGGGAGGCTGAGACAAGAGGATTGCTTGAGTCCAGGAGATCAAGACCAGCCTAGGCAACGTGGCGAAGCCCCATCTCTACAAAAAATTTAAAAATCAGCCAGATGTGGTGGTGTGTGCCTGAAGTCCTAGCTACTCAAGAGGCTGACACAGGAGAATCGCTTGAGCCCAGCCGGTCAAAGCTGCAGTGAGCTGAGAGTGAGACTGTGTCTCACAAAAATCATCCATTCCTTGAGGATGTGGTCAAAGGTCATCATAGTCCATTTTCCCTCCAAACATTCCTTGGACTACAACCCTCCTCATTTCTGCATAATCCTGATATCTTCTATATTTTTGCCTTTTTCTTCATATTTTATAATTTCATATGACTGGGAGACTAAGATCCATGACTCCAAGATGGGGAGCTACAGGGACAATCCCAGGTCTTCTGGTCTCTTATTTAGGCCCTGGGAGCCTCCAGAGTTGACCACATCTTGACCAGCCCAGATGGAGGGAAAGATCACCACTATCTCACCTCTGTGTTAAATACCTAGGTGCTGTCCTCCCTGAGCCCACACGATAGTTGCCAGTGCTAATTTAATGGGTAGTGTACTGGTTAAGAGATGGACAGACCGTCCTGGCTTGACTCTCAGCTCTGGCAAAGATGAGTGGCTTGGTTTTTCCATGTCTCTTGGCCACACCAACCTTGATTTCTTCCACCATAAAATGGAATTTCTCAAGCTTGCCTCAAGGATTATTGCCCGAAGATTTGATGATATGGTAAGAGCTTCACAGTGTTTGGCCCATAGTAAGTGTTTGACATTCAAACGAATTGTTTCTTCCTAGGACATGGTGAGCATTTGGTAGCCATTCACCAGTTTTCTGTTTTCTTTGAATCATAGTTAACCTCTCCTTTCCCTTGTGGCACTAGAATTTTCTGGTGGGGAAGAATCCTCACTTTTTGCCCTTCCTTTTAAGGATAGGAAGCTGATACTAGGCAGCAACTAGTTGGGGGATAGGAAGATTACTCCAGAGAAATACTGAACCACAGGGCTCCAGATCTCAGGACCCCAGTCTTAGCTTGCTGGAGTGTGGGGTGGCAGTGGCGGGGGGGGCAGGGGGGGTTACTGAAAATGGGTGTGAAGTAGATGTCCATTTACTGAAATATGAGGACCCAAGGCCTCTTCTACTGCTGTAGCCAGCATATTCCCCAACCTCTCCCCAAGAAAGGGCAGACGTGGGTTCACCTCTGGAGTAACAGGTCCAAAAGCAAAAACATACAGTATGACTTCCAGGGTCTGGGCCTGATCACCCAGCAGTCAAGCTCCCCGCAATCGACTGACACCCCTCTAACACGTAGAACTTCCAATCTGCAACTTAGTGAGGATGATACCTTTATTCTTCTTAAATACATCTCTTCATTTCCCAGAGCACCCTTTCCCCCCCTCCTCTGCACCTTTTTGTTAAAGACTGGAGTATAATGAAATACTAAGAGAGCATAACGTGTGATACATAAAACTTTCTTTCTGGTTTACAAAACAGTTTATTCGTGTCCAAAAGTGCTTCTCTCCAAGGCTGGCTGCTGTCTAAAAGAGGCAGGAACCCCCTCTCCTCATCTAAGACCTAGCTTCTAAATCGGAGTGTGAGGGTCCATCTCCCCAGGAGGGGCACAGGGCCCAATCAGCCCAGCCATCTCAGAAGACAACACTAAGCTTTGTAGAGGAGAGTAAGACGCCTGTTGTTTAATTTATTACAGTTCCTCAAAAGTGAAGATGTGTGGGCGGGATGGCAAGAGCTGAGCAGACGAAAGCTGAAGGAATAAGGAAAGAGAGGAGGACACAAACAGCTGACACTTCCTCAGTTCTTATCATTTGCCTGGCCCTATTCTAAGCACCTTCTAGGTAGTAATCCGTTTGGTCTTGGCTACAACACTATGAGGTGACTACTTTTATCATCCCCATTTTAAAAATGAAGAAATTGAGGCTCAGGGAGATTAACGAACTTGGCCGCTGTTTGAAACTAGACTCTGATCACATGAGATAATAGTGCCCATAAAAAGGGAAAGCAGATTATATTTTTTAAAGGAAAGAGAGTAGATATTATGGTAGAAAAAGATTGTTTGGAAAGGAATTGAGAGATTGATATAATGAAAAGAAGCATTCACATGAGAGTAACAGTTTCAGGGCCCAAACCTTCATCTAAGGTACTTCAAAGAGGCCTAAGCAAACTTAGTCATATGGTGTGGTTCTAGCCTCCATGAAGGCAAATACATGGTGTACAGCCCAACTGCACACAAAACTTAAATACCAATGACAGAGCAATCTAAAATTAAAAAAATAGAACTTTCGATTTGTCATCTTCCCAGAGGGACTTAATCAAGAAACCAATCAAAATACTTCCTAAGCCCAACTGTGTGCAGAACTCCAGAGAGAGCCTGGCCCTGAATCAACACTGTCCAGTGGAAATATAATATAATGTGGGCCTCATATGCAAGGTCATATGTAATTTTAAATTTTCTAGTAGCCATATTAAAAAGGTAAAAGGAAACAAGTGAAATTAATTTAATAATTTTATTTAGTTCAATATATCCAAAATGTTTTCTCAGCATATAATCAATATAAAAATATTAATGAGATATTTATTATTCCTTTCCTCAAACCAATTCTCTATAATCTGGCATGTATTACTTATAGCACTTCTCAGACTATATTTCTTTTTTTTTTTTCCAAGACAGTTTTGCTCTTGTCACCCAAGCTGGAATGCAATGGCGTTACCTCGGCTCACTGCAACCTCTGCCTCCCAGGTTCAAGTTATTCTCCTGCCTCAGTCTCCCAAGTAGCTGGGACTAGAGGTGTGTGCCACCACGCCTGATTAATTGTGTATTTTTAGTAGAGACAAGGGTTCACCATGTTGGCCAGGCTAGTCTCAAACTCCTGACCTCAGGTGATCTGCCCACCTTGGCCTCCCAAAGTGTTGGGATTACAGGCATGAGCCACTGCACCCGGCCTCAGATTAACTACATTTCAAGCACTCAGTAGTCACATGGTAGTGGACACATGTGGTAGTGGACAGTACAGATCTGCATTTCAGTTAAGACACATATGCAAGCATAGTTCACTAATGCACGGTAAAAAAAAAAAAAGTATAGTGCTGAGTTAGTGGTAGAAATCCTAACTACTGCAGAGCAAAAGTGGTACGAACAGCAATCTCAGTGATAATGCAACCAACCATGTTTGCTTTTCATTGCAATTTGCTTATTTTCCTTCAGCAAAGTTTATCTCTTTTTGCCAATTCAATAAATATTTACTGATAAAAACTTTCAGTATTAGATTCTTGCATCTTCGTAGACAGAGTTGCTTTTCCCATTTGGAAAATTACTTATCAATGTAAACACATGTTTTGATAACCAGTGTTGGAAAGAGGCGCAGACCCCCCATGTGCCTACTGATGGCAGAAATATCCACGGCCAAAGGGAAACAAAGGGCTGGGGGCAATCACACACCTCGTGTCTCCTAACTCCTGGGAAGTGCTGTCCCTCTGATTGAGCTCTTATCATCCCTTCCCCACTAACCCTATCCACTGTGCCCTGGAGCCCTTTGCGGGGTAACCCTGCTCTGTCCTCCTCACAGAATATCTCCTGTACCTCCTTGTCCAAGCTACAGCTTGGTTCTTCTCTGAAGACACCGTCTTCCCTGTAGCCCTTTTAAGTAGCGGCTGCACATTCTCTCATAGTCCAGTTCTTTTCCCGTTCTCCAGTCCAGCTTCTGGATGACAGCCCACTAGTTTGAACTCCACACTGCTGTAGTTCAAATCTCTTTTGATTTGTTACCTTGGGCAAATTACCTCCTTTTGTTCAGATTCCTTGTTTGTAAAATGACGATAATAATGCCACTTGCTTCATTGGGTTGTTTTGAAATTAAGTGAAAGAAGGCAGGTCAGTTCCCTACACACTCAGTTTGGACTAGGCTGATGAGCATTACGGATGATGCCATGACGCAGTGTGTGGTTCCTCATCTCCACATCCGGCTCTCATCCAGTGCTCCTGCTCACGGCACTCTGTCCTCCTCGTATTTACTCCCCCTTATTAACTGAAGACTGGCACTGATCTCACAGTTTCCTCTCCACTTCCAAGTCTCACCATCATCCTAGATGACTTCAAGTCACCTAGATAAACTGTCTCAGTTTCTTCACTCTCACATTTTTTTATATGTTGTAACAGATAATGTTACACTCAAGTTGTAACCGAACCAGCTTGTCCAGCTCATGAAATGTATGCGTTTCCTCTCAACTCTGTATTCAGTGACATCCTGTGGGTATCTGCAAATCAGACAGTGATTTGCACTGGTGAGAATATTTACCATGGAAACTGGCAAATACTAAAAAGCAGGGCACCTTTTTTTCTGAGAGCCAGACCACAGCTCCTCTACTCCGTAGCACCCATCATAACAATTTTTAAATACCTCCACTGAACAGCTTCCTCCTCTCTCTACTTCTTCCGTATCTGATTTGAGCTTCTTAATTTATCACGTGAACCACTTTTGTGATAATAACCCCAAATCCCTGTTCCATTGTTCTTCCAGCTAAAATCCTAAAATCCTAAACCTGATTTAGTCCAACCATATTTTCTCTCTTTGGAATCTACAGGGTGGCCCAAAAATGTGGAAATTGAAGTATATTACTTATTAATTTTAACGCATATTAATAAGCCATTTTAATGCCTCATTTCCAGGCTCAGTGGCCAACCCGTATAGCTGGGCTAGTGAGCTCTGGGGGAGTGGACAGTTTCCCAGCCACATAGACTGATGTTGCACCAAACATTTTTTTAGCTTCCAGACTTCCCTGGCCCTTAGTGTTACCCTTAACTCTCCATTTCTCTGCCTTTCGCATTGTCTACTTTTTAAAAATCTCTGACTCCACCTTCACCTTATCATTCTTAGCACATCACCATACTTCTGCTTCCCAAAGAAAATGAGCAATTACTTCCTTTTCCTTTTCCTCCTGTCATCAAATCTGCAGACATGTCATGCCTAAGTCCAGCTTTCCTCCTTTCTCTGATCTCAGTCCGCTTCTTCCAGTTCTGCTCTGAATCCCGTTCCCTCCCCAACCCCCAAGGACTTTGCTCTGTCAGTCACCTCTTCCCTCTCCTGTATCTTCAAACCCTCCCTTTTTACTGGCGTCTTCCTCGCAGCATAGAAGCATCCCCAAGCCTTTCCCATCTCAATCACCTCCTCGCGCACTGTCTCTGCAGAAACCACCCCATTTCTGCCCTCCCCTGGGCAGCCAGTTCTTGCTGTTCCGCCCGCATGATGCCACCGTCGTTATGTCACTAAAATCAATCTCTCCAACATCATCAATGGCCTTCCTGTGTTGGGAAACCTAATAAATACTTTATCTTATTTGGTCTTTGGTATGGGTTGAATGAGGTCACCCAAAATCCATATTAGAAGTCCTAACCCCCAGTACCTCAGAATGTGACTTTATTTGGGAATAGGGTCATTGCAGATGTTATTAGTTAGGATGAGGTCATACTGGAATGTGATGGGCTCCTCTTCTAATATGACTGATGTCCTTATAACAAAGAGAAATTTGGAGACAGACACACATATAGGGAGAATACCGTGTGATGACAGGAGTTACGGAATTGGAGTCAAAAAGCTATGGGAACTTAGGAGAAAGACCTGGAACAAATCCTTTCTTGTGCCTTCAAAGGGAGTATGGCCCTGCCACTGCCTTCATTTCGACTTTTTGGCTTTTCAGAACTGTAAGACAATACATTTCTGTCGTTCGAACCAATTAGTTTACAGTAACTCTGCCACTGCGGCCCTAACAAACTAGTACAGTCTCTTGGAGGCATTTGGCAAGGTTGACAATGAAAGCACTTTCTTACCTCTTTAGGTCTGTCGCCTTTCTGGGGGGGGGGTGTTCTCTAACAATTCCTCTCCATCTGTCTCTCTAGCTTGTCTTCAACATTAGTGTTCCTCAGACTTCTGACCTAGGCCTTTTTTTCACTTCACGTATTCCCCGGGTGGTCTCACCCACTTCCGGAAATTACTTAAATTACTGGTCATGCAGGGCTATGCTGGAAACTATTTAACAACTGGCTGTCTGGGAGAAGGGGGAGACTGGTTAATGGGTTTTGCTGATTTCTGTAGTGTAAATACTCCCTCCACGGCCGGTTCCAAACTGCCAACAGTTTAACAACAGGCTCACAAAATTTCTCCAGATTTAACATTTGGCTTTCACAGGCCGACAACGTGGTACAGCCGACTCCAGCACACCTCTGCTTTCGTGTCAGAGAGAAGTAACTTATTTTTGTACAAAAGGTAAAATAAAAACACCTGCAGGCCCCCCCCTTTTTTTTTTCCTTAACAAACTGCTCTAGAAATAGAACAGCTGCAGCTTCTTTCATGTGTTCCTCTGTTATTTCCACGTCACTCTGGTGGTGGGATCATTTTTCCTTTATTTTTCTTGTATATGATTGAGATACTGTACCTTTGATCAATTTTAGTTTTGTGGCATATTTTGCAGCCATATTAAATCTAGTTTTTGTCAGAGGGCATCAATATTATTTTCTCAAAACAAGAAAATATTTCATTGCAAAAGAGATAAACAGAAAGGTCCTTAATACCAAAACTTTGAAACATGATTTCTTTTACTTGGCAGTGTCCAAGTGGTAAACCCAGATAGCATTGAGTTTTCATTTTGTTCAGGAAACAGTCTTTGGCCCCTACTTACCCCTACATCAGGCGGGCCTTGCTCATTCATTCACTAAAGTATTTATTCAACACCAGTGGTGTGCCAAGTACTTATCTAGGTATTGGGTGGATTCTGATAAGTCAGTCAGGTCCCTGCTCTCAGGGAACTTGCGGCAGAGATGAGGGCTGCAGTAGAGAGTAAGCCAAGGAAATGAACAAGGAAGCTGATTTCAGAGAGCAACGAATGCTATGAAGAAAATGAAGGCAGGGCAGTGTGATGGAGAGTGAACCAAGGTGGTACAGTTTGTACCTCTGAGGACCAGGCCGTGACCCAGGTCACGCACAGATGCCCGTCATGTGATGCCACAGCTCCTTTTCCAGGTGCTCGTTTCCTCCCACTTCCCCATCTCTTGCCCAGCCACGACTGCTTACAAATACAGCTAGAGGAATCTAAATGAGGTTCCTCTATCATCAAACCTAATCAAAATGCCAAGGAACAGAATCGGTGCCTGGTGGAAGGCAGTGGAACGGGGCCAGCCTGGAGTGGTTCTCTCTGAGGAATTCCTCATCTTGGTTTTAGGGCCATGCCTTGCAACCTGTGAGCTAGGGGTTTCCAGTCCCTGGTATTTCTACAGGACTTGCCTGTCTATATTCCCAGCCTATATGTGTCTCCTGAGTTCCAGGCACACAGGGTCAAGCACCTGATGGATGGAAATATGTTTTTTGGTGTTCCATTGGTATCTCAAATTCTACAAAACTTAGCGCCCCTTCTCCTCCCTGTTCCTCCCCATCTTCAATCTATCACCTATTCCTCATCCAGCAAATGATATTACCATCTTCCAAGGTGCTTCCCAGAAGTAATCCTTGACTCCTCCTCAACATCCAATTAATAATCAAATCTAGGCGGGTACAGTAGCTCATGCCTGTAATCCCAGCACTTTGGGAGGCCAAAGCAGGTGGATCATTTGAGGCCAGGAGTTCAAGACTAGCCTGGCCAACAAGGTGAAATTTGTCTCATTTAAAAAAAATTATTTAAAAAACCCAAATCTATTATTTCTACTTCTCAGTGTGTCTTGAATTGATCCATCTCTCCCCATCTCTGAGCTGTCACCTTACCTCAGTCCATCAGTTTTGTCTACATTAACATGACCAGAGTCTTGTTCCTTCTTTTCAGTTATTTGTACTGCAGCCTGTGATTCCTTTCTAAAATAGGTCTGGTGAGGTCTCTCCAACTGCTTCAGATCCTTCCATGGCTCCCCGTTGCCCTCATATGAAGTTGGCACTCCTGGACTTGTGGCTTACGGGGCCCTCCATGATGTGGCCCTATTTGCCTCTCCATTCTGTTCTCTCCCAGCCTCTCTGCCCCCCATCTCCAGGCACCAGCCACACCCTTCTGCTCATCAGTGGTGCCAGCTTCTCTTCTATCTCTGGTCTTTGCACAGACTTTTCCCTTCACCTGGATTGCTTTCTTCAATCCTACCCCACTCTCTTTAATCTAGATAAGGTTTATTCTTTTTGAATGTCTAGCAGTGAAACCATTTCCCCTGAAAAACCTTCGCTAACCAACCTCCTACCCTCAGCCCAAAGTCTAGATTAGGAGCCCCTCTAACGGTTTCCATAGTATTTTTTAAGAATTGCCTATTTACTTGTTCGTATCTATCACTAAACTATACATTGTATGAGAACAGCTGCTATTTCTGCCTGGTTCACCATTCATCTCCAGCAACTAGCATAATGCCTGGCGGAGTCCGCCCACAACAAATATTTGTTGAATAAATTAACAGATGGCTTTACCTCCTTAAAATCTTGTTTTTTCCACCTATTAAAACAGACACAAAGGCCAGGTGTGGTGGCCCATGCCTGTAATCCCAGCACTTTGGGAGGCCAAGGCGGGCGAATCATCTGAAGTCAAGAGTTCAAGACCAGCCTGGCCAACATGGTGAAACCTCATCTCTACTAAAAATACAGAAATTAGCTGGGCATGGTGGTGGGTGCCTGTAGTCCCAGCTACTAGGGAGGCTGAGGCAAGAGAATCACTTGAACCCAGGAGGCAGAGGTGGCAGTGAGCCGAGATCATGCCATTGCACTCCAGCCTGGGGCAACAGAGTAAGACCCTGTCTAAAAAAAAAAAAAAAAAACCAACACACACACACACACCAACTTGTATAATTTAAAATATCACATGCTTGTTATGGAACACTTGTAAAATACAGGAAAGCAATGAAAAAGTCTACTATCTAGCTCACCACATAATGATCATTGCTATCATCCAGGCATACTTCTCTCGTATATAAATATATATTCTTTTATTGTTAAAATTACACTACAAGTACTATTTATTTTATTGTGACAAAATACACAAAACATAAAAACTTGCCATTTTAACCATTTTAAGGTGTGCGGTGTGGTGCATTCACCACACTCACATTGTTGTGCCAATACCACCAGTATCTATCTCAGAACTTTTTCATCTTCCCAGACTGAAACTCTGTAGTCATTAAACAGTGGTGCATCCTCTGTTTTCCCCTCTCTACAATTTATTTTTATTTGGGTTCATACCAAACTGAAAATAGCTACTTCTTCCTTACCTTAGATCAGCATTTCCATTTATTTAGCCGCGGTTTTGAGGATCCTATGGCAGATGCCATCCTTCCTAGAGCTCTTTGGGGCTGTCAGGTGTTTCGGTCAGGGTGAATTCGGATTGACAACATTTTAAAATCTCACTTTATTCTGAGGTTCCTAGTGCCAGAGCCCACTGTATTTTTAGGGACTCACAAGTTACAAACAAAATATGGTAAGGAGGAATCACTAAAGTTTTAACACAAGAGACTTATATTTTGTTCAATTTCTATCTTTTGGTTTATTTCCTAAGCATAAAGAAATACTTTGAAATTCTTACATAGCATATTTAATTAAGCATGAGCACATCTTAAAATTTTAAATTTTAGATCAGATCTTTAATTCCTAAGATATTAAGAGGTGCTGGCAATTTGGCCAGGCGTGGTGGCTTATGCCTATAATCCCAACACTTTGGGAGGGTGAGGTGAGCAAATTGCTAGAGCCCAGGAGGTGGAGGTTGCAATGGGCTGAGATCATGCCATTGTACTCCAGCCTGGGCAATGGGAATGAAACCTTGTCTCAAAAAAAAAAAAAAAAGAAGAAGAAGAAGAAGAAGAAGAAGAAGAAGAAGAAGAAGAAGAAGAAGAAGAAGAAGAAGCAGCAGAAGGAGAAGGAGAAGGAAGAAGGAAGAAGGAAGAAGGAAGAAGGAAGAAGGAAGAAGGAAGAAGAAGAAGAAAGAAGAAGAAGAAGAAGAAAGAAGAATTGGCAATTAGTGCTCCAAGAATAATTTCCTGACTTGAAATAAACCTACATGTAGACAAACTAATTAGGCCATTCCAAGAGTTACTAGCATTGGTTTAATATGTTTTCAGAACATTCCAGGAAGCAGTGTGGCCAGCCTTGCATGTTTGATACTTCAGAAATGTATGACAGGTGTTTCTCTTACCCAGGTCTTCTGTTCTCTCAGTTTTGCTCATATAAATATTTATGAACATCCTCATCTTTTTGAGGGAGGGGATTATAGATCATTCTAATTCCATTTTCTAGCATTTGGTACCATTCTAAGCACATAATAGGCACCTATTCGGAGCATTTTTGGTTTGACAGAATATGCATTTAGAATTGTTCAAATTAGAGGTGTCAATGATGGAAATTAGAATCCTATATAATTTTAAGTCATTTGACTTAAATACATAATAATGATTTTCCTTGGTGGGGAATGGTGAAGGGAGGTGGGAGTTAAGGAGAGGAGAAGAGATCCTAAGTCATTTATAAACTTCTCTAGAAACACAGGTGTTTGAAGACTTTTTAAAAAGTCTTGCACCAAGTTGTGTGTGTGTTTTAAATAGACTTTGTTTTTTAGAGCAGTTTTAGGTTCACAGCAAAATTGAATGGAAGGACAGAGATTTCCCATAAACCCCCTGCCCACACACATGCATAGCCTCCCTCATTATCAAAATCGCCACCAGAGAGGTGTTTGTTCTAGTTGATGAACCTACACTGACACATCATTATTACCCAAAGTCCATAGTCCACAGCAGGGTTCACTGTTGGTGTACTTTCTATGGGTTTCAGCAATGTATAATGACATGTATCCACCATTATAGTAACATACAGAGTATTTTCAGTGCCCTACAAATCCCCTGTTCTCCACTTATTCATCCCTCCCTCTCTGCATTTCCACCCCCATTTCGTGGTAACCGCTGATCTTTTTATTGTTCCATAGTTTCAGACAATCTGTTTTTCAGACAGACACAGAGCTGTCTTTCCCTTAGTTTCCATTCTGTCATTTCTTTTTCCCCATCAATCATAAAAGGCTATGAGTTTTTTAAAGTGTTGAACACTATCCTACTTGTCAAGTTAAAACGTAAGCTCCTGGCTGGGTACAGTGGCTCATGCCAGTAATCTCAGCATTTTGGGAGGCTGTGACAGAAGCATCACTTGAAGCCAGGAGTTCGAGACCAGCCTGGGCAACATAGCATGACCCCATCCCTACACACACACACACACAAACACACACACACACACACACACACACACACACAAAAGCTCTTGGCAGAATTACAGCTGAAAGTTGCCCTCAGGTGCCTAGACCATCAGTCTTTCAATTAGATTCAGATTGAGATGCTTCCTGTTTTAGACAATGATTCCCTTTCTATCATGCCCAATAAGAAAAAAAAAAAAATTAAACAATACTGTCTGTAATCTCAGCTACCCAGGAGGCAGAAGCACAAGAATTGCTTGAACCCAGCAAGCAGAGGTTGCAGTGAGCTGAGATCGCACCACTGCACTCCAGCCTGGACAACAGAGCAAGATTCTGTCTCGAAAACGAAACAATATGATTTCCTCCTCTAAGTCTTCCACAGACAAATGTTAAGAAATAGGTCCACCAGGAAAGAAGGAAGTAAGAATGTTTGACTAGATAGTCTTGGAAAAAATAGTTATACTTTCTTGCTTGTCTTCCTAACAGTTCTCCAAAGCTTCGTACCTTGGCCAGAGGCTTGTCCCCTGCGTACCTGAGGTTTGGTGGCACCAAGACAGACTTCCTAATTTTCGATCCCAAGAAGGAATCAACCTTTGAAGAGAGAAGTTACTGGCAATCTCAAGTCAACCAGGGTGAAAATTTTTAAGGATTAACTCTATATTTTAATTAACGTCAGTCTGTCATGAGAATGCTTTGAGAAAACTGTTATTTCTCACACCTAACAATTAATAAGAGATTAACTTCCTCTCCCCTCATCTGACCTTTGGAGGAACCTGAACAAAAGGAGGAGGCAGTGGGCAGGTTTCCTCAGCATGATGTTTGTCATGTTCAGTGTGAGACCTCACAAAAAAAAAAAAAAAAAAAGATGTCCTGGATATAACTGAGAGCTCATCGTACTGTAAATATTAATAGAACAGTGATTGTTGCTGAAGGACAGAGCTGCTTGGAGAGAGCAAGTGGGTAGAATCGCATCAAACTAAAGAGAGTATTTCTAGCTGAAGATACAATGATAGATTGAAGGATATTTATTCTAAAAATAGAATGTGAGTGAAAGAGATCCATGATCACCTGGGTGAGTTTAAATATTTGGACTTCTGGGCTCCAACGTTAGATTCTGATTTGAGCAAGTTTGTCAGGGGATTCTGATATTGAAAGTCTGTGGCCTTCACCTGAGAAACCTGCCCTAGGGAGCCATGAAAATTTGTCCTGTCTTTCAGAAGTGCTATCAGACATCAAATGGTAGTTAAATCATATCTTAACAATTACTAGGATGGGCGCAGTGGCTCACACCTGTAATCCAAACACTTTGGGAGGCTGAGGCAGGAGGATCACTTGAGCCCAGGAGTTCAAGACCAGCCTAGGAAACATAGAGAGACCCTGTCTCTATTTTTCAATAATTTAAAAAGAAAAAAATACTGAAAATATTGTATATACCATTGAATTATAATAACATGTATATAATGTATATATTCATTATGAGGAATATTTGAGTATTTCATATATTATATCTTTTCCTTCTGTTTATTTTCTCCAGTTACGAAGTATTTAGAGCAATTCATCAGTATTTGGGGCTAAATTGACAGAATAGTAATTAGAGAGAATAGAAAAATGACAGATGGGTTCTCCTTGAATACCAGGTTGGAATGTTTATGAGCTTGTGTTTTGTTTTGGGGGTGGTTTTTTTCAACAGAGTCCCACTCTGTTCCCCGGGCTGGAGTATAGTGGCACAATCATGGCTTACTGCAGCCTTGACCTCTTGGGCTGAAGCAGTCTTCCCACCTCAGCCTCCTGAGTAGCTGGGACCACAGGTGCATGCCACCACACCCGACTAATTTTTAAATTTTTTGTAGAGACAGTCTTTCTATGTGATCCAGGCTGATCTCAAACTCCTGCACTCAAGTGATCCTCCTGCCTTGGCCTCCCAAAGTGTTGGGATTATAGGCATAGCCACCATACCTAACCTAGTTTCTGTTTAGACTTGACCCTTTCCCACCAGCCATGTGTGTCCACAAGATCTCATACGTTTAGACAGGAAACTGTTCTTTGCTCATCAGTTGTCTTCATCCTGTGTCTAGGAGGATGGTTGGTGGGGGAAACTGGGGTTATCCAAGTTCCTCTGAAACATCCTCTGTGAGCCCAGGATGGATGAGGCATCAGCCACCAGCAAGTCAGTGTGCAGCTTTCCAGAAAGGAAGTCATCGGTCAGTCAGCCGGCCCTGGCAGCCAGCACCCAGTGACCCTGCTGTCTTGTGATAAAGAAATTATCTGCCGGACAGGATGGGGTGAATTTTTCTTTTTTCTTTCTTTTTTTGAGACAGGGTCTGGCTCTGTCGCCCAGGCTGGAGTGCAATGGTGGGATCTTGGCTCACTGCAGTCTCTGCCTCCCAGGCTCACGCCATCCTCCCACCTCAGTCTCCCGAGTAGCTGGGACCACAGGCACACATCACCACACCCAGCTAATTTTTTGTATTTTTAGTAGAGACAGGGTTTTACTATGTTTTCCAGGCTAGTCTCGAACTCCTGAGCTCAAGCTATCCATCCACCTCGGCCTCCCAAAGTGCTGGAATTACAGGTGTGAGCCACTGTACCTGGCCAGGGTGGATTTTTTTCAAGTGCACATGTTGTGGTCCCGGAAGTTTTGATGGTACCAAATTCAAAGGGAAAAAACGTCAACGGTTCCCACCCATCCTACCTCCCATGATGGCAAGAGGAAATCACCACACTGCAGATACAGTCCATGTAAAACAAATTGCTATGGATTTTGAAAGTGAACCTGAAGAGAACTGCACTGTGTTGTCTTCATTAGAGTTCTCTGGTAATGTCAAGCTTTTAAAATTTTTTTAGACAGAGTCTCGCTTTGTCGTCCAGTGTCACCCAGGCTGGAGTGCAGTGACGCGATCTTGGCTCACTGCAATCTCTGCCTCCTGGGTTCAAGCGATTCCCCTGCCTCAGCCTCCCAAGTAGCTGTATTTTAGTAGAGACGAGGTTTCACCATTTGGCCGGCTGGTCTCGAAATCATGACCTCAAGTGATTCACCCATCTCAGCCTCCCAAAGTGCTGGGATTATAGGTGTGAGCCACTGCGCCAGGCCAGTAATTTTAAGCTTCTGAGGAACCCTCTGAATTGTTAAATAACTTGGAGCTATGTCCAACATATCCATGTTCAGTGTGTGTTCAATATTTCTTAGGAAACCTGCCCTTGGTTGTTTTCTTTGTGGTGATTCATGAGCCGGCAAATTTGACACGTGTTACAGAATATATCTTTTCTCTGCTCTCCTACCTCATAACCAGAACTTAATTATCCTGCTTTAGTCACATAAATAGCAAACTAAATAAACACATGGGATTTCAGCCTGCTCACTGTGAAAACAGATCCTCTAAATGATCTCTCCCACTTGCAGATATTTGCAAATCTGGATCCATCCCTCCTGATGTGGAGGAGAAGTTACGGTCGGAATGGCCCTACCAGGAGCAAGTGCTACTCCGAGAACACTACCAGAAAAAGTTCAAGAACAGCACCTACTCGAGTAAGAAATGAAAGGCACCCTAGAGGTGTTCCAGCCCCAAAGATATTTGAATAGATTGGACTCGGGCACCGATCTAGCAAGTCCTACAGAAGTTGTATAAAGCTGAAAATACTGAAGCATTTCCCAAACAGGAAATCCTGAACTCAAAACTTATTTTGTTTTTTTTCTTCATCTGACATTGCCTAGTAGCCACAGAGTGAAAGATAAATCAATCATTCATGATCTAACAATGACCTTCACTGCTCTAAAAAACTAGGCAGTCAAGGAAAACATGAATATATTCCTTATGTAAAATTCAAATACAGACATATAAAGGGCAAAATGTGAACATCATTCATACCTTGCTGTCCGTCCCCCTCCCAGAAATAACCCCCACTATGCATTGGTTTAGAGCATTAGGCAGGAGGACCCTGAGTCACTCCAGACAGCCTTGGCCACCAAGCAACATTCTCTTTTTGTTTCCTCTGTGGCTTCTGCAAACACAGAGCTAGCTCAGCTACCCATTAGTGTATTTTCAGTCACTAAAACAGTCTTCCAGTCTTCAAATTAGGATGACATTGTCACATGGGGCTTTAAAGCAAGTGAAACAAGCAATCCTTATTTTTTTTTTTTTTTTTTTTTTTTTGGAGACAGAATCTCGCTCTTGTTGCCCAGCCTGGAGTGCAATGGCGCAATCTTGGCTTACTGCAACCTCTGACTCCCGGGTTCAAGAGATTCTCCTGCCTTAGCCTCCTATTCATTATGAAGAATATTTGATTATTCAGTTCCTGTAGGGTAAAGATATTACCCCCGATCATATTATTGATTATTGAGTAGCTGAGATTACAGGTGCCTGCCACCACGACAGGCTAATTTTTTCTATTTTTTAGTAGAGACAGGGTTTCACCATGTTGACCAGACTCCAGGCTGGTCTTGAACTCTTGACCTCAGGTGATCCACCCACCTTGGCCGCCCAAAGTGCTGGGATTACAGGCATTAGCCACCGCACCTGGCCACAATCCTTTTTTAACTATGAAATATATTTTTATCTGAAGGTTCATGTTTATACCCAACTAAGGAATGATGTTGTCCCATATCTCAGTTAAAGAAATAACCTGCTCAGATACTTTAAACTGTTCTTTTGACTTTTGAAAATAAATTTTCTTGAAGTTACTGTACTTGTTTTGGTTAGTTAACATTATTCAAGTATAATAATAATTATACTTTAGTATATTTATATACTTACAAAGATAATAAATTATCCTTGTAAGATTTTGCTATGTACTACCTGGAGTTCAATGTATCAGATGGATTTCAAATTTATATACATTTTTTATGTATATGGTACAGAAAAAAAGGTGATCCATAAGAAATCAGAAAATAGCTCATATGCTAATAGCTAATGTTGTCCTCTAAAAAACCTTTTTTTTTTTTTTTTTGCATTTTTAAGAGGGGGATCTACTGTGACACTTTAATAAGTATAATTAATTATTCAATGGAGTTTGGCATAAGGCAGGGCCATTTCAGATCCCATTAAAGGAATGACATGTACCACAGAACCACAGAAGTAAGGTCACATTTGTAATAAATCATTATAGCTCTGCTAGGAGAAGACCCGGTTGTATTAGGTAATTAGTGGATTTGCTCTTAAAACACATGTCCCAGAAGATATAGGTAAGTCTTGGGGGGTCATATTAAACATTACACCAATTTATCTTAAATTTCTAAGACAGTTTTGCTACTTCACACGATCTTTCTGTTACCAAAATGGTAAGTTTCAAACTCCAAGACTTGGCTTTCATAGTTCCTACACCAGGGGAAATGCCTTCCTTTGCTAACTATGCAACTGGGTTAGTTAATGTAAGTCTGACTACCCTGTTGGCAATGCTAAAATATACAACAAATACAGAATTTTATTTGTATTTGTAAACATTTGATTTCCGGCTTGAAATTTTCAGTTTTCATGGGCACATCATGGAAACAGAAATCGGTGTTTAGTTTGGGCATCTACTCATTGCAGTGACAAATATTTTAGAAGCCAATAGGAGATTCCACACATTGTTGTGAACCTGTGGCTGAGGTTGGTAATGGCTGAGTGACATGGGGACATACCACAAAGGAAGAGGTAGCAAAAGGCTGCAGAGATAAGGACATGCTCATTGCTTAGCTAGTGGCCTGCACCCTTAAAACAGGTGTCCCAGACTGGGTGCAGTGGCTCATGCCTGTAATCCCAACACTTTGGGAAGCTGAGGCGGGTGGATCACCTGAGGTCAGGAGTTCGAGAGCAGCCTGGCCAACATGGTGAAACCTCGGCTCTACTAAATATACAAAAATTAGCCAGGCATGGTGTTGGGTGCCCATAATCCCAGCTACTCAGGAGGCTGAGGCAGGAGAATCACTTGAATTCAGGAGGCAGAGGTTGCAGTGAGCTGAGATTGTGCCACTGCACTCCAGCCTGGGCGACAGAGTGAGACTCTGTCTCAAAAAAACAAAAACAAAAAACAAACAAAAACAATACAAAACAAAAAAGCAAAAAACAAAACAAAAAAACAAGTGTCCCAGAATATATAGTACGTTTTCTAACACAGGTCCTCTTGAATGGTGTGTTCCACTTAAGTAGAAGATGACAAAAACATTTGTCATGAGAATATAGACTCACATTTTAAACCTGTTTGAGCAGGAAAAGGAAGCAATGTTACAGATGTAATGCTGGGTGTGACTGCAGAAAGGATGACTCCCTTATTAATGTAATCATCCTGAGTGAGCTAACTCTTTGTAGTTCTTCTTCTCCACCTGTTCCCCTCATCACCCCATTCTTCTGTTGCCTACACCCAGGCCTACACTGGATGCTGACATAGACTTACACGGTACAGTCCAAGGGAAAGAGTCTGCCATTTTTTTCAATGTCTCATCTTGCTTATCTTCATTCCAAGGATCTCTCCACTCTTTATACAGTAAGAGATGAGAGTTTGGAAAAGTGTTGGGAATAAGATAAAGAATTGTAAGTTTTTAAATTGTTCTTCCTATTTTGGGGAAGGAGTAGGCTAGGTGGCTTTTTTTTTTCTTCCGAGTAGATGTGGCCAGACATGGTGACTCATGCCTGTAATCCCAGCACTTTGGGAGGCCGAGGCAGGTGGATCACTTGAGGTCAGGAGTTCAAGACCAGCCTGGCCAACACAGTGAAACCCCGTCTCTACTGAAAATACAAAAACCAGCCAGGCTTGGTGGCATCCACCTGTAGTCCCAGCTACTCCAGAGGTGGAGGCAAGGAGAATCGGGAGGCAGAGGTTGCAGTGAGCCGAGATCGCGCCATTGCACTCCAGCCTGGGTGACAGAACGAGACTCTGTCACGGAAAAAAAAAAAAAGAAAAAAGAAAATAAAAGGAAAGAAAAAAAGAATGGATTTGAACGCAGTCGTCAATAGCCTCTATTCCAGGAGATGTTACAGTTTATTATGTTATAGGGGTTGTATAATAGAATTTCAAGCTATGTAAATTCCAAGCACATTTGGAAGAATGAAGAAATGGAGGAAGGGTAAAGTATGGGTGCAAGCATTCCAGGTTTTTTGAAAATGTTATAATCTTTGTACAGGGCTAGTACAAAGTGCTATTTAACTGTAAGGGTTTTTTGTGATTTACAGCCAGTTTTCACATGTCTCATTTCAACCTTGGTTTTACAGGTAGGCATGTGATGGTGCTTGTCCCAGGACTGTAGATCCATAGCTGAGGTTCCTGTCGGGTAAAGATATTACCTGCGATCATATTATAGTCTGTAAGTGGGAGAGCTATGCCTGGAGCTCAAGTCTTATGATTCCTGATCCAGGGCACTTTCTACAACATGATTTTGAAATATAAAAGCCTACAATATGTAAGGCTATTATAATGAAATATAAAAGCAGGTCACTCACTCCTTGTAACAGGTTCTAGTAGTGGTACTACCGCCAAATGGCTGTGTGATATTGGGCAAAGACTTACCTTGTTTGGATTTCAGTTTCCTCCTAGAAAAATGAGGGTGGAGGTTAAGCATGGGCTGGTGATCCCAAAGCTTCCATACTGCCCAAAACTGTGGCTCTAAGATCCAGTAGAATTCTGGGTCACAGGACTCTAGGGAGCTTTTCAAACCCAAATGTCTGTCATTCCTTGATGGTAGGCAGCAGTTTATGGAAGTGGGTGACACAGCAAACACCAAAACACCTAAAGCAGCTTGCAAGAGTTGTTTCTGCCTAGTGGTCTTTACAGCTAATATTAAATAGTTAATTTTTTTTTTTTTGAGATGGAGTCTTGCTTCATCACCCAGGCTACAATGCAGTGGTGTGATCTCAGCTCACTGCAACCTCTGCCTCCTGAGTTCGAGCAATTCTGTCTCAGCCTCCCAAGTAGCTGGGACTACAGGTGCATGCCACCACACCCAGATAATTTTTGTATTTTTAGTAGAGATGGGGTTTCACCATATTGGGCAGGCTGGTCTCGAACTCTTGACCTCAGGTGATCCACCTGCCTCAGCCTCCCAAAGTGCTGGGATTACAGGCGTGAGCCGTCGTGGCCAGTCTAAATAGCTAATATTTAATATTATACTATGTTATTCAGGCCAAAGACTTAAAAACAAAACAAAAACAAAGCCACTTTTAAGGAGAAAGGGTGTAAGTTTGCCAGATAGATAGAGATCTTTTTTTTTTAAACTACAAAAGTTCAGGAATGAATTACTCTTTAACAAACGACTGTAGATATACATGAAAATTGGAAGGACGTATTATGCATATGATAATCAATTTAAAGACAACACTTAAAATTATATTATTGCCACTCTCAAAATGTGATAATAGAACAGCTAATGGTTTAAAAAGCAGAGTACAGACGTTCCCAAACTTATGGTACCTTAATATCACAGAAAATTTTTTTACAGCACACCTAGGCCACAAAAAATACCTGTGTTTTGATTATTAAATTGTAAGGTCTACACCTTACAGTAGTAGGTCTTAATACTACACCTAATAGTAATAGGTCTTATGTTGTCCAGTAGATGTTGATGTTTTTCCCTTGCAAACTTAAAAGAGCCTATAGTGCCTCTGTGAATAGTATTGCCTGGTTAGAGTTGAATTTCAGATAAATAATTCTTTTCATTTTAATTATTTTTCTTTTCTTTCTTTTTTTTTTAAATTTTGAGACAAGGTCTCATTCTGTTGCCCAGGCTGGAGTGCAATGGCATGATCATGGCTCACTGCAGCCTTGACCTCCCTGGGCTCAGGTGATCCTCCCACCTCAGCCTCCCAAGTAGCTAGCTGGGACTACAGGTGCTTACCATCATGCTCAGCTAATTTTTGTACTTTTTGTAGAGATGTGGTTTTGCCATGTTGCCCAGGCTGGTCTTGAACTCCTGGGCTCAATGATCCACCCGCCTCGACCTCCCAAAGTGCTAGGATGACAGGCATGAGCCACTGCACCTGGCCCCTGTGTTAAGTATTTCCTAACGGTTACATAGGACATACACTAAAAATTATGTATTGCTTATCTGAAGTTCAAGTTTAGATGCCCTGCACTTTTAGTTGCTAAATCCTGCCACTGTACCCATGCATTCACTGGTGCTCCCCAACTTGCCTTGCACAGAGTTTGGAAACCACAGTCCTATAACTCTAGGCCAATTTTTTAATGTAAAATTTGATTCACTTTAAATTAATAAATCATATACAGGGATTTAAAATTGTTTTAAATACAATGAAAATTATTAAAATATTTTAAAACTTGTGACTAGAGATATTTAGATTACAAAGAGTGGGGTTTATGCTAACTAATGACAGTCTGGTCATGCATGTGGAGCACTGAGCTATAAATTATGGCTTCCCCAATTCTCCTGATATCACTTGAACAAAACCTAAGTGTCAGACCAGAGCTTCTGGTCTCTTCTATGGGACTTCATTCAACAGCTGGAGCAAATGAAGTGAGATTGATTTTTTTTAATTTGTCCAATTTTGTTGTCTCATAAACATAATTATAATCATTTGTTAGAATTTCTTCAGTTTAACAACAGAAATAGGTATTCATTACGAAAAGCACATCTGGAGGCCTTCCTCATCGTGGTGCCAATCTAACCATTAAATTGTGACATTTTTCTTTTAGGAAGCTCTGTAGATATGCTGTATACTTTTGCAAATTGCTCAGGACTGGACTTGATCTTTGGCCTAAATGCATTATTAAGAACAGCAGATTTGCAGTGGAACAGTTCTAATGCTCAGTTGCTCCTGGACTACTGCTCTTCCAAGAGGTATAACATGTCTTGGGAACTAGGCAATGGTAAGTACCCCAGGGAACAATTCATTAATAAGGAGATTCCCCACTAGCATTATTTCTTATGACATTCTTTTTAATATTAGCAAATAGACTTCTGCCTGGGCACATTCTTACAAGTGCTCAACAATGCAACTTTTGGAAGTGCATATGGCAGAAAACTCCTACTGTATCTATTCCAGAACTTAGTATTGCCAATCCCAGTTTATGTTACATTTGAGGTGAGAACCAGCTGGAGTCAGCAACCTTCCCAGCTCCTAAATTCCCTTGAGATTTTCAGAATCACTTAACCCTATTTTGCTTGGCAGACTGGACTCAGCAAAACTGGGAAGTCAGCAGTTTGTTTTATCCATCCCTTCTTTCCTCAGTTTCTCAAACGTGTCAGCTAATCTCAGTAACCCCATTGCAACCTTCGTTTCTGGACCCAGTGGTCTACAACCTGCCCGTATAGAATCCTACATGGGTCAAGCTCCTGATTGTCTTCACTCTTTTTTTGTAAAGAACTTGTAAATTTTAACTATAAGTCTTCATGATTCGCCACATGTATTCAAAACATAGAACAGGATTTTCCATAGAACAGGATTTTTTACTGTGTTACCCAGACTGGTCTCAAACTCCTGACCTCAGGGGATCCTCCCATCTCAGCCTCCCAAAATGCTGCGATTACGGGCATGAACTGTAACGCCAGACCTGGTTTTACTTTTCTTGACTTTGAATTACAAGTTTTTGTAATGTGGAAAATGTTTTGTTGCTTTTATATACTGCTGTATGTTTGCTTTTTAATACATTTCTCGATATATATATTTTGAGAATTGCTATCTTTCAGAACCTAACAGTTTCCTTAAGAAGGCTGATATTTTCATCAATGGGTCGCAGTTAGGAGAAGATTTTATTCAATTGCATAAACTTCTAAGAAAGTCAACCTTCAAAAATGCAAAACTCTATGGTCCTGACGTTGGTCAGCCTCGAAGAAAGACTGCTGAGATGCTGAAGAGGTAGGAACTAGAGGATGCAGAATCACTTTACTTTTCTTCTTTTTTCTTTTGAGACAGAGTCTTGCTCTGTCACCCAGACTGGAGTGCAGTGGTACAATCATGGCTCACTGCAACCTTGACCTCCCAGGCTCAAGCAATCCTCCCATCTCAGCCCCACAAATAGCTGGGATTACAGGTGCACACCACCACACCTGGCTACTTTAGAAAAATTTTTTTGTAGAGATGGGGTCTCCCTATGTTGCCCAGGCTGGTCTCTTGAATTCCTGTGCTCAAGCTATCCACCCACCTCAGCCTCCCAGAGTGCCAGGATTACAGGCATGAGCCACCACACCCAGCCACCACTTTTCTTAAAAAAAAAAAAAAATCTGATAGACAATCCTCAATAGTCCACATGTTATTAAACAATTTGCTGCCTGCATACATGATTTACCAAAAGAGGAAATTTTGACAGGTTCAGAATATCAAGGGATCTGAGGCAAATGGCACCTATGATAAAATTTGCTATCAAAATTAGGAAGTTTGTGTTTACCTCATCCTAAAGCAGTAACCAGCCCATTTCTAGGGAATAAAACTCTCATGCATATATTGTGCATATATATGTATTATCATATGATGACTGAGTGATACTAAAATTTTTTTTTCTAGCTTCCTGAAGGCTGGTGGAGAAGTGATTGATTCAGTTACATGGCATCAGTAAGTATGTCTCCTATTCTTAATACTAGGAAAGTAAGGCTAGCTTTATTTATTATCTAGTATTCAAAAAGTTAGTTCCATTTAACTGCCAATTGACTGCAGTTCAAATAGGAAACAAATAGTGTCTCAAGTAGCACTGTACTCCAATTTTAATATTATTAAAACGAAAATTTAAAGTTATTTTAAATAATGTAGTAATTTCTATAAAGATCACTTTATACAGAAGAACAGTGCCAATTAACCCATGGAACATATAAGTAGCTAACACCAATTGCTTGCCAAAGAACCAGTAATCCAGGAGTACATGTACTTGCCACTGTGTTTTTTCAAGACAGAGTAACTGATTTCTAGTTACTTGCATAGAATGGATTCCTCCTCATAACCCCCTTCCATCTTCGTCTTTCCCTAGTAGAACTTCTACCTTTTTTAGTAACAGGTGAGTGGGAGAGGTAAGAAGAAGAATAAGGTCAGCAATTAGCTTAAAAGCAGAAAATAAAGTTTGTTATTTTTTTCTGAATATTTTCTGTATAATTTAGCTACTATTTGAATGGACGAACTGCTACTGAAGAAGATTTTCTAAATCCTGATGTATTGGACATTTTTATTTCATCTGTGCAAAAAGTTTTCCAGGTAATAGTCTTTTTAACATTTTTAATGTAAAACCAGAATCCTTATTTTATAGGCTAGCTAGTTCTAAATTCTATAGGTATGTATATTTACATGTTTTTCTAATTTTAGAGAACAAGTATTATGACTTATCCACTGTTAGTTTCCCCCTTAGCATTGGGTCTTACCCCACGTGTGTGATTAGAAACTTGAAATATTTCCAATAGCCTTTAGTAGAATTAACTCTCATAGATGATAAGAATAGGTTGGTTCACTTCATATTCCTTCCACAGCCTACTATTTCAGTAAAAGAAAATTTCCCATTAAATGACTGTGGACATATTTTATAACCATATAGGATGGGTAGGTCTAGGAATACAAAGTTTTGAATGTTGTTAATCTTCAACACCACAGTTGAAGCCACAGGTCAGCTTTTTTGCAATTACCATGAATACTTTTCTGTTCTATAGGTGGTTGAGAGCACCAGGCCTGGCAAGAAGGTCTGGTTAGGAGAAACAAGCTCTGCATATGGAGGCGGAGCGCCCTTTCTGTCCGACACCTTTGCAGCTGGCTTTATGTGAGTGAAGCAGCGCTGGCCTTAGGGGTCAGAGTGTAGCTCTTCTCCATCCTTCTATTCCGCTGAAATAGCTCCCCAGCCAAAAAGCAGATCAAAGACCGTTTCAGTGACTGAGCCCCAAAATTCATGCCAGATTTTGCAAGAAAATGATTTACTAAAGCTTGATGGACATCTTTGACAAGTGTCCTAAATCAATCACTATAAGGATAAATTGTTTTAGAAATTTTGGGCCGGGCGCGGTGGCTCAAGCCTGTAATCCCAGCACTTTGGGAGGCCGAGACGGGTGGATCACGAGGTCAGGAGATCGAGACCATCCTGGCTAACACGGTGAAACCCCGTCTCCACTAAAAAATACAAAAAACTAGCCGGGCGAAGTGGCGGGCACCTGTAGTCCCAGCTACTTGGGAGGCTGAGGCAGGAGAATGGCGTGAACCCGGGAGGCGGAGCTTGCAGTGAGCTGAGATCCGGCCACTGCACTCCAGCCTGGGCGACAGAGCAAGACTCCCTCTCAAAAAAAAAAAAAAAAAAAAAAAAGAAATTTTGTCCTTTAATTATGGCCCATAAATATGTCAAGTAGTCCTTCCTCTAAAGAAGTATATTGTAAAATAATGCATATAGCCGGATATGGTATTTTCCTGTAATCCCAACACTTTGGGAGGCCAAGGTGGGAGGACTGCTTGAGCCCAGGAGTTTGAGGCTGCAGTGAGTTATGATGGTGCCACTGCATTCTAGCCTGGGCAACAGAGTGAGACCCTGTCTTTTTTTTTTTTCCCGCTGTCACCCAGGTTGGAGGGCAGTGTCACGATCTCACCTCACTGCAACCTCTGCCTCTCGGGTTCAAGCGATTCTCCTGCCTCAGCATCCTGAGTAGCTGGGACTACAGAATTATCACCGCATTGGGCTAATTTTTATATTTTTAGTAGAAACGGGATTTTGCCATGTTGCCCAGGCTGGTCTGAAACCCCTGAGCTCAAGTGATCTGCCCACCTCAGCCTTCCAAAGTGCTGGGATTACAGACATGAGCCACCACGCCTGGCCACACCCTGTCTCTTAAAAAAAAATGCAAGTTAGAGCATATTACAGCTTTGTCTCTCAGGAGGATACTTAGTGTATGTAGCTATAATTCATAGATTCCCAAGAAGTTTAGAGCCTAAAATATGAGGTCCCACCAGAGGGGCTATCATTGAATTTAAAGATTTATTAAATCATCTCATTATCCAACACGACAAACTTGATTGCTTTAAAATACTGGTTTAGTTACATTTAGTAACTCTGTTAGTGCTTTTAGTCTGTAGTGCTATATCCTCACATTGAGATTTGTTTCTCGGCTGGGCGAGGTGGCTCATGTCTGTAATCCCAGCACTTTGGGAGGTCGAGGCGGGCGGATCACAAGGTCAGGAGCTCGAGACCATCCTGGCTAACATGGTGAAACCCCATCTCTACTAAAAATACAAAAAATTAGCCAGGCGTGGCGGCGTGCACCTGTAGTCCCAGCTACTCAGAAGGCTGAGGCAGGAGAATGGTGTGAACCCGGTGAGCCGAGATTGTGCCACTGCACTCCAGCCTGAGAGACAGAGCGAGACTCCGTCCCCTCCCCCCCCCAAAAAAAGCGAGATTTGTTTCTGTTTTCTCTTCCATCTTCATTCTTCTTTCTCTCATCCTCATTCTTATAAGCCTAGAATAAACCGCAAATCCTTTATGCCCATGGAAGCATGAGGAATAAAGAATGGAGATGTTTGTTTTGCCATTAACTAAAGATCTGGGGTGTCGGGGAGAGGGGGATAGAGAAGGAGAAGTGGAAAGAGGTGGCCATAATAGCTTAGGTGCAATCCTGCTTATTTTACATTTTACCCTTGCTGACGGCAACTTTTTCTTCAGCCCTCACACATTGTTTGTGCAGGGACCTCATAGGACCAGGAGTTGTCTATAGGGCTGGGAATTTGTCTACTTTGCTTTGTGGAAGTTGTCTCACCCTGAAAGGGATACCTCTAGCATGGTAATAGTCTTCTCGGATTTGTTATCGTGTGGAAAGATGTAAAGGGAGGGATTCTGCTGCTGCTGCTGCTGCTGCATGCAGTCGCCATTTCATTTAAATGACTTATTTATAATTGATGACACTTTTCTGGCTTCCTGATAATTCCTCCCTCAAAGATGAATAAATCAGAACCAGACATGATGGCACACACCTGTGGTCCTGTAACCGCCCAACGGATTCACCTTGCCTGCTGTCTAAATAGAGCCAATTATCAAGACAGGAATTGCCATGGAGAAAGAGTAATTTATGCAGAGCCAGCTGTGCAGGAGACCAGAGTTTTACTATTACTCAAATCAGTCTCCCCGAACATTTGAGGATCAGAGTTTTTAAGGATAATTTGGCAGGTAGGGGCTTAGGAAGTGGAGAGTGCTGATTGGTCAGGTTGACGATAGAATCATAGGGAGTGGAAGTGAGGTTTTCTTGCTGTCTTCTGTTCCTGGATGGGATGGCAGAACTGGTTGGGCCAGATTACCGGTCTGGGTGGTCTCAACTGATCCATCCAGTTCAGGGTCTGCGAGATATTTCAAGTGCTGATCTTAGGTTTTACAACAGTGATGTTATCCCCAGGAACAATTTGGGGAGGTTCACACTCTTGGAGCCAGAGGCTGCATTACCCCTAAACCATAATCTCTAATGTTGTAGCTAATTTGTTAGTCCTGCAAAGGTAGACTGGTCCCCAGGCAAGAAGGGGGTCTTTTCAGAAAAGGGCTATTATCAATTTTGTTTCAGAGTCAAACCATGAACTGAATTTCTTCCCAAAGTTAGTTCAGCCTACACCCAGGAATGAACAAGGACAGCTGAAAGGTCAGAAGCAAGATGGAGTCAATTAGGTCTGATCTCTTTCACTGTCAGAATTTCCTCAGTTATAATTTCTGCAAAGGCGGTTTCAGTCTCAGCTACTTGGGAGGCTGAGACAGGAGGATCACTGGAGCCCAGGAGTTTGAGGTTGCAGAGAGCTATGATCACGCCACTGCACTCCAGCCTGGCAACAGAGTGAGACCCTGTCTCTAAATAAATAAATAAATAAATAAATAAATAAATAAATAAATAAATAAAATCAAGATGGTGTGCAATTAGAATTGAGCAATTTTGTTTCCAAACCTGAAGAAAGCTTGGTCTCGCTCTGTCCCAGGTGGCTGGATAAATTGGGCCTGTCAGCCCGAATGGGAATAGAAGTGGTGATGAGGCAAGTATTCTTTGGAGCCGGAAACTACCATTTAGTGGATGAAAACTTCGATCCTTTACCTGTAAGTGACCATTATTTTCCTAATTCTAGTAGAGCAGATTAAAGTCAACTCAGGACCCCTGGTGTTAACCTCCTATGAATAGTCAATCCTCTCAGTAACTAGCCAAATCATGAGATGATGAATTAGAAGGAGCCTTAGATATCAACCAATCTAATATTTTTTGTGTGTGTTTGAAGAGAAGAAATCAAGAGCTAGGAATAACTTTTTAAATGTAAGCCATTTGTGGTATAGTGTGGATTTTGTTTAAAAGGGGATAATTTGAAATTTTATGACTCATTATATAAGATAAAACAAGTTGGATTTTTAAATATTTTACAAAGTAAATCAAAGTTATAATTGCCTACAGTAATGCAAAGTTTCAAAACATTTTTTGTTATGAAATTGTGATTTATTTAACCTTAAAATGAGCCAGTACCATGTATTTGCTTAAAAATCTCATGCTAAGAATTTACTATTTTGTTAATAATCTTCAAGATATTTATGAATAAAGTCTCATGTCTAATCCTTCCTCCAACCTCATCTGGTGCTAAATCAGGAAATGTTTCTTCCCAAAAAGCCTTGTGGAAGATCTGTATGTCTAAATATATGTCAGGGATAATACAGATGTAGCCCTGAGAAGCATGACCTTGATTTTTATAGTCTAAAATGTCATTTGCAGATATCTATTTTCTAAGAATAATTCCTAAAAGAAATATTTGAATGTTGTAGGAAAGCTAAGAAATTTTGCAAAGAGCCTATGTGAAAATATAAGCTAGGCTTTTGTGGTTTGTGGATAGACTTCCCAACAAAATTGCTTTTTATCTATAGTGGCCCAAGCTTGTGGAACATGTTACTCATCCTTTTTTAGAAAATTCTTAGAAAAGTGACCTTGCAAAAATGGAATTTCTCTTTCCCCAAGTATATTCTGTCATCTATAGAGTTAAACTAAGCATAGTAATTTCACTAGACAAACATTCAAAATCTACTCCTCACCTTTTTATCTCATCCAAAATTTCCCAGGGCCCAGACATAAACCTTTGCCTTACAAACTCTTTGTATATACACTAAATATGCTTCTCCTTCAAGGTTCTCAATCAGCTAGAAAAAGGTGCAAGAGTAAATGGTACCCTTGACACTTGTAGATCCAAGGGGATTCGGCTTAAACTCACTCTACATGTCTGTGAATTTATTTTATTTGCATGAGAGTCCTGTGGGGTGGCAAGGCAGGTATCTTGGATCCATTTTTTAGATAAGGAAGTTCAAATTAAGAAGAGGTTACATGATTTACAGGAAGCCACACTGTAGTCCTACGTTACTCTTAAAACTCCCATTCAAATCTTGCCTCTGAGGCCCGCACACTTTCTACCCTACCAGTCATTGACCCATCCATATGTCTCCTTTGAAAACATTGATTCCACTCTTGTCTCCAGTGAAAAAGTGGAATTTAAGCAGAGAAATGAAAGCCATTTGTCTTGTTAAGTCTACTTTTCCTTTACTTTCAAGAAGGAAAGTTGGGGTATATGTTGAATGATGATTTATGAATTTATTTATTTATTATTTTTAAAATTGTGACAAGGTCTCACTGTATTGCACAGGCTGGTCTTGAACTCCTGGGCTCAAGTGATCCTCCCACCTCAGCCTCCCAGTGTTGGGATTACAGGCATGAACCATTGTGCCTGCCACCGATCCATGGTTTTTTAAGAAAAACTTTTACTATAGAAAATTTTAATCATATACAAAATACAGAGGAAAGTATATGAACCCATTTTAGGAGACTAGAATATGCCACCCCAAAATATGCCACTTTGGCATAAGGATTATTTTGAGCTGAAGACAACTGGGAAGAAACACATAGAAGAAAAGTTCTGTGTCCTCTTCCATTTGCTTAAAAGCAGGACATAAAATTTAAAAGTCCCCCTCCTTCCGTTTCTACCAGGAAAAACAAGAGTTAATCACTGAAGATAACTTCAGACCCTTATCAGTCTAAAGATGGCACTAGAAGAAACTATATTACATACTCATTTATTTTCCTTCCCACAACTTGCCACCCCTAGAGACTCAAAATCCTTTTCCTTTGTCATGTCTCTTGTCCAAAAATGTATTGTTCTTTCTTAAAGATGCTATATAAGCTGGAGTTCTAAGCCACCTTTTTGAAAATTACTTGTTCTGTGTGTGTGTGTATATATATATAGAAAAATAAATATATATAAATATATATGAATATATAAAATATATTTTCTGTATATATATACACACACACGTATATATAAAATATATATACATATATTTCTCTATATATACATGTATATATAAAATACACATGTTAATACACTTATGTTTGTTTTTCTCCTGTTTTCTGTCTTGTTACAGAGATCCATCCCAACTAAGAACTAACAGTAGAAGGAAAATTATATTTTCCTTCTGCATACTTTGATCTTGTTTGATCCATAATCCTTCCCACTTTTCACCTCCTACCTATTAGATTACTTTGAAGCAAATTTCAGATATATTACTTTATATATATTTCAGTGTGTGCTAGGTGTGGTGGTTCACACCTGTAATCCCATCATTTTGGGAAGCTGAGGCAGGAGGATCACTTGAGCCCAGGAATTCAAGAGCAGCTTTGGCAACAAAGTGAGACCCCCTCGTCTCTATGAAAAATCAAAAAGTTATCTGGGCATGGTGGCACATGCCTGTGGTGCCAGCTACATGAGAGGCTGAGGCAGGAGGATCGCTTGAGCCCAGGAGGTTGAGGCTGCAGTGAGCTGCGTTCACACCACTGCACTCCAGCCTGGGTGACGGAGTGAGACCTTGTCTCAAATATATATATTTTTTTTTTAGTATGTATCATTTTTGTAAAAACACACTACTTTTATCATACTTTAAATATTAACAATAATTCCTTAGTATCACCAAATATTTTGTCAGTGTCTTATATTTTCCTTATTATCTAAAATACTGTTGATAGTTTATTCAAATCAGAATCCAAACAAGGTTCCTATATTGCATTTGGTTGATTTGTCTCTTAAATTTGTTCATCTTTAAGTTCTTCCTCCCTTTCTTTCATCTCTTGTAATTTATTAATGTGAAAAAACAGGTAATTTGTTCTATAGTATTTCCTATATTCTGGAGTTTGCTAAATTTATTCGTGTGATATCATTTAGCATGTTCCTCTGTCCCCTATGTTTCCTGTAAACTAGTAGTTATACCTAGAAGCTTGAGTTTATTCAGGTTGTTTTTTTGTTTTTTCGTTTGTTTGTTTGTTGCAAGAATGCTTTATTATGTGCTTTTGGAAGCACATAATGTCTGGTTGTGTCTGGTTTTGATCTTGATAGCTAGTGATGACCATTGCCTAATCCATTACTTCATTGGGGTGGGGGAATAAGGTTTTAAATGAAATTTTTTTTCTTTTATTTTGATACAGTGTCTCATTTAGTTTCCCAGACTGGAGTGCAGTGGCGCAATTATGGCTTACTGCAGCCTCGACCCCCTGGGCTCAGGTGATCTTCCCACCTCAGCCTCCTGAGTACCTGGAACTACAGGTGCACACCACCATACCTGGCTAATTTTTTGTATTTTTTGTAGACAAGGGGTTTCATCATGTTTCCCAGACTGATCTTGAATTCCTGGGTTCAAGCAATCTACCCACTTCAGCCTCCCAAAATTCTGAGATTACACTTTGGCCACTGTGTCTGGCCTAAATGAAATTATTTGTCTCTTAGACAAAAGTTTTACTTTAAAAATTTGTCTTTGTGACTGTGTACGTGTGTGTGTGTGTTTCTAAAAGTTTGGCTTTGAGCTTTGCTTTGAATTCTCAGATGAACGATAACCAAGGATACTTAAACTCTGATCATTCTTGACAGATATGCCCTAGAGGATATGGCCTTTTGAATTGTGTCCTCCAGGGCTAAACAGCAGCAAGCAAGATACTGCTGTCAGATTCATGGTGGTCACATGTGAGGAAAAAAAAGATGAATCCTATTTAAATGCTCCCAGGATAACAGTGATACTATTTGTAGGATAACTATTTGCTTGCCACTGGTTTTCTTAAATAAGGAAGTAAGTAAAGATCTATTTTTGTCTCCAACCACCACAACTAGGATTATTGGCTCTCTCTTCTGTTCAAGAAATTGGTGGGCACCAAGGTGTTAATGGCAAGTGTGAAAGGCCCAAAGAGAAGGAACCTTCGAGTATACCTTCACTGCACAAACATTGACAAGTAAGTATGAGACACACCCTTTACCAATCATCAAGTTTTAGTGGGTAAGCACGTAACTTGACTCAAACACCCTGTTGCATGTATCTATACATTGCATAAGTGTAGGCGGTTGCAATTTAGTAAAGTTTTATACAATGATTTTATTTTATTTTATTTTTAAAACAAAAATGATACTTTTATTGTTGTTGTTTTTTGTCACCCAGGCTGGAGTGCAGTAGTGCAATGTCAGCTCACTGCAACTTCTGCCTCCCAGGTTCAAGTGATTCTTGAAGAGGAGAACAATAATAACAACAATATTATTTTCAAAAGTTGTGACCGCAGTTTCTGGAGTTGAGAAGACATAGAGATTTTTGTAGCCTCATACTCTTGCTTTAGGTAGCAAAAAATGTTCCTAAATCTCAGGAATATTCTCTAGATAGGTTTCAATCTATCGTTCCTGATAAGACGATACTGAAATACTAATTCTAACCAAAAAAGACCATCTACTATTTCCGATTATTGGTGACTGGGAACTCTGTGGATAGTGAGGACCCCAGTGGGAAGTAGCAAGGGGAATGGTTTGAATGGATAAATTCATAAGAAACGTCAGTAGATTTAATGTTATTTGTTTCAGTCTTTTTATAAGGTTAGGAAAAGCCCCTGTTTTATTGTTTATAATGTGAATTCATATGAACCCATACAATTTGCCTTTTACCTTCCTATGTCTGTAAATGGATAGTCTGGCTGGCTTCCTAGCAACCCAGCTGGCAGAGCTGTGAGGATCTCAGCGTGCTCTAGCCCAGACATTGGAAGCATGAAGGGCAATGTTTTTAATCATGTTTTCAAAATAGGACCACACTAGTGGTCTAATATGATCATAAAAGAAGGATACTAAGAGCGCCCACTGTCGTCATGGATCCTAATACTTAGGATGCATTATGGATTGTCATTATGGATACTAATACTTAGGATTCCATTTGTAATTGAGTTTTAATTGCTTAAATTAATAAATATTTTTATTAAGTTAACCTCTTTGCTTTTAGTCCAATGTATAAAGAAGGAGATTTAACTCTGTATGCCATAAACCTCTATAATGTCACCAAGTACTTGCGGTTACCCTATCCTTTTTTTGACAAGCAAGTGGATAAATACCTTCTAAGACCTTTGGGACCTCATGGATTACTTTCCAAGTAAGTAATTTTCCTTGTTCATTCCAAACTTTCAATAAATTTATTGGTGTTTATCAGAACAGAGAGTTTGGACAGGGAGCAAAAGACAAAGTTAGCTATTTCAAGTTCTAATAATTCTTCTTATTCAGGAAATTTATGTATGAATACTTACTAATATGAGTATAACTCACCCTAAGAGTCTAAAGCAAAAGGATGTGAACACAAACTAGCAGTTATCTTAGAGAATAAGTGCATTTCAAAATAACTTGACATATCAAGATCCACTCAACGCATTTAAATTATTTACTCTAAAAAGACATAATTCTCGGTAACACATTCACTAAAGCAAAATATACCTGTATATAATTGCTGTTAAAGGTATATGGGTTGGTATAAAACATCATACCATGTGAGATCAGTGTGATTCTTTTATAGCATTAATTTTTATTGGTTAGAGTAAGAAAAAGAATAGCTACAATGTACTTCTTAAGTAGATTCTCATATATTTTGGTTTCAAAAACCAATTATTGACTACATCTTATAAAAGCCTGTATTCAATGGAGTGCCAAAAATGACAATGAGTCTTGAAGATTTAGACATATAAATATTTTGAGGTTTCTGTTCAATGTATGTTGGAAGGAGTTCCTTTCTCATGACTACTCTCATATTGGAACATAAAAAGAGTTTACAGGCTTGGAGCAGTGGCTCACGCCTGTAATCCCAACACTTTGGGAAGCTGAGGCGGGCGGATCACTTCAGCCCAGGAGTTCGAGACCAGCCTGGGCAATATGGTGAAACTCTCTCTACAAAAAAATACCAAAATTAGCCAGGCATGGTGGTGCGTGCCTGTAGTCCCAGCTACTTGGGAAGCTGAGGTGGGAGGATTGCTTGAGTCCAGGGGGTCATGGCTGCAGTGAGCTATGATGGTGCCTCTGTCACCCAGGCTGGGTGACAGAGTGAGACCCTGTCTCAAAAATAAATAAATAAATATTAAGAGTTTACAAAATTCTCACCATCTCCTCCCATCTTTGCAAATGCCACATAAGTGATGTTTTCCAGGACTATTAGCCTCAGAACTTGAGGCAGTACAGTAAGCATGCTTTCTTCAAAGTCCTATCCCCCACAGACAAACATTATTAACACTGGGTACTGCTCTTTTATTTTTTTCTCTTCTATGCTTTATTTTACTATAACTATATAGTATATAGTTATATACTATATATATATACTATATATATAGTAAAACTATATGCTTTATATTTACTATATATAACATGTAATAGGAAAAAGGCAGGGTTGGGGGAGAGATCCGGAAGTCTTCCCAAGAGCCTTTCCAACATAGCCTCTGTAGATACTTTTTCCTTTTTTTCTTTTTTTTGAGACAGAGTCTCACTGTCGCCCAGGCTAGAATGCAATGGTGTGATCTAGGCTCACTGCAACCTCTGCCTCCCAGGTTCAAGCGATTCTCTCACCTCAGCCAGGATCCTTAGTACTTGGGATTACAGGCGCGCATCACCACGCCTGGCTAATTTTTGTATTTTTAGTAGAGATGAGGTTTCACCATATGGGCCAGGCTGGTCTTGAACTCCTGACCTCAGGTGATCCACCTGCCTTGGCCTCCCAAAGTGCTGGGATTACAGGCATGAGCCACCATTTCCTGGCCCCTTTGTAGACATTTTTAATGGGCCGTATGTTTTATAAAATACTACCATGGTTTAGTTAACCATTTTCCTACTGTTTAAATATTTTCTTCCCCTTGTTGTAAATAATGCATTTTTGGGTAACAGATACTTTTTTCAATTTAGGTTCTGACCCTTTTTGAAATGTTTTTTTTTGTTTTGTTTTGTTTTGTTTTTTTAGCATATTTGTGTTTGCTGCTGATAAATAATTTTCTGAAGTAATTGAATAACAGTTGTAGAGTTGGAAGCATCATAAGAGATCATTTTAGTCCAACTACCCATGGAAAGCCCTTCAGGGTGACTATTCTGTCTGGCAAGGATAAAATGAGCCTCTTGGTGCCTTCGCTTGCTGCTCTTAGTTCTGTTCTCTAGAGGAGAGGTTGGAAACTATACCTCATTTTTGTGGACAAGTTAGTTTGGAGGATTCCCCCTCCCCTTTTTCTGGTAGGGGAGGTTGGCATGCACTTTGTGTTTTGCTTTTAGTTAATTGTCAGCATCGAAAAATTGACAGCTATTAAAATATCTGAATCTCCAGCTTTTCTTTAAAAATGGATACTATGGCAACTCTGGGCTTGCTTTCCCAACTAGCTGGAGTTGAATGGGGATTGTATACTTTAGACAGGTCATTCAGCTTTGCAGCTCTCTGCAGTCTCTTCCTGACCCTATTATCTTACATCTGTCCTACTGTTCTTGCACCTATCACTTTCTTGGCCTTTGTGTCATTTGAGTTTGCCACCCCTAATTTGGAGCAATGCTGAATACCTCATTTTCTCTGGAATAATTCCCAAGTGTTTGAAGGAAAATTGGATTGTCTTCACTTTAGGCTAACTATGACCAATTTCTCCAATGACTCTTCTTTTTGCTGTATTTAGTAGACCCTATTACTTTTTTTTTTTTTTTTTTTTTGAGGTGGAGTCTCGCTCTGTTGCCCAGGCTGGAGTGCAGTGGAGAGATCATGGCTCACTGCAACATCTGCCTCCTAGTTCAAGAGATTCTCCTGCCTCAGCCTGCCGAGTAGCTGGGATTACAGGCACCCACCACCACACCTGGCTAATTTTTGTATTTTTCAAAGAGATGGGGTTTCACTATGTTGGCCAGGCTGGTCTCGAACTCCTGAACTCAAGTGATCCACCCACCTCGGCCTCCCAAAGTGCGGGGATTACCTCCGTGAGCCACCGTGCCCTGCCCCTATTACATTCTGATCACACATTTCATGTTTTATAATTGGAAAACTGGTGAAATTATAGACAATGTTTTATTCTCCTAAATTCTCTTTGATGAGTATATATTACTTATACTCTTCTTGTCTTTAAAATTTTGCAAAAAAGTATCCTAGATAAGTTTATGAGTGCACAGTCTGTATGCATGCTCGTATTAACAACCTCAGAGAGTTAAACAGCAGTCACCTTTAAAAATCATTACTATCATTATTATTATTTTTGAGGCAGGGGTATCATTCTGTCTCCCAGGCTGGAGTGTAATGGTGCCATCACAGCTCACTGCAGCCACCACTGCCTGGGCTCAAGTGGTCCTTCCTCCTCAGCCTTCCGAGTATCTGAGACCACAGGCTTATGCTACCATACCTGGCTAATTTTTTAATTTTTTGTAGAGACAAGGTCTCATGATGTTGCCCAGGCTGGTCTCAAACTCCTAAGCTTAAGTGATCTTTCTCGGCCTCCCAAAGTGCTGGGATTACAGGCATGAATAACTGCACCCAGCCCTAAAAATTATTAGAGTCCTGCATAGTAAGTATTTAATAAATATTTAAATGAACTTTTTTTAAAAAAAATAGAAACGAGGTCTCACTATATTGCCCAAGCTAGTCTTGAACTCCTGGACTCATGCAATCCTGCTGCCTTGCCTCCCAAAGTGCTGGGATTACAGGCATGACCCACCTTATCTGGACTGAATGAACATACTTTTAACATAAAGGCAGTATTTTATATTTATCTCATAAATTTTGCCCAGCATCCCCACTTCTGCTGAATCTGTTGCTTGCTAATCACTTCTAGCTTCATTTCATCTGAAATTTGACAAACATCTTCTATTTCTTTGTCATCATGTTATTGACTTCAGAATATAAAATAAGACACTATACCCAAATTAAACCCCATCCTCATTGCCCAGCCTGATGTGAAAATAATCAGCATACATTAAGCTTACCCTTGATAGATGTGTAACATCTTTTAGATAAATGTACAGCTGATTAAACAATATAGCCTAATGGTATAATATCTTGCCCATCTACCTCGTCTTATCCACAGCAGGATTAATTCGCAATGACCAGATTTACCTTTAAACTTTGTAGCAAAATATCCTCTCCAAGAGCGTATCTAAAACTTTTGTGTGTACTCTTGCAAAGTTCTTAATTTCATGCAGAACAGGCTCTTAACACTGTCAGTTGGAGATATTTTCAAGACCTGTTTTTGTTTGTGGTTTCCTGATGATGGTCATGGCATTTCCTCCTTCTCCCCATCTAAAAATTGAGGTGATACAGGCTTTTAAACAAAACCAACTTTTTTTTTTTTTTTTGAGGCGGAGTCTTCACTCTGTCCCCCAGGCTGGAGTGCAGTGGCACCATCTCGGCTCACTGCAAGCTCCGCCTCCCGGGTTCGCGCCATTCTCCTGCCTCAGCCTCCCGAGTAGCTGGGACTACAGGCGCCGCCACCACGCCCGGCTAATTTTTTGTATTTTAGTAGAGACGGGGTTTCACCTTGTTAGCCAGGATGGTCTCGATCTCCTGACCTCGTGATCCGCCCACCTCGGCCTCCCAAAGTGCAGGGATTACAGGCGTGAGCCACCGCGCCCGGCCAACAAAACCAACTTATGTAGACTGAGTACAACTGCAATGCAGGCATGTTAGCCTCTGCCACAATCATGCACATGCTACTGGTATGTCTTAAGTTACAGAACCCAGGACTGAGCATCTCTTTAGGTCAAAATGGAAACCAGTTTTTCTGCTCACTGATGCTTAATGAGGACAGGGTGTGAGAGATTTTTTTAAGTGAAAAAATATATATAATAATGCTACATGGAAAAATATCTAACATTAGAGAATTAAGTAAATCATATACTCACACCATGGAATCCTGTGCAGACATTAAAATTAGGTAGTGGATGAATGTTTAATAGTGTGAGAAAAAGGATGTGCTGGGGCAGGGGGAAGAATCAAGTTTTAAGAAAATACAGTATACCCATACTTAAGTTAAAAAAAAAAAAAGGTGTGTACAGTGATGTGTTGCTTAATGATGGGGATACCTTCTGAGAAATGTGTCGATAGGTGATTTCATCCTTGTGTGAACATCATAGAGTGAACTTACACAAACCTAGACGGTCTAGCCTACTATGCATCCAGGCTATATGACTAGCCTGTGGCTCCTAGGCTACAAACCTGTAAAGCATGCTACTGTAGTGAATATACAAGTTACCATTGGGTTAAGTAGTTGTGTATCTAAACATATCTAAACATAGAAAACTAATGTGTTGTGCTACAATATTACAATGGCTATGATATTGCTAGGCAATAGGAATTATAATTTTATAATTTGATGGGAGCACGCTCATATATGCGGTCCGTAGTGGACCAAAACATCCTTATGTGGCATATGACTGTATACATGTACATTAAAAAATAGATGAAAGAATGGATATACATCAAAATGTTTAAAATGGTTATGGTGACTTAGGTTACTTTTTGTATATTTATCTGAGTAATAATAATGATGATAGATAATACTTTTATAGTGTTTACTATATAAAGGACACTGTTGTCAGTGTTCTACATACATTACATGTATTACATAAATGATATAAATATAACTCTGACAGTAACTAATCTTATACATTCTCCATTGTTTTTTTGGTTCTTTTTTTTTTTTTTGAGGCAGAATCTCACTCTACCGCCCAGGCTGGAGCGCAGTGGTGCAATCTCAGCTCACTGCAACCTCCGCCTCCCGGGTTCAAACGATTCTCATGTCTCAGCCTCCTGAGTAGCTGGGACTACAGGTGCACACCACCCACCACCATGCCCAGCTAATTTTTGTAGTTTTGGGTAGAGATGGAGTTTTGCCATGTTGGCCTGGCTGATCTTGAATTCCTGGCCTCAAGCGATCTGCCTGCCTCAGCCTCCCAAAGTGCTGGGATTACAGGTGCGAGCCACCGTGCTCAGCCTAATCTTACAAGTTTTCAATATTTAAAGAGTGCTAACTTGGTTCACAATATAAAACATATTTGAGGAAAAGGGATATAAGCATCTTATTTAGAATTATGAAAATATCAATAGATCTACAGCTGACTAAAACTTTTCTTCATAAGCTCTTGTCCATATTTTTTTGCTTCTGTGAATATGCATTAATTTGATTTAAATAATAATAAGTGTGTATAAGAAATAACATTTTTCCTTAATTTTTAAAAACATTCAACAGTTTTTAATTTGAATTCCAATAGTGAAATACATAGGAAATATAAAATGTTCCGTAGTTTAGCCAAATTGTTTTTGGTTCACCACAGCATTCTACCAAAATTTCTTAATAATAGTAAGAAAATGAATGCATTTCCTCTGGCGGGGAGAGGGGAGTTAGACAGTTTATGGGCGTAGTTACAAGTGAGAAATTTCATTGGCTACCATTTATGCTAAATTCATGGAAACTGCATTCTATTCTACATATCTATTTGCTTTATATGGAAATAGTTTCAATTATTGGCCATTAAATAAAATATTCCAGAAGGTGTGTCATGTTTATCCTTTTAATACTGCCATCATATTGCCTAGTATAGATTGTGTGCGTTCCATTTTCTGTAATGGGCCAGACAGTAAGTATTTCTGGCTTTGGGGTCCATATGGTCTCTATCATAACTACTCAAAAGATTATCTAGTCAAATGCCTAACTGATACAGTGTTGAAATACAAGTTATATAATATAGGCTGCCACACACACACACAAAAGTTTATTTGGTCTAATAAAGATTTCATGACTTTTGTAGGGGATAGGTGGGGCTTGCACCACTTGGTTAACTCGGTGTATCTTTCCCCTTTGCAGAGCTGTCCAACTCAATGGTCAAACTCTAAAGATGGTGGATGATCAAACCTTACCACCTTTAATGGAAAAACCTCTCCGGCCAGGAAGTTCACTGGGCTTGCCAGCTTTCTCATATAGTTTTTTTGTGATAAGAAATGCCAAAGTTGCTGCTTGCATCTGAAAATAAAATATACTAGTCCTGACACTGAATTTTTCAAGTGTACTAAGAGTAAAGCAACTCAAGTTACAGGAAAGGAAGCAGATACCTTACAAAGCAACTAGTGGGTGCTTGAGAGACACTGGGACACTCTCAGTGCTAGATTTAGCACAGTATTTTGATCTCTCTAGGTAGAACACTGCTAATAATAATAGCTAATAATACCTTGTTCCAAATACTGCTTAGCATTTTGCATGTTTTACTTTTATGTAAAGTTTTGTTTTATTTTTTATTTATTTATTTATTTTGAGACAGAGTCTCTCTCTGTCACCCAGGCTAGAGTGCTGTGGTGCAATCTTGGCTCACTGCAACTTCAAGCAATTCTCCTGCTTCAGCCTCCTGAGTAGCCGGGATAATAGGAATGTGCCATCACACCCAGTTACTTTCTGTATTTTTTGTAGAGATGGAGTTTTGCCATATTGGCCAAGCTGGTCTCCAACTCCTGTTCTTAAGTGATCCACCCACCTCAGCCTCTCAAAGTGCTGGGATTGCAGGTATGAGCCACCACACCCAGCAGTGTTTTATTTTTGAGACAGGCCCTCACTCTGTTGCCCAGGCTGGAGTGCAGTGGTGCAATCTTAGTTCACTGCAGCCTTTTAACTCCTGGGCACAAGTCATGCGCCTGCTTAGCCTCGCAAGTGGCTAGGACCACAGACACATGCCGTCACACTTAGCTATTTTTTAAAATTTTTTTGTAGAGATGGGGTCTTGCTATGTTACCCAAGCTGGTCCTGAACTCCTGGACTCAACTGATCCTCCCACCTTGGCCTTCCAGGTGCTGGGATTTCTTTGGGAGTACAACATGGTACAGCAGGAGATCATTTGATGTTACCTCTATGCAGTGTTGCTAGTCAGTGAAAGACTTTAATACCTGTGGGGACAGCGATTAGCCACCGCACCCAGTCTTTATTTAAAGTTATTAAAAATGGCTGGGCACAGTGGCTCACACCTGTAATCCTAGCACTTTGGGAGGCGGAGGCAGACGAATCACCTGATGTCAGGAATTTGAGACCACCTGGCCAACATGGTGAAACCCCATCTCTACTAAAAAATACAAAAATTAGCCGGGTGTGGTGGTGCACACCTGTAGTCCCAGCTACTTGGGAGGCTGGGGCAGTAGAATCGCTTGAACCCAGGAGGCAGAGGTTGCAGTGAGCCGAGATTGTGCCACTGCACTCCAGCCTGGGTGACAGAGCAAGACTCCATCTCAAAAAAACGAAAGTTATTAAAAATGTATGTGAATGCTCCTAATATGGCCAGGAAGCAAGGAAGTGAAGGATATATTATGAGTTTTAAGAAGGTGCTTAGCTGTATATTTATCTTTCAAAATGAATTAGAAGATTCTAGAATTCTTTCCTTCATGTGCCATCTCTACAGGCTCCCATCAGAAAAAGTGTACTGCCATTACCGTGAAACTGGTTGTAAAAGAGAAACTATTTGCACCTTAAAAGAGAGCTAGATTTTGCTGATTTTCTTCTTTTGGTTTGTCTTTGTCAGCAATAATATGTGAGAGGACAGATTGTTAGATGTGATAGTATAAAAAATGATTAATGACAATTCAGAGGGGAAGACATTCTATAAACTTAAAATTACTATAAATGAAATTGATTCATCAAGAGGATAAATTTTAGAAAACACCCAATACCTTATAACCATCTGTTAATATTTACTTTTTCTCTACCTTTAATCCTTGTTTCAGTTGGGAAGCTTTTGGCTGCAAGTAACAGAAACTCCTGATGCAAATGGCTTAAACAATAAGGAAATGTACATTCCCACATAACTAGATGTTCAAACAGGCCAGGCTCCAGCACTTCAGTATGTCACCAGGGATCTAGTTCTTCCCAGCTCTCTGCTCTGCCATCTTTAGTGTTGGCTTCATTCTCAGACTCTGGTAGCATGATGGCTGTACCTGTTCCAAGGGCCCCTTCAGACCTCATAGCAACCAGAGGAAGAAAATGAGTCATTTTTTTAGTCTCCTTCATAGACTTGAATAACTCTTTTTCAAAGTTTCTCACAGCAAACCTCTCCTCATGTCTCCTCATGTCTTATTGTTTAGAAATGGGTAATGTGGCCATTTCACCAGTCACTGCCAACAACAATGAGGTTCCTATAATTGTCTCTGAGTAATCCTTTGGAATGGAGAGGGTGTTGGTCAGTCTACAAACTGAACACTGCAGTTCTGCACTTTTTAGCAGTGACAAAATGTAATATTTTCCCCTCTTAAGGATTAATATTCTTTATATTTATGCCTGTTATGAATATAGTATCTTTTAAATTTTTTATTTTAATAGCTTTAGGGGTACACACTTTTTGGTTACAGGGTTGAATTGTATAGTGGTGAAGACTTGGCTTTTAGTGTACCTGTCACCTGAGTGATGTACATTGTACTCAATAGGTAATTTTTCATCCATTAGCCCCCTCCATCCTCCTCCCTTCTGAGTCTCCAATGTCCATTATACCACTGTGTATGTCCTTGTGTACCTATAGCTGAGCTTCCACTTATAAGTGAGAACATGCAGTATTTGGTTTTCCATTCCTGAGTTACTTTCCTTAGGATAACAGCCCCCAGTTCCATCCAACTTGCTGCAAAATACATTATTTTATTCTTCTTTATGGCTGAGTAATAGTCCATGGTATATATATATATACCACATTTTCTTTATCCACTCATCAGTTGATGGACACTTAGGTTAATTCCATTCAATTTAAGTACATTTGTAAGGAGCTAAAGCTGAAAATTAAATGTTAGATCTTTCAATACTCTTAAAGTTTATATGTAAGTGGTTTTTATATTTTCACATTTGAAATAAAGTAATTTTTATAACTTTGATATTGTATGAGTATTCTTTTAGTAAAGCTAAAGCCTACAGATTCCTACATTTGGAAGCCTTGTTTTCCTTCACTGCTTTGTTTATACCTGAAAACAGGATATAGAACCACTAGTGTGTTGGGTTTCACCCCTTGTTATACTATTAGGTATCAGAAGTGAGGGTTTTCCGATGCACAGTCTGAGACAAGGACTTGGGGTCAGGTGGGTTATTTGGGAATAAGGAATGAGAGATCAGGGAGCATGAGATGGAGGAGAACAAAGAGCCAGTATTAATTTTTGCTGTTGAGTTTGTTGCCGTAGGCAATGAGCGTTCAGTTCCACCAGCACTACTGAGAAGCGCAGGGGATGCCTCCCAAAATGTCTTTTACTATTCTCTTATTTCTCATCAGCTATCATTTTATAGTCACATTATTGTCAATTACAATTTCTATAAAGAACACCAGTTCCACATAAAATTGTTTTAAGGCCTGAAGCAATTATAGTTAATGATTGTATCTGTTAAACTTGAAAGTCACTTTTACATCTCATTTGGGAGTCAAACGATAATTTTTTTTTCTTTTCTTTTTTCTCTTTTTTTGAGACAGGGTCTCACTCTGTCACCCAGTCTGGAGTGCAGTGGCATGGCATGCTCATGGCTCACTGCAGCCTAGGCCTCCTGGGCTCAACCCACCTCAGCCTCCCTAGTAGCTGGGACTACAAGTGTGTGCCACCATGTATTTTTGTATTTTTTGTAAAGACAATGTTTTGCCATGTTGCCCAGGCTGGTCTTGAACTCCGAGGCTCAAGCAATCTGCCTGACTCAGCCTCCCATAGTAGTGGGATTACAGGCATAAGCCACCACACCTGGCCAATAAAATATTTTTTAAACCTAAAACACCTTCTCTAGGGCCCACCACAAAAATCAGATGAAATACAGTAGAGATGAAAAATATGAATGTAGAAGTGCTTCAAACATGTAAATCTCTTAAAATGAAGGGTATATGTAAAGTGGAATATTCTGGTTGATGCACCATTTAAACAAATATTTGTGGGATGAATGAATTTATTCTCCATCCACTTGGTGCAACGTTTCTGCATTAGGGTTCTCTAGAGAAGAGAAACAGTACCAATAGGATAAATATATAGATATAGATATAGATATAGATATAGATATAAAGAGAGATTTTTTTTTTTTTTTTTTGAGAGTCTCACTCTGTCACCCAGGCTGGAGTGCAGTGGCGAGATCTCGGCTCACTGCAAGCTCCGCCTCCCAGGTTCATGCCATTCTCCTGCCTCAGCCTCCTGAGTAGCTGGAGCTACAGGCACCCACCCCCATGCCCGGCTAATTTTTTGTATTTTTAATAGAGACGGGGTTTCACCGTGTTAGCCAGGTTAGTCTCGATCTCCTGACCTCGTGATCCACTCACCTCCACCTCCCAGACTGCTGGGATTACAGGCGTGAGTCACCGTGCCTGGCCAATTTATTTTAAGGAATTAGTTCAAGCAATTATGGAGGCTGCAGAATCCAAAATCTGCAGGGTGGGCTAGCTGGCAGGCTGGAGACCCAGGAAAGAGCCAATGTTGCAGTTGAAGTCCAAGTCCAAAGGCCATTTGCTAGGAGAATCCTTCTTGCCTGAGGTAGGTCAGTCTTTTGTTCTATTCAGGCCTTCAACAGATTGGATGAAATCCACCATATTATGGAGGGCAATCTGATTTACTTGAAATCCACCTATTTAAATGTTAATTTCATCCTAAAACATCCTGTATTAGTCTGTTCTCATGCTGCTAATAAGGACATACTGCAAACTGGGTAATTTATAAAGGAAGGAGGTTTAATTAACTCACAATTCCACATGGTTTGGGAGGCCTCACAATCATGCTGGAAGTTGAAGGAGGAGCAAAGGCACATCTTACATGGTGGCAGGCAAGAGAGCTTGTGCTGGGGAACCCCCCTTTATAAAACTGTCAGTTCTCATAAGACATATTCACTATCATGAGAACAACACAGGAAAGACCCACCCCCATTATTCAATTACCTCCCACTGGGTCCCTCCCACAACACATGGGAATTATGGGAGCTACAGTTCAAGATGAGATTTGGGTGGCGACACAGCCAAACCATATCATTCCACCCCTGGCCCCTCCCAAATCTCATGTCCTCACATTTCAAAATCAATCATACCTTCCCACAGTCCCCCAAAGTATTAACTCATTTCAGCATTAACTCAAAAGTCCACAGTCCAAAGTCTCATCTGAGACAAGGTAAGTCCCTTCCCCCCTATAAGCCTGTAAAATCAAAAGCAAATTAGTTACTTCCTAGATATAATGGAGGTACAGGCATTGGATAAACACACCTGTTCCAAATGAAAGAAATTGGCCAAAACGAAGGGGCTACAGGTCCTGTGCAAGTCTGAAATCCAGCAGGGCAGTCAAATCTTAAAGCTCCAAAATGATCTTTGACTCCATGTCTCACATCCAGGTCACACTGATGTAAAAGGTGGGTTCCCATGGTCTCAGGCAGCTCCAGCCTGTGGCTTTGCAGGGTGCAACCCCCTCCTGGCTGCGTTCATGAGCTGCCATTAAGTGACTGCAGCTTTTCCAGGTGTGCAGTACAAGCTGTCAGTGGATCTAACATTCTGGGGTCTGGAGGATGGTGGCTGTCTTCTCTCAGCTCCACTAGGCAGTGGCCCAGTGGGGACTCTCTGTGGGTGTTAACACCCCACATTTCCCTTCTGCACTGCCCTAGCAGAAGTTCGCTTATGAGGGCTCTGCCCCTGTAGCAGACCTCTGCCTGGACATCCAGGTATTTCCATACATCCTCTGAAATCTAGGCAGAGGTACACAAACATCAAGTCTTGACTTCTGTGCACCCTCAGACACAACACTACATGTAAGCCACCAAGGCTTGGGGCTTGCTCCTTCTGATGCAACAGTTAAGCTATACATTGGGCTCTTTTTGCCACAGCTGGGATGTAAGACACCAAGTCCCAAGACCGCACAAAGCAACAAGGCCCTGGGCCCAGCCCACAAAACCATTTTTTCTTCCTAGGCTTCCTGGCTTGTGATGGGAGGGGCTGCTGTAAAGACCTCTGACATGACCTGAGACATTTTCCCCATTGTCTTGGTGATTCACATTTGGCTCCTCATTACTTATGCAAATTTCTGCAGCCCCCTTGAATTTCTCCTCAGAAAATGGGGTTTTCTTTTCTATTGCATCAGGCTGCAAATTTTCTGAACTTTAATGTGCTTCCCTTCTGAACATAAGTTCCAATTCCAAACCCTATCTGTGCAAATACATAAAACTAAATGCTTTTAACAGTACCCAATTTACCTCTGGAATGCCTTGTTGCTTAGAAATTTCTTTTGCCAGATGCCCTAAATCATCTCTCTCAAGTTGAAAGTTTCACAAATCTCTAGGGCAGGGGCAAAATGCCACCAGTCTTTTGGCTAAAATATAGCAAGAGTCCTCTTTGCTCCAGTTCCCAAGTTCCTCATCTCCATCTGAGGCCACCTCAGCCTGGACTTTACTGTCCATATCACTATCAGCATTTTGGTCAAAGCCATTCAACAAATCTCTAAGAAGTTCCAAATTTTCCCATCTTTCTGCCTTCTGAGCCCTCCAAACTGCCTGTTACCCAGTTCCAAAGTCCCTTTCACATTTTCGGGTATCTTTACATCAGCGCCCCACTCTATCAGCACCAATTTACTGTATTAGTCTGTTCTGGTGCTGCTAATAAAGACATACCTGAGACTGAATAATTTATAAAGGAAAGAGATTTAAGTGACTCACAGTTCCACATAGCTGGGAAGGCCTCACAATCATGGGGGAAGTTGAAGGAGGAGCAAAGGCACATCTTACATGGCGGCAGGCAAGAGAGCTTGTGTAGGGGAATTCCCCTTTATAAAAGCATCAGATCTTGTGAGACTTATTCACTATCTTAAGAACAGCATGGGAAAGACCTGCCCCCATGATTCAATTACCTCCCACTGGATCCCTCCCATGACAAGAGGGAATTATGGGAGCTACAAGTCAAGACGAAATTTGGGTGAGGACACAATTTATTGGGGGAACCTGCCCCCAATATTTCCACATAGGTTCTTTCTGTTTTTCGTAAGTGTCAGCCGGCTGAGAAATAAAGAGAGACAGTACAAAGAGAGAAATTTTACAGCTGGGCTGCCAGGGGTAACATCACATATCGGTAGGATCATGATGCCTGCCTGAGTCTCAGACTAGCAAGTTTTTAATAAGGGTTTCAAAAGGGGAGGGGGTATAAGAACAGAGAGTAGGCACAAAGACCATATGTTTCAAAGAGCAAAAAACAGAACCACTGATAAGGGTCTAACAAAGATCACATGCTTCTGAGGGGAACAGGGCAAAGGGCAAAAGCAGAACCACAGATAAGGGTCCAACAAAGATCACAGGGCAAGGGCAAAAGCAGAACCACTGATAAGGGTCTATGTTCAGTGGATGTATTGTCTTGGTAAACATCTTAAACAACAGAAAACAGGGTTCGAGAGGAGAGAACCAGTCTGACCACAAATTTACCAGGGCTGAGTTTTACCAACCCTAGTAAGCCTGAGGGTTCTGCAGGAGACCAGGGCTTGTCTCAGTCCTTATCTCAACTGTACAAGAAGACATTCCCAGAGTGGTCGTTTATAGACCTCTCCCCAGGAATGCATTCTTTTCCCAGGGTATTATTATTAATATTCCTTGCTAGGAAAAGAATTTAGCGATATGTTTCCTACTTGCATGTCCGTTTATAGGCTCTCTGCAAGAAGAAAAATATGGCTCTTTTTGCCTGACCCCGCAGGCAGTCAGACCTTATGGTTGTCTTCCCTTGTTCCATAAAAATCGCTATTATTCTGTTGTTTTTCAAGGTGCACTGATTTCATGTTGTTCAAATACACGTTTTACAATCAATTTGTACAGTTAACACAATTATCACAGTGTTCTGAGGTGACATACATCCTCAGCTTATGAAGATAACAGGATTAAGAGATTAAAGACAGGCATAAGAAATTATAAAAGTATTATTTGAGAACTGATAAATGTCCATATTAAGATGAAATCCTCAAAATTTATGTTCCTCTGCCACGGTTCCAGCTGGTCCCTCTGTTCGGGGTCCCTGACTTCCCATAACAACAACCCAACCATATCACACCCTCATAGAAACAACCAGAATAATGGTTTACTTGTCTAGTTTTTTTGAGACAGGGTCTTGATCTGTCACCTAAGCTGGAGTGTAGTGGTATGATCATAGTTCACCGCAACCTTGACCTCTCGGGCTCAAGTGATCCTCCTACCTCAGCCTCCTAAGCAGGTGGGACTAAAGGAGTGCACTACCATGCCCAGTTAATTTTTTTAAAGATTTTTTGTAGAGATGAGGTCTCACTATGTTGCCTAGGTTGGTCTTGAACTCCTGGGCTCAAGCGATCCCCCTGCCTCAGCTTCCCAAAGTGTTGGGATGACAGGTGTGAGCCACCAACCTGAGCTTCATCAGCCTCTTAACGAATATCCCTACTTCTATCACTACTTGCCTACAGTTTACTCTCAACCCAGTAGTGAGAGTAATTTAAAATATAAGTCAGCATGAGACAAGAACTATGAGAGAAAAATAAAATAAAATAGAAGTCAGGTCATGTCACTGTTCTGTTCACAATCCTCCAATGGCTTCCCCTCATTTCACTTAGAGAAAAGCCTAAGTCCTTACCTTGGTATGTAAGGCCCCACACAACCTGGTCCCTAGTCCTCTCTGCCCTCATCCCTGATCTCCCTCCCTTTTGCTTACTCTACTCTATCCACACTGGCCTCCTTGCTCTTATTAAGAAAACATTTCAAGCTTGCTCCCCTCTTAGGGCCTTTGCACTAGCCATCCCTCTAAGAGTATCTAGTGATATTCTTCCCTCAGATCTCTCATAGTTACTCCCTTACCTCCTTCAAGTCTTTGATAAAGTGACATCAGGACTGCCCTACCACCCCAATTACCGTATTTAAGTATACATACAACCTGTCTCTACTCTTCCTCCTTACTCTTCTTTTCTCCATACCACTTACCACTTCTGAACATACTGCAAAATCTACTTGATTACCTTTCCCAGTCCTTGTGATGTGTGGAGGGGTTGTCTTGTTTCCAAAGCCTTGTCAGTCATTGTAATTCATTCTTCTGGCCACTATATAAAAGATGAAAGAGGTTTTGTGTTTGTTTTTTTGAGACAGGGTCTCACTCTGTCACCCAGGCTGGAGTGCAGTGGCATGATCATGGCTCACTGAAGCCTCAACCTCCTGGGCTCAAGCAATCCTCCCACTTCAGTCTCCCAAGTAGCTGGGACCATAGGCATATGCCACTATTCCCAGCTAATTTTTGAATTTTCAGTAGAGATGAGGTCTCACTATGTTGCCCAGGCTGGTCCTGAGTTCCTGGGCTCAAGCAATTCTCTCACCTGGGCCTCTCAAAGTGCTGGGATCATAGGTGTGAGCCACAGTACCTGGCCAGAATAATTTTTGACCAAACATTTTGGCACTATGGCCTAGCCAAATTAACATGTAAAATTAACCATTTCAGTTCCTGTGTGTAATAGGTTTAAAACAAAATGAGTTCCTGCCCAATCCAAAATGAGGAATTGGAGCCTTACAGGCCCTTTTAGAGAAAGCCTAGTCTCTGCCTTTTCTGAAGAGTTTGCAGCAGTTAAATGGCTTTCCCAAGGGCATACTGTGCCTTGACATTAGTCCAGAGGAGACTCCTGAAAGTTAGGGCTCTACTCTATGTGACTGTTCTCTTGTTCTACAAATTAGCAGAGTGACATCTCAGTTTCCTGTGCACTTTAACTGGACCAAATATCTTAGGATTGTATCACTTCTGGGAAGGGTCAGCATCATGGGTACCTGTGCAGTCACCCAGGGCCTACGCTAAGAAGGACCTTGTACTTGGTTTAATGTCCTGCTGTTGCCATCTTGAAATTCTTAATATATTTCTTTAAACAAAGAGTTTGGACCTAAATTGGAAAGTCACGGATGCAATACATGACTAATATTACACCCTTTTCAGGTTTGAGTCAGATCTAAATCGTCTCCCATCTAAATAACTAGGAGTGTTACTCAATTTCCTGTTGGCCTTTATTCTTTGCAGGCAGGAGAAAGGCTAGGTACTCCCTGCCTCATTACACTAAAGTGGCCAGGCATCCAACTTGCTGTACTTAAGATGTGCAAGAAGTCACAGAATCATTGTACAGGTTTTATGGAAAGGAGCCTAAAGACTAAGTCAACTTCCTGGGACATTAAAATCCAGACGAGTGACTTGCCTAGGGTTACTCAGTGAGAGGTTAAATGAGATGATACATGTAAAGTGCCTGGCACACAGCGGTATACAGAGTTGCTTATGAAAAAGAGTGCTGATCATCTTAGGCAGGAGGATCGCTTTAGCCCAGGTGTTCCAGACCAGCCTGGGCAACACAGTGAGACCTCCTCTCTACGAAAAAGTAAAAAATTAGCCAGCCATGGTAGCTCGTGTCTGTAGTTTCCAACTATTTAGAATGCTGAGATGGGAGGATTGATTAAGCCCAAGAGGTGGAGGCTGCAGTGAGCCATGATCCCTCCACTGGTCTCCAGCCTGGATGACAGAGCAAGACTCTGTCTCAAAAAAAAGAGTGCTGACTTTTCAGCTCCAGGTTCTTAGCATCACACACACTGGTTGTCTGCTGATTACACGAACTCCTTTGAAGGGCTGTCAAATTTAAAATTTTCACTTGTGTAATGAGCATCCCTTAATCCTGAATGCGGTTTTAATTAACAGTCTTGTATGTGGCCACTTGGTGCCCTTTTTGTTTTAAAATGGCTAAACGTGTATGCAAATTCTTTTGGATTCAGTACGTTTTTCAAAGCTTTTTTGTTTTTTCCTAGTACAACTGTTCCACATGTATAAACACTATCCTTTTCATTTTATGGAGAAAGCTGGTAATACTGTTAAATTATAGGGGGCCATTGTTTTGAACTAAGTTCCTGCACTAGGTCTCAACAGATCAGACTAAGAATCAAGAGTCACCCATGCTAAAGTTCCAAGTCACTAAACTAAAACTAAGTTGTATCTGACATTCTGAGAAGTCAGGAAAGAGAGACAACAGCCAATTTTCCAACCAGGCCGTTTCAAAATGCAATCGTCATGACAATTAAGTTTCCTGTTTTAGTCCTTAACCTGGAGTAACCTGATGTTTCTCTACTGTTGTTTCCCTGTCCCCTCCTCGCAGTGAAAGTAATTTGAAGTGACCAATACGCTTTTTGTTCTCCGCTTCTGCTTTCTTCAGCCCTTTTTCCGTCTATAAAGCCAACTTCCTCCGCTCGACTCTTTGGAACACTTATTCTATTTTATGGAATAAGGTGTTGCCCGATTCTATTTTTTGTTTGTTTCCTCAGAGACCCCTGTTCTGAGTGTTGCCCGATAACAGAATCACAAAGTCAATCGAGATCGAGTTGTAAAAAATTACAACTACATTTGTCGTAATTTTTTTGCCTTTTGCCAACAGGAATTCCTTTTAAAACATTAAGTATTCCTCCCTTACAGTAAGCGACCACGATGACCCCTTTTTCTCAAGTAAGGATGAGGAAAGCTTGTGTCCACGCCGCTTCCCAGCCTGGCGACTTGGATTGCATCCTGCGGATGCCACTGCGCATGCCCGCTGGGGAATGACGTCAATCCGAGCTCTCCCGGCCTCCCCAGCGCCATGCTGGGCTCGCGAGTCGCGGGGTTCGCGCGGGGCCTGCGGTCTGTGGCACTGGCGTCGCTGCCGGGCTGGCGGGGCCGCTCCTTCGCCCTGGCGCGTGCGACCGGCGCGCCCCACGGTGGTGACTTGCAGCCCTCCGCCTGTCCCGAGCCGCGCGGGCGCCAGCTCAGCCTGTCCGCGGCTGCGGTGGTGAACTCCGCGCCCCGCCCCCTGCAGCCGTACTTGCGCCTCATGCGGTTGGACAAACCCATTGGTGAGTGCGGGCGGGCGGGCAGCCCGGGAATTTGCAAGTAGCAGCCTCCAACTCGGCTCCGCGGAGCTGTCCGCGGCGGCCGGCCCGGAAGTGATGGAAATGAGAGCATGAAAGCTTGGGCTTGGCTGCCGACTGCCGTGCGCAGGGGCGAGTCGCTTCGGGACACGCAGTCTGGACAGTCTCCTAAAGGACTCGACAGTTTCACGTCTGTCTGCATCCTGAGCACCTGAAGCGGGCAAGAAATTCTCTTTCCACAAATACTTGTTTAAATGGTGACTCAAGCGGAAGGTTCCGTTCTCGTGGCCCTCATTCATTTATTAGAATGTTTGATCCTCCCCGCAATCTTGTAAGGCCCACAAAGACAATAATTAAGACAGTTAAGACGCTGAGGAAACTAAGGCTCCTCGTCAGAGCCAGACTAGAAGAACTCTGTATTTTGATACTGAGTCGGAGCTCTTTTGCCTGTGTCACCCGTAAGGCAAAGATTTAATTCATTTGAACGCAGCAGAGACAGCGCTTACGGACTGCCTGTCAGCTCACAATCGCCCCCGACAGGAAGATTTCCCTGACTTTCCTATTTTAATTAACACCTACCAACCTCACTTTCTATCGCTTTATCCACAATTTTTCTTAATAGCACCACTAACCTTATGCTCTTATTGGTTGATTGGCTTCTCAAGTAGTGTTAAGTGAATTAATAAGTTCCTACTACATTGTCCGGCCATAGAGATAGAAAGAGCTATGGAAACTCCTTGCTTTCAAGGAACTCTGGTCTAGTTGAAAAAGACTATTTGGTGAGCTAGAAAAATATAGATCAAATATGAGTGGTACAGATAGCAAGTGCTACAGGGAAAAAGAGAAATTGCTGTGGGTCCCTTGCTGGAAAGTTTCAAGAAGAAATTATACTCCAAGGGACAAGTTGATTTTGATTTTGCAAAGGAGAGAAGAGATCTTAGTGCGAGAAGTATTTTTGCAAAGAACCAAGGATGGGGTGTTAGAACACTACGATTATAAGCCTGACCTGGAACACCAAGTGGGTGTGGAAAATGGGAAACGAGACTAGACAAGAACGGGTCTGAAGAAGCTGGATAACGTGGAGGGAGAAGTGGAGGATGAACTCCAGCCAATCTAGATGATGACATTTGCCATTGCAGTGTATGGGGATGTATTCAAAGGCCTAGGTACATTCACTCCACTTTTGCCCATACAAGACCCAAATTAGGCCTTGCTTTTGGTATTCTAGATTTATGCACGACCTATTTGGGATTAGAGCACTAAGTTATAACAGTCAGCCATTAAAACATAAAAGCCCATTGAATGATAGGGACAGCCCTGACATCATTGGGAGGCTGTGTATGACCCCCATGCATTTTGGGGAGATTCATGTTGAGAGGCATACATTTCCAAGCCCAGTTCCAATCTGAAGCCTGACTATAATTCTGTTCTTGGAGTCTGTGGCATGGAGTGGCAGTGTAGGCTTATAGATGAACATCTGCCATTATTCCCATTTCCCCAGTTAAACCTCTGGCTTCTATCTTAGTGGCTGGACCTTCCGCCGTGTAACAGGAGGCAACAAAGGGGTTATGAACAAAACTCTGGCGCCAGACCTCTTGGATGTGAACCTCCACCCTGCTTATCTAGGGACCTTGGTTAAATTACTTCACCTCTCTGGGCATCCATTTATCATCTGTAAAATGAAGATACTATTAATGATAATGTGGACTTTGTGAGGTCATGAAAATTCATTAATATATGTTAAGTGCTTAGAACAGTGCCTGTCATAATATGTGCTGAAGAAACAGCCATTATTATCTTAGAAGTGGGGATGGAGAATATTATACTTACAGATTGTATATGTTAGGAAGATACTAGCCTGCATGGTTTGGTTCTAAATAAGGTGATCATTACAGGATTTTTCAGAAAACTACATAGTACAATGTTAGAATTCATTTGAACCCCTAACACATGCCAGGAACAATAATTGACAGGAGTAGAATTCCAGGTTTGATAATTCTTTATTTAAATTCTTATTTTGTGGGGTAATTGTATGTTCATTGTTTTACTTTATTGAAGTTATAGCTTGTTACCTTCGTTGATCAATAGCAGGTTTCATAGTTTTTGAGAAGGCAATGGTTTCTTTCAAATGGGCCAAACTACCTTATTCCGGAAAGTTTCAGCAGGTGGCACTCTTTCCACCAAATTGGAAGTGTAATTTTTTGTTTTACCACATTTATGGGTGATGATGTCTTAAAGATCATCTGTCTTTGATCTGCTCATCACCCCTCAGAACTTGCTCATTTTATTTCATCTCCCATAGAGTTTTTTCTTTTTCTACAAGAAACATTTCTTTTTGCAATCTACTTGTCTCTTGTCTGTGCTACCTCTGCATCTTTCTTCACAGAAAAGTGTGGGGAATGAAAGTGTCATATGGAAGACAAAAAAATGTTGCGAAGAATCAGTAGGGACAAAAGAACAGGTGAAACTGAAGTGTATGGAGAGATTTAGGGTGTACAGAGTGACAGCATTGGACTTAGGACACAGACTGCAGCCAGACCATCTGGGTTGGAATACCACCTTGGCCACTTTTTACCTGTGTGGTCCTGGGCACAATTACTCCCTCTCCGCATCAGTTTCTGTATTTGTAAAATGGTTGTAATAAAAATAGTGCCTATCTCATAGGCTTGTTGTGAGAGTCAAAAGTGTTCTTTGAAACCACCTGGTACAATAAGGGCCATGTATCTGTTATTATTGTTATAACATCATCATTAATATTGTCATCTCATAACGACTCTTTGAGGTAGCTGTTCTCTTCCCTCATTTACAGATGAAATGAAGACTTAAGCCTTAAGATACTTTACTGTCTAGTGTCACTCAACTTACAAGTGGCAGACATAGAACTGAGAAGTCTTATTTTCCCCTTCACTGTAGGAACCCATGTCATCTGTAGGGGAGCTCTGCAGATTCCTATCAGTAAGTGAATATGGTACTTTTAATACAGATTTTTGGCCAAGCGAGTTTTGTTCCTGATAGAAAACACTATAGGTGGTTACACGTCTTTCTGTCTAGAATTTTTTTCTTTTTAGTGGAACCTTTAGTTCTAATTGTACAGGAAATAATAGCTGTGAAGTGGTATTCTTTCTTCTCTAGCCTAGGAGGATAGGATCAGCTATTCCTCTGTCCCTTGTGAACTATACTCAGAGCTCCAGGGTAAAGAAAGTAGTTACATCTACTATGTTTTACTTAAACCACTCTGTTTATCTGTTTCCTCATCTGTAAGATAGGGTTATTAACAATACCTACTATGTAAGGTTGTTACTTGAGAGGCTGAGGCGGAAGTATTGCTTGAGCCTAGGAGTCAGAAGCTGTAGTGAACTATGATCTTGTTACTGCACTCCAGCCTCAGCACCAGAGCCAGACCCTATCTCTAATATAAATATATAAATAATTAAGTTTAATATAAAGATGTCATTGAAGATTAAATACGTTTAGACATATAAAGCATTTAGAACACTGCCTGACGCTTCATTAACACTCCGTAAATGTTAACCATTGTTACTGTGGGGTGTACCAAGTATGAGTCTGTCCAGGACAACCTGAATTTAGGTCTGGACTGGCCATTTCTCAAGGTGTTAGCTTGAGGCTTCTCCTTAACTTTTTTTTCTGTTGTGGAAATGTAAGTCCCCTTTGGAAAAGACACTCTGATTCCTCTCTACCGCCTCCCAAAACTAGCTAACTAACTTGGACAGCTTTGTTTTATGCCTTTGAAGGACCCTGTTCTTGTCCTGTTGTTGGATTGATCTTTTATTGTTATTGCTTATTTAACTGCATTTCTTCCTTTTGATTTATGAGCTGCATGAAGGCAGAAGCCACCTCTGTCTTAGCCACCATTGTATTCCCAGTTCTTAGCACAGTTCTGGCACAGAGTATATGCCTCATCAATATGTATAAATGAATAAAGCTTAAACCTAGTGAAGCTTAAACATGATTCCAGGGACTTTGGTCATTTGACCATTTTTTCTTCGGGATCTGAACTTTCTTTAGCCCCAAATCCCTTTTCTCTTGTATCCCTCCATAGGGAAGGAAAGCTCAGAATGTATCTAATAGGCAGCATATCCAAACATCAGTTGAAAGACTTTCTTTTAGAATTAGAATATTAAAGTTCATATTTGAAGTCTTTTATATAATCTATTTGTTTTTGTCTTAATTTCATCTAGTTTATTGGTTAAGTACTAAGAACTAACCCCATTTGTACTTGTAGCTGCAAAGTACTCAGTTCAAAATAACAAAAAATCTAACACTTATAATCCCAGCACTTTGGGAGGCTAAGGTGGGAAGATTACTTGAGGCCAAGAGTTTGGGACTAGCCTGAGCAACATAATTACCTGGGCGTGGTGGCTTGCACCTGTAGTTCTAGCTACTTGGGAGGCAGAGGCAGGAGGATCACTTGAGCCCAGGAGTTTGAAGCCACAGTGAGCTACAATTATGCCATTGCACTCTGGCTTGGGTGACAGAGTGAGATGCTGTCTCAAAAAAAAGATAAAAATTAAACTAGACCATCTTAGTGTATTGTACTAACAATAGTAAAGGAAATTTTTGCTACCTTTTTTGAGTAGGTCATGTGTGTATATGATACAATATTCAGAAGGTGCTAGGGTGTAGAGTGAAAGGCAAGTCTCTTACCCCTGTCTCCTGTCCACACAGTTCCCCTCCCTAGAAGCAACCAGTATTATCTGTTTCTGGTGTGTTCTTCCTGACATGGTTTGTGAGCATATTAACATTCGTGTATGAATGTTTTATATGTAGGTACATATATATATTTATATACATGTATAAACACACAATAAACAATTTTTAAGTTGTCCTTCACAAAGGTAGGGCCATTTTGTAACCTCATTAGAAATACATAAGAGTGTTCAACTCCCTAGAGTGCGTTGTCAGACATTGGGTTTTGCCAGTGATAGGTGAACATTTTTATCTCAATGTAGTTTTCATGTGGTTCTCAAAGTTGAGTATCTTTTCATACATATAAGAGCCATTTGTATTTTTTATGTGAATTTTTATTATGTGTTTTGTCTAGTTTTTAATTGAACTGTTGATCTCTTTCTTCTCCGCATTCTGCATAGTAAGGAGTCCTTTGTGATTTGAGTTGCAAATTTATTCTCTCAGTTTTGTCTTTTTTTTTTTTACTTATAGTGTCTTTATTTCTTTGGTATGTGGTGTTTAAACAAATGAAGACAGTTAACTGACTTAAATGTATACCTTTTTTGTCTTTTTATTTTTGCTTAGGAACCTGGCTGCTGTATTTACCATGTACCTGGAGCATTGGTTTGGCAGCTGAACCAGGTTGTTTTCCAGATTGGTACATGCTCTCCCTCTTTGGCACTGGAGCTATTCTGATGCGTGGAGCAGGCTGTACTATTAATGATATGTGGGACCAGGACTATGATAAAAAGGTAATTTCATCCTGAAAAGGAATAGAGAGGCTCTTCTCAATTCTGCAGAATAACATAGTGGTATCGCTTTTGAATGCCATATAAAGCAACAAGATCATTCAGTGACTACAGAAATCCAGCATAGAAAGTGCCAGGATCAGTTGAATAGCTGGTATTGCAAAGTGCAGAGTACAATACTTCCTTTCTCAACACAAGAGTAGCCCCAGGGGCAAGGTGTGCACTTTATTATTATAAAGTGAATTGAGAATTTGGAAGACTGAGGATGAGGGAGTTAAAGGTTAGGAGTGAAAGTGAAAAATCCATCCTGAACCTTCAAGTGTCCAAAGATCTGTCATCCCTTCCTTTGAGATGTATTTTAGAGCCCTAACTATTCTTACATAAATCAAGTGAATCAAGGCAGCCCTTGTTAGCGTTTCCTATAATTGTTTCTTTTAAAAACATAACTTTACCCATTTTTTCTCCTTAGAAAAATAATACATGCTTGTTCTGAAAAATGTAGACAATATAGAATTGCAACCAAGGAAAAGTGCAAGTTGTCCTTATCTCCTCCTCTTATCCCCTAGAGAAAACTTCTGTTAAGAGTTTGGTGCATTATTTTTCTCTGGATTTTTTTTGTACCTATTCTAATGCATGTGTATAATTATTTCCTTGTTCTTCAATAGTTATTTTCTCAAGGAAAGGGGCCATCTTATTTGCCTTTTTATCTTAGCAAGTATGCCATAATTAGTACAAGATCATTAAATGCTTGAGTAAATAATCAATTGAAATTTGATTTTAAAAGAAACCCACATTGAATTATAAAAAGTGAATAATCTTACATAAACTTATATAAAGTTAATAATCACTCCTAGTTTGCCTTTTATGTAGTCTGATTTTTCCTTAAGCAAGGCATACCTATAATAATTTTTCGTTAATAGAATAGTGTTATGTATGTGTGTGTGTGTGTGTGTGTGTGTGTATTTGAGACGGAGTTTCACTCTTGTTGCCCAGGCCTGGAGTGCAGTGATGTGATCTCGGCTCACCACAACCTCCGCCTCCCAGGTTTAAGCGATTCTCCTGCCTCAGCCTCCTGACTCGCTGGGATTTCAGGCATGCACCACCATGCCCGGCTAATTTTGTATTTTTAGTAGAGATGGTGTTTCTCCATGTTGGTCAGGCTGGTCTTGAACTCCCGACCTCAAGTGATCCATCTGCCTCGGCCTCCCAAAGTGCTGAGATTACAGGTATGAGCCACCGCGCCTGGCCATTAATATATTTTTTAATTCAAAAGCATTTATTGGGTACTTGCTATGTGGAAGACCCAGTGGCAGGTTCTAGGATTGCATTGATGAAATACAACATTCTTGACATTCAGGGTTTAGTAATTATAATACAGCAAAAGTCTTTTGAGAATAGTATTCACCAGGGAACTCGCTTGAGACCACTTACCTCAACCTAAGGGAGAGGATTAGAGATAACTTTCTAGGCAGGGGTGACCTTTGAACTCTAAAAGAATAGGATGGCAAAAAAGAGTGGGCTAGAGGGTGAAGGTTTCTCTAGACAGAGGGAACAGCAGGTCCAGAGGCATGGCTGTGAGATGAGTATTTGTTTGATAACAGCAACTACATGGTCTGCGTGTGGCTGGAGGATATGGGGTATAGTAGAAGAGTGGCAAGAGCTGTATGGTAAAGCATTTCTCTGACACAATTGGGATGCCTTAATTTGCTAGGAGTGCACACTGTCCTTTTTTCTTTTTCTTTAAAAATGTTTTTGTTTTGATGGATTTAGGGGTACAGTTACAGTTGGGTTACATGGATATAGTGTGTAGTGGTGAAGTCTGGGCTTTTAGTGTACCCATATGTAGTATGACCTAATGGGTAGTATTTCATCCTCTGCTTCCCTCCCACCCTCCCACCTTTTGGAGTCTCCAGTGTCTATTATTCCACTCTGTATGTTTCTGTCTACCCCTTGTTTAACTCCCACTTATAAGTGAGAACATGTGGTTTTGACTTTGTTTCTGAGTCATTTCACTAATAATAATAGCCTCCAGTTCCATCCATGTTGCTTTTACAAATGACATGATTTTATTCTTTTTTATGGCCTTGTATTCCACGGTGTATATATACCACATTTTTTAATCTAGTTATCCATTGATGGACACTTCGGTTGATTCCACGACTTTGCTATTGTGAATAATGCTCTCATAAATGTACGTGTGCAGGTGTCTTTTTGGCAAAATGATTTCTTTTCCTTTGGGTCGATGCCCACTAGTGGGATTGTTGAATTAGTTGTTCTGTTTTTAGTTCTTGAGAAATCTTCATGCTTTTTTCCATAGAGATTTTACTAATTTACAGCCCCACCAACCATTTATAAGTGTTCCCCTTTCTCCACATCCTCACCAACGTCTGTTTTTTGACTTTCTAATAATAGCCATTCTGACTGGCATAGAAGATGGTATCTCATTGTGGTTTTAATTTGTATTTCTCTGATGATTAGTGATATCTGACTAAGTCCCCAAAAGGAAACACAACAGAAACAAAAATAGACAAATGAGACTTAATTAAACTAAAAAGCTTCTGCATAGCAAAAGAAATAATCAGCAGAGTAAACAGACCACCTACAGAATGGGAGAAAATATTTACAAACAATGCATCCAACAAAGGGCTAATGTCTAGAATCTACAAGGAGCTCAAACAACAAGAAAAAAATAACCCCATTAAAAAGTAGACAATGCACATGAACAGACATTTTTCAAAAGAAGACATACAAGAAACCAACAAACATATGAGATACACACTTTCTTGATTTGGAGGTCCACACATCCCGGTCAGTTTTTATTCTGTACACTCTATGAATGAGGCTTCTGGCATATATCACTTCAAGATAACTCTTGAACATGTTAATAGTAGTTCATCACTTAAAAAAATTTCTAGCTTAGTATAAGCCTTCCAGAAAATGAAAAATAGTGCCATAAATTACTAACAGTTTATGAAGCATGGGTCTGTTTAGATAAGTGAACATTTGAGATTAAGTATTTGAAGCCAAACTGCAAAATTCTAAATTGCTTTATCTTATTTAGTAGACAGACTCTCCCCTAAACGTTTACATCCCACACTTTTGACTAGAGTTAAAACTAATTACATAGATTTTGACTTCTGCTTCCAGGAAGATGGACTAGATGGAATAGATGTATTTTCCCTATTGTTTCCACTAAGTATGACTAAAACCCCTGGACATTATACATAAAAAAAACATAAGAGGACTGTGGAGAAAAGGTGGCAGACTGGCCAGGGACCTCAGTACCCAAAGAATTTCCTAGATTTTGTGTTTCTTCATATATCCCAGACTTGGAACTGAAGAAGCCAGAAATCTGGAAATGTCATTGGGCACAGACAGGAAAAAAATAAAAATAAAAAGCCTACTGGGCAGGGACCAGTGGAAACCAGGTTGGGAACTTGAACTTGTAACCCCAGCTGGTAGCAATTAGGCAGCATCTCCCACCCCCTTCTTTTGCCAGAGCAGTGTCAAAAAAAGTCAACTGAAATGAAAGGTTTAAATAAGATTCATAGTCTCATGACATAATACTTAAATGTCCAGATTTCAGTTAAGAATCATTTGTCATACCAAGAACTAGGAAAATCTCAACTTGAGTGAAAAAAAGACAATCAGCAGATCAACAACACTGAGATGGCAGAGATGTTAGGATTTCTTAGAAAGATTTTTGAAGCAGCAGTCATAAATATGCTTCAGTGAGCAATTACAAACATGCTTGAAACAAATGAAAAATACCACCTCTCAGCAAAGAAATAGAAAATATAAAGGAGAACCAAATGGAAATTTTATAACTGAAAGATAATAATAATTGTAATAATAATTCAGTGGATGGGCCCGACAGCAGAATGGAGGGGACAGAGGAAGGAATCAGTGAACTGGAGATAGAATAATAGAAATGACACCATCTGGAAAACAGAAAATAGACTGAAAAATTGAAGACCTTTGGACTATAACAAATGATCTAATATTCATTTCATGAGTCTTGGAAAAGCAGGAGAAAGGGGTTGGGGCTGAAAAATGATTGAAGAAATATTAGCTGTAAAAGCCCCAAATTTAGCAAAAGACTTAAGCCTACATATTTAAGAAGGTGAGCAACCTCCAGACACGATAAACACACAGAATCCTCCCCTCAATACATTATAATCAAACTTCTGAAAACTAGAGAAAATTTTAAAATCTTGAAAGCTGTGAGAAATATGAAAAGCACAACCATAAGAGGAAAAATTGAATTTGTACTTCATCAACAAATTTTTATCTGTTAAGGACCCTGTTAAGAAGATTAAAAGGGCTGGACGCCATGGCTCATGCTTACAATCCTACCACTTTGGGAGGCCGAGGCAGGCGGATCACTTGAGGTCAGGAGTTCGAAACCAGCTTGGCCAATATGATGAAACCTTGTCTTTACTAAAAATACAAAAAATTAGCCGGGCATGGTGGTGGATGCCTGTAATCCCAGCTACTTGGGAGGCTGAGACAGGAGAATCGCTTGAACCTGGGAGGCAGAGGTTGCAGTGAGCTGAGATTGTGCCAGTTCGTAAATATTTTAGGCTTTCTCTGTGGAAATTGAACATGTTATAGCTAAATAGCTGATAAGGAAGTTGCTTTGTCTTTTATTTATTTATTTATTTGACACAGGGTCTTGCTGTGTCACCCATGCTGGAGAGCTTGGTGCGATCATGACTCACTGCAGTTTCAACCTCCTAGGCTCAAGCAATCCTCCTGCCTCAGCCTCCCCAATAGCTGGGGCTACAGGCATACATCACCATACCTGGCTAATTTTATTTATTTTATTTTATTTTATTTTATTTTATTTTATTTTATTTTATTTTATTTTATTTTATTTTATTTTATTTTATAGAGACAGCACCTCCCTATGTTGCCTAGGCTGGTCTTGCACTCATGGCCTCAAACAATCCTCCCACCTCAGCCTCCCAAAGTGCTGGGATTACAGGCTTGAGCCACACTGCACCCAGCCAGGAATTTCCTTTGTTTGTTTAGAGATGGGGATGGGAGAAAAGAGAATTAGTGGTGGGAATTTTTAGTTGTTTTCGAAGCTGTTTTAAATATGAAGTTTTGATTCCTGCCAGTACTTAAAATGTTGATTTCTCTCTTCATTCATATTTGTGCCCACCATGGGCCAGTCTCTTCACTAAATGGTTAAGTAAATGATTGAGTCATTACATGAAGTTCAGGTATCTGTTTTTATGTTTTAAGGTTACAAGAACAGCCAGTCGTCCAATAGCCGCCGGAGACATTTCAACTTTTCAGTCCTTTGTTTTTCTTGGGGGACAGCTAACCTTGGCACTGGGTGTTCTTCTGTGTCTGAATTACTACAGGTATATTAAACATGTTTCCCACATCATGTATAAAACCTCTCCTTTGAAATGGAGAAAGTAGGAATAAAATGAAATATCTTTATCACAAAGTTGTTCATTTGCTACTTATCAAGCAACTGTAAGTTAGCAAGTGTAAGTAACTCACCACACATTTTTAAATCTGCTTCAAGAATGCTTTCAGCCAAAGGAGTTAAGAAATGAACATTTAATTTGTTTTGAACCACCTTCAGTATTTGTACTACTTTCCCTAAGTGACACAAAGCAATTTCATAGGTTTTCTAAGTGCGTGCGTGGATGTGTGTGTGTACAGCCACACATATGTGTATAATTTTATTTATGCTGACAGTATCTGTAAAGTAGACTTAAAGCAGAAGTGATTGTACTCATTTTGCAAAAAGAGGAACTATGTCTTTCCCAGGGTGGTGTTACTAATCAATGACTGAAGAAAGAAGTGGGAGGACTCATTCCTATATCTCTTAAATGAGACAAAACGAAACTTTTGTATATCAGATTGCTATTTACAAAGTACTTCAATGCCAGAGAAGAAAGACAAAAAGAGTTACTTTATATAGAGACTAGACTTAGTTTTGCATGCCTTGCCCTGATAGCATCAATTACATGAAAATACCTTTGGAAGGTTATTTCTGGAAGGGGTAGTGTTAGATAAACTTTGAGGTCCTAAGAACATCTTATTTCATCACATTTTCACAGGTGTTTCCTTTTTTCTAGAAAAGTAACACCGCATCATGCATATAAGGAGGGATATCTTGACTCTAATTATTAGTTAGGACATCTCAGTTTATTAGATGCCTTAATATTTGCAAACAGTTCAGAGAGGCAGTAACATTTGGTAGTTAACATTTGGTGGTGGATAGGTTGGACTCTGGAGCCAGACTACCTTAGGTTTGAATCTGGGCTCTGCCATGACTAGCTATCTAACAATTAGCAAACTACTTAGTTTCTTTGTGCTTCAGTTTTCCCATCTGCCAAAAAGGAAGAGCATAAACATTCATATTATAATACCTGCCTTTTGGAGTCATTGTGAAGATTATAATGAATTAACAAATGTGATTCACTTAGAATAGTCCCTAATACATGAAAGTACTGTATGTGTTAGCTATTATTTTGTTTGGTTGTTTTATAACATTTAAAGTAGTTTTCTACTCATCCTTTATAATAGGGAAAGTCAAAGTCTAGGAAGATAACTTACATAAAATATAATTTAAGATAAAATATATTTTCCAATTAGTATTACTTATGTCGTTGTCTTAAAGTATTTCGTGGTTTCTAAGAGGTAGTGGTAATAATCACTTTAATTGTTTTTTCTCTTTTTTAGTATAGCTCTGGGAGCAGGATCCTTACTTCTCGTCATCACCTACCCACTAATGAAAAGAATTACATACTGGCCTCAACTAGCCTTGGGTGAGCTTAAAATAACTCTAAGTATTTCCTTTGATACCTGCAAACTACATTTTTATGGAGAGATAGGTAGATAGATAGGTAAAGATGAAATGACAAATCAGTCATGTGATTTTCCTAACCAATAGTAGATTTTCACATTTTAAAGGAGAGCAGTTGGCTATTTTTATTAGCTAAGAAATATTGCATGTTTATTAGGGTTATCATCATCATCATCATTATTTTTTCCTCTCCTCTCTCCCCCTCTCCTCCCCTCCCCTCCCCTCTCCTCCCCTCCCCTCTCCTCTCCTCTCCCCTCTTCTTCTCTGAGACAGGGTCTTGATCTGTTGCCCAGGCTGGAGTGCAGTGGCACGATCTCAGCCTACTGCAACCTTGACCTCCCAAGCTCAAGTGATCCTCCCACCTCAGCCTCCTGAGTAGCTAGGATTACAGGCATTCACAACCCTGCCTGGCTAGTTTTTGTATTTTTTTTGTTGAGACAGGGTTTCGCCATGTTGTCCAGGCTGGTCTCAAACGCCTGAACTCAAGCGATCTGCCTGCCTTGGCTTCCCAAAGTGCTGGGATTACAGGTGTGTACCATCGCGCCTGGCCATCATTGCTTTCTGAAATGCTGTTTTAAAAATCTCGGTATGTCATGAAAAAATGTTTAATCTAGATGCCCTGAAGAATTTGGGGAATGGGGTAGGAAGCACTCTGTGGCAGGAAAACAAGGGTTAAAGTGTATGTGATAGCTTAGACAGCTCCTGTTCTGTGAAGCCTCTCAGGAAGAAGTTAGACAGTCTCTTCTGGGCTACCGTAGGATTCTAATCCGGCACTTACTCATTTCAACAGCATTAATTCAACCAAGAATATGTTGAGAGCCTCCTGTGGTCTCCAGTTAATAAACTGTGGCCCAGCATTTAGCATAGCACTTGGCACAGTGAAGGTACTGAATACATACTTGTTGGTGGAAAAAAAAGGAAGATAGTTAGGTAAGCCAGTATCAGAATCTGTTGCAAAAACGTCTATTCCCAGACTTTTCTATTCCTAGAATATTCCTAGAATGACTCTAGTTCTTTGAGTCATTTTTTTCAGTAAATGAAAGAACTAAAAGCAACTCAGGAAACTGATGTGAGCCTGATTTGCGGGGAAGTTGTGGTAGAATATTTATCTTTTTCTAAGATCCTCTCATTGAATGTTCTCTTTATTAAATTTGAAATTATATTCTCAATATAAGCATTTCCTATCTGTAAGATAATATTAAGAAGCTGGTATATTTACTCCAAACATTTATTGAACCCCTACATTTACTTTGTGCCAGGAATTGCAGCAGGTACTGGGAAAATAAAAATGACTAAAACACACTGACCATCTTTAAGGAGCTGGAGATGGAGATGACAGATCAACAGGTCATTGCAGTACAACGTGGCAGGCAGGAGCGCTACGGGACCACAAAGGAGAGGCACTTAATCAGTTAAGGAGGGGACATAAGTGGAAATAGGTAATATAGGAGGAGAAAAGGGGTTTCTGAGAAAAGGTATCTGAGACACATTGAGTTTAAGGTACATGAGCAACTTGCAGGCAGAGAAGTCCAGCAGACGGTTCAGTATGCAGTCTGGAGCTTAGGAGAGTGATCAGGCTTGCAGGTGGAGATTTGAGAGCTGTCAACCTGTAGGTGTTTGTTTACAGTCCTCAGAGACGATGCCCTTGTGGAATAAATCAGTGTTCCTATGTATATTCTTGTTTCTGTAGCTGGTAGGGGAGGCAGAGTGGTAACAGAAAGAACATGGGTTTTTGAGTCAGATAGATCTAAGTTCAGATCCCAGCATCTACTGTTATTGATAGTGCCACGCACCATACTAGGTGGGATAAATCTTCTCTTTAAACCTACTATTTACTTAATTAGGGGATATTATTCTTTTTATTAGCTCTGTTACTTTAGTTATTAACCTCTCTGAGCCTGTTTTCTTTTTTGTAAAATGGAGCTAATAATTACCACTGAGGGTTGAAAGGGTTTAAGGAAGGAACCCACAGAAAGCAGCACACACTGAGTCTGATACCCAGGAGCACTGAACGCGCTCCAATGCCACTCCTTCCCTTTAGGATTCTAAAGTACGTATAGACTTTCCCCCTTTTTGTGTTTTGCTAATTGTAGGCTTGACATTTAATTGGGGAGCATTACTTGGATGGTCTGCTATCAAGGGTTCCTGTGATCCATCTGTTTGCCTGCCTCTTTATTTTTCTGGAGTTATGTGGACACTAATATATGATACTATTTATGCCCATCAGGTAAAGAAATTATCTTTTTCTTAACTTTGGTTTAGTTGTTGCTGTTTTTAAAGAACCAAATTAAGGAGAAAACCTTTTTTCTTAAATTTGTTGTTGTTTTTTAAGAACCGAATTAAGGAGGAAGAATTTTTTTTTCTAAAAAGAAGGTCATTCACAGTTCCATGGCTCCAACAAAATATTTTTTTATGTTTATGTGTGTTTACCAAAATTCAACTCATTTATTTTATTTACAAGCAATTAAGTAGTATTTACTGTATGCCAGGCACTGTTTTAAGTACTTTACAAACTTAATCCCCCAACAGCCTTCGAGGAAAGTACTTAAACATTAACCTCACTTAACAGAAGAGGAAACATGTGAAGAAGTATTTGTCATGTCAGACAGTTAGTGGGTGGCAGAACTATGATTCAAGCCCAGTGTTCAGACACTGCTTTTAACCACTACATTCTCCTGTCCCTCTAATCGTTGAATTATGCAAGTTTTATACTTGGTGTAGTTAGTGAACATTTTCCTATATTTTTACCAATTCTTTGTCATTGTCACTTTAAGACTGTGGACTATGAGATAGTCTATGCCCCAATTTAACATGCCATAAATTTGATGTGCCATAATTGAAACAAATTTAACAGTTTCTCTATTTTGACTACTTAAGTTGTTTGAGTTTTCACAATTGTAAGTAATATTGTTCTAATCATTAATACTTCTTGAATAGGAGTTTTTCAGTTAAATTTTTAGAAGTGGTATTATTGACGTAAAGGATTATATGCGTTTTTATAGCTTTTGATTTTGCCTTTTTGATAAATTCAATTCTAAAAACTCATTTTTTTCTTTTACATTTATAAACTTTCCCCCAGCTTTATATGAGGAGTAATTGACAAATAAAATTATACACATCCAAGGTATACAGTGTGATGATTTGATAGTACATGTTCTGAGAATACATTTATGAACTTTTCAGAAAAGTTTTTCTCAGTATTTTTCTGAAATATGATTATGTATTCTCAACCATTTACTTGAAGAATATGTCTGGATTTCATCCTGTTTTCTTCCACTAAACCCCCTATGCCCCGCTACATTTGTAGTATCTTGAAAAGGCAGATCTGTAATCAGCCTTACTTCCAAAGTGAAACTTGACTTACGGTTAGAAGAGATGCCTGTACTTTTTGCAGTAAGGTCTGGAACCAGTGTTTAGGATACCGGTACTCCAATTAGATTAACAACTTCAGGAAAACACCACATACTCATTGGCACTTTTGTGGTTCACATAATTACAGACAGTTTGCACCCTGAAGGCGATTGTAGTATGAAAGGAAAAACAGAAACATCCACAGTCATTGTTATTTGGATTTGGGCCCCAAAGGGAAGCCTGTCAGGTTGCTGTCTGCCTGTAGGTCAGTGCAGAGAGTTCAGCATGCAGCCACTGATCTCACGTGACCATCATTATTTACAACAGTATATGAAGATGCTTACAAGTAAACTTACTGGGAGAAACCAGGCAGCTACATGTGGTTATATCATCAAGACCTAGCTCTACCTAAACAGGATTTGATAGAAAAGGCAAGGCATAGATTGGGCTTGAAGTGGAAAATGAGTGGATGTGGTTAGGTGGTAAGTGAGCATTTTTCTACATCTGTGACTTTTGCAAGATTGAAACTAAAATGTACGGGAGATTATTGGGATTTGAGACCTCTGAGGTAGAGAGGAGCTATGGAAAGAATTAGAGCTGAATTGTAATCCTAACACTGTAAAAATATAGTTAAGAGTCATTATAGGATTATAACAAATACAATGATATATAGAAATGAAGCTGGATGGTGATTTTAGCAGTGGTATTTAACTTTGGTTGACCTGCTCATTCATTACTGATCAGCCTGTTTCTGAGTTACTGTCATCTTTCACCGCTTATGGTATATCTGCATGTTCTTTAAAAGACAATTTCTTCTGAAAGCAGTTAGTGGTAATTGGTTGCACAACCTTGTGAATATACTAAAAAACACTAAATCTGATACTTCGAAATGTGAATTTTATGGTGTGTGAACTAAATCTCAAAAAACAGTTTATTTTTCTTTCTGATATTAGGACAAAAGAGATGATGTTTTGATTGGTCTTAAGTCCACGGCTCTGCGGTTTGGAGAAAACACCAAGCTGTGGCTCAGCGGCTTCAGTGTTGCAATGCTGGGGGCGCTGAGCCTAGTGGGTGTGAACAGTGGTCAGACTGCTCCCTACTACGCTGCCCTGGGTGCTGTAGGAGCCCATCTGACTCACCAGGTTTGACCTTTTTCTTATTTGTCCCTCATATTTCCTTAGTATAAATTATAAAAATTATTTAAACAGTATGCCCTCTGTGTTTACCTGGCAAGGAACTTCTTAAACAACTACTTGGCTTGTACTACCTTTAACAGAGCCCCCTGCCCTCTGGCCTCAACTTATAAGAAAGCTAGCTATAGTATTTTATTTTATTTTTAAACTTTTTTTTGAAACAGGGTTGTCCAGGCTGGAGCGCAATGGTGCAATCACAGCTCACTGTAACCTCTAACTCCTGGGCTGAAGTGATCCTCCCACCTCAGCATCCTGGGTAGCTGGGACTACAGTCATGCACCACCATGCCTGGCTAATTTTTTTTATTTTTTGTAGAAATGGGGTCTTAAGATTTTGCCCAGGCTGGTCTTAAACTCCTGGCTTCAAGCAGTCTTCCTGCCCTGATCTCCCAAAAGTGCTGGGATTACCAGTGTGAGCTACCAACCCCAGCCAAGCTATATTATTTAAAAAAAAATAATACAGGTCTAAATCCAAATTTTCCCCTCTGATTTTCCTGGAATTACTTCTGAATTCATGGTTGGAAAAATTTCGGTAATATCTGAAGCTTGTGGTTTGAGTTGAATTACTCTAAAAGCAAACTGACAGATAAAGCTTTAAAAAAAAAAAACTGGGTTTCTAGTGATGGTTAGTAGACTAATTATTCATAAATTTGGTTTCTGCTGGCATAAAGACCAAGGCCAGATAAGACAGGAAATGCAGAACATGTCAAAGTTCTGCCAGTAGAAAGCAGGAAGCTGTCATTTCAGGATATTCACCCACACCACATCCCCTACCTGTCACAAACTTATGTTGAGAATCTACATTGTTGACTTGTAAAATGAATGAACTAAATATAATTTTGATTAAATCACTTGCTAATAAATTGACTATATTTTTATATCAATGTTATTGTTATTTTCATTAAACAGAATCAAAAAGGTATTCATGGTAGATCACCTGAGGTCAGGAGTTTGACCAGCCTGGCCAACATGAACATGGCAAAACCCCATCTCTACTAAAAATACAAAAGTTAGCTGGGCATGGTGGCGGGCACCTGTAACCCCAGCTACTCAGGAGGCTGAGGCAGGAGAATGGCTTGAACCCAGGAGGCAGAGGTTCCAGTGAGCCAAGATCATGCCACTGTACTCTAGCCTCGGCGACAGAGCAAGACTCCATCTCAAAAAAAAAAAAAAAAAGGGTATTCATGAAGCTATATTTAGATGACTGATTTTATACAGATTATTGCCAGTTACTAGCAGTGTAGGCAAGACTTACATAACATGGTATGAAGGAAATCAGAATCTGATGTCTATAAAGTAAACCATATGCTGTGTCCCCTCCACTGTTTTCCTCACTGTGAAAACTAAAATGTGAATTGGTGACTTTCCAGGATGTCGCTATTTTTCCCTTCAGAATTTCTCAGCATCCCTTTTTGGTCGTAGCTCAGTTCCATGAGGACTGACATTGTCATTTGATTGTCTGGTCTGGATAATGGGTATAGGTTAATATTTAAACACCTGAATATTAAATAGTACAGGAAGGCAAAAATTATTAAGACAAATCACAAATATTATAAGAAATACTCGGCCAGGCACAGTGGCTCACGCCTATAATCCCAACACTTTGGGAGGCCGAGGTGGGCAGATCACTTGAAGTCAGCAGTTCAAAATCAGCCTGGCCAACATAGATAAACCCTGTCTCTAGTAATAATACAAAAATTAGCTGGGCATGGTGTTGTGCACCTGTAATTCCAGCCACTCGATAGGCCGAGGGAGAAGAATCACTTGAACCTGGGAGGCAGAGGTAACAGTGAGCCAAGATGGTGCCACTGCATTCCAGCCTGGGTGACAGAAGGAAACTGTCTCAAAGGAAGAAAAAAAAAATACTTGGAGCCCACTTTATATTTTAAATTGCATTTATGGTCCTCTGTCCAGTTTTTTTTTGTTGTTGTTGTTATTTTTTGTTTTGAAACAGTCTTCCCTCTGTCACTCGGGCTGGAGTGAAGTGGTACGATCTTGGCTCAGTACAGCCTCCACCGCCTCCTGGTTTCAAGCAATTCTTGTGCCTCAGCCTCCTTAGTAGCTGGGACCACAGGCACACACCATCATGCCCAGCTCATTTTTGTATTTTTTTAGTAGAGACGGGGTTTCGCCATGTTGGCCAGACTGGTCTCGAACTCTTGGCCTTAAGTGATCCACCCACCTCAGCCTCCCAAAGTGCTGGGATTACAGGCATGAGCCACCACGCCTGGCCTCTCTGTCCAGTTTTCGATACAGTGTTTAGAGATGGTCATAGCTATCTTCTAGTATTTAAAGATAAAGGAAATCATGATGATTGTAAGTCTGCAGACCACATAATAAAGAATAGTCCCCCATGCCTAAGGAGGATAGGAACATACATGAGACTTCCTTAGTGTTATTTGCAGGGCTAGCATGGGGAAAAAGGAGTATGCTTGTTCTAGATTACTAGCAACAAATTTAGGTCTCTAGCTCCCCTCCTCTAAATGTAGGTCCCTGAACAGGAGAGATTTAGAAATGTGGGAGGGCATTTTTGGTTATCATAATAAACTAGGAGAGGTGACTATATGGATGATGGCCAGATACAGTCAATATCTTGTGCTGCACCAGATTACTCTGCATCATAGAGAGTTGTCCTGCCCAAATGGTACTTGTTCTCCATTGAGAAACTTTGCTCCAGACACTAAAACCACAACTGGAGGGTAGGAGTTGCAGGGAGACGGATTTTAGATCAGTTAGTATAAGGAAGAACTTTCTAAATAGTTAGAACTAAAATTAGTATGGGTTGCCTCACAAGCATTCATGCAGCCCTCAACTGAAAGTTCTTAGGAAACAGCTTGGATGATTCCAACTGAAAAATATGGTAAATTTTTCTTTTTCTTTTTCTTGTTTTTGAGATAGAGTCTCACTCTCTCACCCAGGCTAGGAGGGTGCAGTAGGGTGATCACAGCTTATTGCAGCCTTCACCTCTTGGCCTCAAGCAATCCTCCCACCTCAGCCTCTTGAGTAGCTGGGACTACAAGCATGTGCCACCATGCCCAGCTAATTTTTTATCTTTTGTATTTGTATTTTTTGTATTTATTGTTTCCTCCTCTGTGTTAACATGTTTATTTGTGATGACCCAAAGTCCAGAGTAGGTATTAAAACAACTTTGTGTTCCTCTCTTGCAGATTTACACTCTAGACATCCACAGACCTGAGGACTGTTGGAATAAATTTATCTCCAACCGAACACTGGGACTAATAGTTTTTTTAGGGATTGTCCTCGGGAATTTGTGGAAAGAAAAGAAGACAGACAAAACAAAGAAGAGTATAGAGAATAAAATAGAAAATTAATGAATGAAATTTTTCTAGGAATTATTAAAACATTTTTTTCAAAATATAATTAGATTTGAATATAAAATCTGATATAATATGTTAAAGAATTAAGAACCTGAAGATTTAGAACATATTTACCTGGATTTTAATTCAATTATTTGCTAGCAAAATTCCCCCGTGTCACAGAAACCAGGGACTGTTCAGGATTTGAGATGGCCTTGAGTATTTTACTTGATACATTCTGCCCATTATAATTCTCACCTGAAGTTATGAGGATTGTACAAGTTTTGGCACTTTAGAAAAAGCCTGATGTGGGTCTTTCGTAAATGAATGTCTCTATAAGAAAATGGACTCTTTTTTAAGGGAAAAATAAAAGCTGCTGTGGAAAGTTGGGGCTTATTGTTCTTTATTGTGACCTTTAGTCACTGCCAAAAACTGTAATTTAGGAAACCAATTCTGTTTTTTTATGTTTTAGGATAATTTAAATAAGCAAATAGAAGTATTTAGCTGTTATAGCCACACGTACCACTGTTTACCAACCCTGACTTTTATTTGGGAGATTTGGTCTTTTATGTGCAGTCACAGTGACCAGAACAAACAAGTAGGCAGTCACCAGAGACTACCTTGATTTTCTGTCTATATCTTTTTTATCTTATCCCATTATAGTTTATAGGATAGTGATACTTAAATGTTTACTGTTTTTTCCCTTACCTACCCTCACTTTCAGAATGTTCTCAACACAGAAGCCAGAGTAATTCTCTTAAAACCTAAGTAAGGTCATGTCATTCCTCTCCCCAGAACCCTCCAGGATCTCCCTAGGTCACTCAGTACAAAACAAAAGTCCTACCACCTGCCAGGTCCTCCGTGATCTGGCCTCGTGTCTGACTTCTCACACTCACACCTGCAGCCCCACTGGCCTCACTGTTCCTTAATCAGGCTGGGCAGACTCCTACCCCAAGGCCTTTGCATTTACTGTTCACTTTGTCTGGAAAGTTCTCCCCAGATCATGTCTTACTCCTTCACTGCAGAACCTTTCTTAAATGTCACCTTCCCTAAGAAGCTTTTCTTAGCCACCTTCAAAAATCTCACATATACCACCCATACTTCCTGTCCCCTTGCTTTTTTTTTTTCTTTTTCTCTTCAGCTCTTAGCATTAGCAACCTAAAATATATCTTACTTGATTTAAATTGCTCTCATAGACAGCCGGCTATAGGGCAGACAGTCATTTGTATATGTGGGTGTGGGCAGCAGTAAATATAAAATTGCATGATGACGACGAGGATGATGATGCAGCTAACAGCACTTACATATGCCAGGCACTGACAAGCACTGGAAAAATTATTTAACTGTTTACTCAGCAAATACTGAGTCACTGAAAATGACTTGGGTCAGTTGTTGCAGCTGTAACTTTGCTATGGCAGCAGTGAGTTGAAGGGAAGAAGAATTAGGAACATAGTACCCTACTTTTGAGGAAATATGATTGGCTTTGATTTTAACAGAATAGACAGAGTTTAAATCTGTGTTGATTTCTGTTTTCTTACAGATATAACCCTATGTTTTAAAATGCTTAAAACAACCCTTTCCAATTAAAGAAGGGTGAGTACAATGTAGTTCAATTTTACAACATTCTCCTTAGTTTATGAACGTTAAAAATGGAACAAATTTTTAAATCACTAAAAATCCTGCAACTTTTTTTGTGATCCATGGGACAAGAGAACAGAACATTAGTTTATACACGCTCAAAAAGCTTATTCTCAAAAAGCTGCTTAAATGTAATTGAATTATTTTAATTCTTTTTCATTTTCCTTCCTTTTCCCAGTAGAAACACTGAAAAAATAATATAAATGGGTAAGGAACAGATTTTAAAAAAGAAAAAACAATCAAGTACATTATTAGTCTCTAGAATCACAGACTTACAACTCAAGTTGGAAAGACACACAGCAGTCATCCATCTAGATCAGGAGTGTCAGTCCCTGGGAGAGTTGAAAGGGGCATTGCGGGAGTTTGTGATAGTTGAAATGACCAGCATTGCCTTAGGAATTTGTTCAGCGGGGAGGGCCCTTGCCCTACTCTTCTGCGTCAAAGTCAATGTGAGTTTTTCAATAGAAATCATGTGAAAGAACTTTTTAAACTGTGGTCAATTATCTACCACAATTTCATGATGGGGGTGGAGATAGGATGGGAGCCACAGGGTCTAAAAAGTAAATGAATACAACTATTCCTGCTCTAACTGACCTGCCCTCTGAATTCCCAGAGCAGTTGGTGGGTGCCAGTGGAGCAGGAGTTATGAACGCCAGTCATGGCCATAGCTTGCCGGGGTTGGAATCTGCTTTAACACCTATCAGTTGGGTGACCTTGAACAAGTTCCCTGACCTCTCTGTGGCTCACTCAGGGACAATCATAATACCTTTCTCATGGATTTCAAAATGTTCTGTCTTCCCCTGTGAGAATGGAGATTTCATGATAAGAGGGACCTTGTATGTCTTACTCATTGAAATATCCCCAATATACCACATCACAAGGGCTGCCTCTCCCTCTTCCCGGATTTCTTTGCTAAATTGTTTAACACCTCTACCAGATTTTTATAATCTGGCCTCACCCTACTGTTTCCTCCAACTAAAAGTACACCCTCCACCCTCTGGGCTGGTTCTCTCTCTAGGCTGGTGGGTGCCAGGGGAGCAGGAAGTAAGAAAGTTATGACGACAGCTTGCCAGGGTTGGAACCTGCTTTAACACCTGCCTACCAGTTGGGTGATCTTGGGAAAGTTTCCTGACCTCTCTGTGACTCAAATACTCAAATAGGTATAATCATAATGCCTTTCTCATGGATTTAAAAATTATCTGTCTTCCCTTGCGAGAATGGAGATTTCATGATAAGTGGGACCTTGTTTGTCTTAATCATTGAAATACCCTCAATATACCACACTGTAAGCACTCAGTAAACATTTGTAATTTTTGTACATCAGGTGAACTAACATTAGAGTTATTTGTCAGACCTGGTGTTAGGTGCAACCATTAGAAATTATTAATGCTGTTCAACAACATATAAAACGTTGACTATGTAAGGTAACGTTATAAAAACATTTTCATGTACATATCATCAAAACTATATAAGAATATAAGTAATGCTACTTTCTGCCCACCGGGTGGCATGCTCTGCAGGAGCAGTCACAGCTCTAACAACACTGGAGCTAACGCTGCCTTTTCGATAAAGGTGTTTTCTTCTACCTCTGGCTTGCCCTTTGCCCTTCTTTCCCGGGCAAAGCCAAGAACCCTCATAGACTAAGCCCCACTTTGGGGCTCATTTGCCCTATATCAATGGTGACGCCTATTTCTTAGGGTTAATGTATAATTTAGAGACTATGCAACACATTTAATATAGGTGCTGGCATACAGTAACTAATTTTTAACTTTAGAAATGAATCAGGCCAGGAATGGTGGCTCATGCTTGTAATCCCAGCACTTTGGGAGGCTAAGGCAGGTGGATCACTTGAGGTCAGGAGTTTGAGACCAGCCTGGCCAACATGGTGAAACCCCGTCTCTACTAAAAATACAAAAAAATATTAGCCAGGCGTGGTAGCACACGCCTGTAATTCAATCCCAACTACTCAGGAGGGTGAGTGAAGCATGAGAATTTCTTGAACCTGGGAGGCAGAGGTTATACTAGACTTCTTTTTTAAAATCTACTTTTTTCACTTAATATTTTCCCATGTCATTAATGCTTCTTTCAATATATTGGTGTTTTTCGGCTGCATAGGTTTTTATCATATGTATCCACTGCAATTTAATTAATCCTGTCATTGAACATATAGCATTTCAATATTTGCATTTTTTCCTTCTTACAAGCACTAGGGCCATGAATAGATTTGTATCATTGGGCATATCTGTGAATATTTCCTTAGGAAAAATCCTAGAAGCAGAATGTCTTCGTGTATGTGCATGTACATTTCCAGGGACTGGAGGGTAGGTGTGGAGGGTGGAGTATGGTGGTATGCACATTTTAAAGGTTTTGGATTCATTTTCTCAGATTACCTTACAGAAAGGTGCACATTACTAATAGCAGTGCATGAGAGCCTCTTTCTCAGACCTTGGCCAATATGAAGAGATACTATTTTTAAAACCTTGACACGTAGGCAAGAATAATACGTGGTTTCCCTCACAACTCTGTGATTATTAAAGTAGTTGATCTTTTTCAAAGTGTTTATAGAGCATTTTAATTTCTTCTTTGTGAGTTGCTTTCATGTCTTTGCCCATTTGGTTATTGTTGTTGATGTACGCTGTCTCGTTCATTGGTTATATCCCCAAGATCTGATATCTGACATACTTAGACTTGTGCTCTCATTTTACAAGATCATCATTTTATTAATTGTGATGGGATTTTGGATTTCATGCTTTATACTGAACTATCTCTTCCATGGAGAAGGCAGCATATTTAACATTTTTCAGTTGTTCCAATTAATATGTATTATTCAGACAGTCATCAAACATTTGTTGAACATCTATGTGCAGGCACAGGCTAGTTGCTGCAAACGCAGAGATGAATTAGACAGTTTCTATCTTCAATAAGCTCAGAATCAGTAGCTGGGATTACAGGCGTGTGCCACCATGCCTGGCTAATTTTTGTATTTTTAATAGAGACAGGGTTTCACCATGTTGGCTGGGCTGGTCTCCAACTCCTGACCTCAAGTGATCCGCCCACCTTGGCCTCCCAAAGTGCTGGGATTACAGGCATGAGCCACTACGCCTGGCCTCTCTCTCTTTCTTTCTTTCTTTTTGTAGAGACAGGGTCTTGCTTTGTTGCCCAGGCTGGTCTTGAACTCCTAGGCTCAAGCAGTCCTCCTGCTTCAGCCTCCCAAGGTGCTGGGGTTACAGACATGAGTCACCTCACTCAGCATAAATACTTTTTTTTTTTCCAAATAAAATCGTACATAAAACCCCAATAAATGCATACAGATGGAAATCAGAGACAGTGCCCTTAAACTTTGCCTTCCTTTCTTTTAGGATTGTCACAGAGCCCAGTTTGAAAACTCTCTCTTAGAGATAAGAATGAACATTGAAGTCCCTACCGTTACTAACTGAATGACTTAGAGTGAACTATTTAAACCTCTCCAGCCAGTTTCTTTATATCTAAAATGAGGATTAAAATAGTATCTTCCACATGCTAGTGTTTTAAGAATTGCGTGAGAAAATGATCTCATCTAAACTCCTGACTTTAAATGTTATCTGTACCCTGATTACTCGCAAATGTGCACCTCCAGCCTTAACTTCCCTTTTGAACTTGCACTTGGCAGAAGTGAATATTGAACTGCCTACTTGATATTTCAACATGAATGCCAAATAGGCACCTCCAATTCAATATATTGTGACCTCCTGACCTCAGCCTCAAACCTCCTCCTCCCACCCTCCTCGCCATCTCATTAATGGTATCTACTTTTCCTTTTGCTCCGACCAAAACCTTGGAATCAACCATAATGCCTTTTTCCCACATTCCATATTCAAGACATTAGAAAAGACTGTTGGTTCTACCTTCAAAACACATGCAGAATCTAATCTTTTCCTACCACCTCCTCAGCTGCCACCCTGGCCAAGTCCCCATTTTCTCCCCACTGGATTAATGCAATAGCATCCTAACCGGTCTCCCTCCCTCTCCCTTGCCCCCTTTCATGTGTCCTCACCATAGCAGCCAGGCTGATCCTGCTACAACCAAAGCCAGCGTATGTCATGCCTCTACTCAGAACCTCCCCATTTCACACGTCCCCGTTTCTCCCAGCGTAAAGCCAAAGCCCTCAGCATGGCTGAAGGACCCTCAGTGAGCTGGCTCCTACTGCCTCCTGGCTCTTCATCCACTCCCTCCCTCGCCAGTGCTGCTGCAGCCTTCTGGCCTCATTGGGCTTCCTGAAATGCTTTCTCAGATGTTGCCATGGCTACTTCCTCACCTCCTTCAGTATTTGCCTAAAGGTCACCAACTCAGTGAAACCGTTGTCTTCATTTTCTAAAACTTAACACATACGATTACACAAACTTCTTTTTCTCTCTCGCTGCTTTGTTTTTCCCTGTATTAAAACGTATGATATGCAGTCATGTGTCACTTACAGATGGAGACACTTTCTGAGAAATGCATCATTAGGCAATTTCATCCCTGTGCAAACGTTATGGAGTTCATGTACACAAACCTAGATGGTCTAGCCTACTACACACCTAGGCTACGTGGTATATAGTCTATTGCCCCTAGGCTACAAACCTGTGCAGCATACCTACTTCATGCTGTAGATAATTGTAACATAATGGTAAGTATTTGTATATCTAAACATATTTAAACACAGAAAAGGGCTGGGTGTGGTGGCTCACACCTGTAATCCCACCACTTTGGGAGGCCACGGCAGGAGGATCACTTGAACCCAGAAGTTCAAGACCAGCCCAGGCAACATGACTAAACCCCATCTCTACAAACAATACAAAAATTAGCTGGCTGTGATGGCACACGGCTGTAGTCCCAGCTACTTGGGAGGCTGAGGTGGGAGGAATACTTGAACACAGGAGGTAGAGGCTGCAGTGATCACAACACAGCACGCCAGTTTGGACAACAGAGTGAGACCTTGTCTTAAAAAAAAAAAAAAAAGAAACACAGAAAAGGTACTGTGAAAATACAATATAATCTTATGGGACCATTGTCCTATAACTTGTTTTACTTATTTTCTTTGGTGTGTGTCCTCACTAACAGGAACCTAACTTCATGAGGGCACAGCTATTTTCTGTTTGAATCATCATACCTTATTTCCAGTGTCTGGAATACTGCCCAGTACATAGTAAGTTCTCAATAAATATTTGTGCAATGAATCACGTATATAAAGCTTTTGATAGCATAGTATGTGATTCATTGCCTTCAGGCATTTTTGGCACTCTTTTTCTTCTCCAGAGGATTTATCTTTCCGGAAACCTTCTATGAGGAACTATTCACTTAAGAGGAAGCTGATTTTTCAGGTTCTATTTCAGGAGAACAATTTTAACATTCAGTTTCTAAGCCTGAGTTTCTTAAATGGTGTCAATTTAGGGTGTGGGGGAAAGGTGGAGACAAACAGTGGAGAATTTGTAAAAATTATAGATGAATTTTAAGACGGATATCCCACCAGCAACAGTGACTCAGATGTGTCTCAAAAAATAAAAAAAACAAGGCCAGGCACAGTGGCTCAGGCCTGTAATCCCAGCACTTTGGGAGGCTGAGGAGGGTGGATCACCTGAGGTCAGGAGTTCAAGACCAGCCTGGCCAACATGGTGAAACCCTGTTTCTACTAAAAATCCAAAACTTAGCCTGGCGTGATGGCAGATGCCTGTAATCCCAGCTACGCAGGAGGCTGAGGCAGGAGAATCGCTTGAACCCGGGAGGCAGTGATTGCAGTTAGCTGAGATCATGCCACTGCACTTCAGCCTAGGGGACAGAGCAAGACTCCGTCTCAAAAAATACATAAATATTAAAAAATATATATATCTAGGGATATCCTCCCCATTAATAAAGTATAAATTCAGTGTAAAGAAATGGAAAGTAGTGCATGCAAATGTTAACTAGATTTATATTTGTTTACCTGGTTTAAAACTCTTGAACAATCTTGAAAATTCAAGTTAGTAATTTTTTTCTTAGGCAGCATTGGCATAGTAACAAACTGAAATAATCATGGCTTTTACTTGCTTTATACTTAAGCAATAGAAATGTCAACACAGCATCTGTGAAAGAATTATTGGGATCAGAGGTCATGTCCCATTGCAGGAATGCCTCATAAACATAAATTGCTCTCGGTTTACGTCATTTCCTTGAAGAGAGGAAAGTGTTAAAGACACACTTTAGAATCTGGAGAAAGTTTATGGCTCTGGTCAGTATTTTTTAAACACTGCTAAAAATACACACTGACTATTTTATTTTATTTTATTTTTGAGACACAGAGTCTCATTCTGTGTCCCAGGCTGGATGCGGTGGCAAGATCTCGGCTCACTGCAACCTCTGCCTCCAGGATTCAAGCGATTCTTGTGTCTCAGCCTCCCAAGTAGCTGGCATTACAGGTGCCTGCCACCACGCCTGGCTAATTTTTGTATTTTTAATAGAGACAGGGTTTCACCATGTTGGCTAGGCTGGTTTCGAACTCCTGACCTCAGGTGACCTGCCTGCCTTGGCTTCCCAAAGTGCTGGGATTACAGGCATGAACCACTGTGCCGGGTCAAAATACACACTGAATATTTTAAACAAATCCACTTAAAAACATGTTACAAATAAAAAAATTTTTAGCACAGATTAATTAATTACTAATTGAAAATTGTTAAGATCTCTGACACATGGTGAAGAATGCAGGGAAAGGCATACAATTTTATAATTTTTCCTCATTCATGTATTTATGTTTCTGATTTTCTTCATTCTGTTTTTAACTGGTCTTTATGTGTACATAGATAGGCTCTCCTTTAAAATAAAATGTGAATGAAGTTACACTAACACACGTGAATGTGTTCCAAGAAGATGGAACAGCAAGTGTATAAGCCTTGACACAGGGATGAATGAAGCAGATTCAGGTAACAAGAAGGCCAGATTTCTAGTCTTGTTTCCAAAGTCCATAGCCATCCCACATTATAGCGAATGGTGGTGAAGATGTAGAGTAACTGGAACTCTTATACATTGCTGGTAGAAATGCAAAATGGTATTGTCACTTTGGAAAACAGTTTGGCAATTTCTTTCTTTTTTTTTTTAAGACAGAGTCTTGCTCTGTCACCCAGGCTGGAGTGCAGTGGCGTGATCTCGGCTCACTGTAACCTCCGCCTCCCGGGTTTAAGCGATTCTCCTGCCTCAGCCTCCCAAGTAGCTGGGACCACCCACCTCGAACTCCTCAAGTGATTCACCCACCTCGGCCTCCCAAAGTGCTGGGATTACAGCTGTGAGCCACCGCGCCCAGCCTGGCTTGGCAATTTCTTATCGTTGACTATGCACTGAGTATATGACTCAGCAAAATCACTCCTAGGTATTTACCCACGAGGAAAGAAAATTTATGTTCACACAAAAACCTGTCCATGGATGTTATTAATAGCTTGATTCATTATAATCCCAAATTGGAAAAAAAGATAAAACTTTAATGTCCTTCAACTGGTGAAAGAATAAACAAACTATGATACATAGTTTGTTTCGTATGTATAATGAAATACTATACAGCAATAAAGAGGAACAGACAGCTGATATATGTAGCAAAATGCATGAATCTCAAATGCATTATGCTAGGTGAAGGAAGGCAGACCCAGAAAACTATATACTACATGATTCCATTTGTGTGATAATCTGAAAAAAGCAAAACTATAAGGACAGAAAACAGATCAGTGGCTGCCAGGGACTGGAGGTCAGAGGAGTATCTGACTACAAAAGGGAAAGAGGAGATTTTGAAGGATGATGGAACTGTTCTATATCTTGATTGCAATGGTTTTACATAGTTACAGGCATTTGCCAAAACTCTTACGATTGTACCTACACACAAAAGGTGAATTTTACTGTATGCTAACCATACCACAATTTTTAAAAAGTGAACAAAAGTCATTTTTACCAAGTTAGGGTGAGAATAATCAAAACACAATTATATTGTTGCCATCCTAATTAAGTTGGGGCTAAATTTTCATTGCTGTAGATATGCCTGCATGTGGAGTTGTGTTCTGGAAAAACCAATTCTCTTCTGAAACCTACAGTCCTTCACTTAATCAATATTTATCAAGTACCTATTATATGCCATACACTATTCTAGGTTCTGAGGATACCTCAATGAACAAGACATATCCCTACCCTTCTAGAACTTGCATTTTAATAATAAGTGAATAACTCTGTAGGTAAATAAGTGCATAGGCTACTTTAAGTAATATAACATAGTGGTAAGTTGTTATAAAGAAAACTAAAGCCTGGTGAAAGAGAGTTTTGGGGAAATGAGACTATTTTTGATAGAGTACTAAGGAGGGATTTCCGAGTGACAGTTGAACAGAGGTTTAATTGACGTGATGGAGGAAGTTATGTGAATACCTGACGGAAGAGAGTTCCAGGAAGGAGGAAAAGCAAGTGTATCAGCCTTGAAACAGGAATGAATCAGGCAGATACAAGGAACAACAGAAAAGCTGGATTTCTGGTCTTGTTTCCACAGCCCATTACCATGCCACGCTAAATGGAGATAATTTTTAATTTATACTTATCATAATAGTAAAATCCCAGGGAAAATTTGTTTATTCCTCCCAAAATGACCACTTGAAGGTACCACAATGCACAACTACTGTCAAAAAAAAGTGGGAAACTACAAATTTGCCAGTGTTCTCAGTTGTAAACCGCTCAGTTTAGGCACACATTTTCTCTAGAGGACATTAGAAAACTCACAGAAATGCTGGGAAAGCTGAGGAACCAGTGTGCTAGTTATTCATTTATTACCTCTTAGCTCTCAATCCGTCCTTCATTGTCTACTCTGCAATAGTGGAGTTGAATCCTGTAGACATTTCTCCTTTGCAGTGAGCGGGGTGTCAGACTTTTTCAGTAGAGGGCGCTAGAGGGACACTGCGGGAGGAATGGGCTTCTTCCTGGTCAGGTGTGCTTCCGTTGGCTTCTTGCTTCTCCTCCTGGCTGTATGCAACATATGGCAGGGACATCCAGTAATGCTCCTCCCCAACTATTACAGGCTAAATTGTGTCCCCCCAAAATTCATGTTGACATCCTAACCTGCAGGACCTCAGAATGCTACTGTGTTTGGAGATAGGGTCTTTAAAGAGGTGATTAAGGTTAAATGAGGTCACTAGTGTGGGCCCTAATCTGATATGCCTCGTGTCCTTACAAGAAGAGGAGATGAGGACACAGACTCACACAAAAGGAAACATGTGAAGGCACTGGGGGAAGACAAGCCAAGGAAAGATGTCCCCAGAAGAAACCAGCCCCGCCAACACCTTGATCTTGGACTTCTAGCTGCAGATTGTGAGGAAATACATTTCTGTTGCTGAAGCCCCCCAGTCTGTGGTCCTCTGTTGTGGGAGACCTAGCAAACTAACATACCAGTGTGCACAGAGAGGGCACAGTCCCTTGGTAAGCCAGCAGCTCCAGCTCTGTGACCACCCGGCTGCAGCCCTCCTAACACCAGGCCTCATGACAAGCAGTCAGTAAAGGGGTTCTTGATGCCCTCAATCTTTGCACAGGTCCATCTGCCAGCCTCAGCCCTCCTACACCTTGGAGTGGTTTGCCAATCTTCCCACGTACATTCCGGAGACATGTTTCCCACTTGCTTGTCCTAACTGTGGTTTTCTGGCCAGCTTCCGTCCCCCTACTCCCTAGAAGAATATTACCTGCCTGTCCAGTGACTTAGACTGGCTCTGGCCTGGGTCAACCCAGCAAACTTGTCCACCCTCCAGTGGACTGCAGCCACTCCTTCTCCAGCAGAACTTGAATTCCAGCTTGACGAGAGGAATCCCTTCCAAGTTTGCTTCTTCCTCAAGTACTTTTCTCAGTTTTTGAGACGGAGTCTCGCTCTGTCGCCCAGGCTGGAGTGCAGTGGCCGGATCTCAGCTCACTGCAAGCTCCGCCTCCCGGGTTCACGCCATTCTCCTGCCTCAGCCTCCCGAGTAGCTGGGACTACAGGTGCCCGCCACCTCGCCCGGCTAGTTTTTTGTGTTTTTTAGTAGAGACAGGGTTTCACCGTGTTAGCCAGGATGGTCTCGATCTCCTGACCTCATGATCCGCCCGTCTCGGCCTCCCAAAGTGCTGGGATTACAGGCTTGAGCCACCGCGCCCGGCCAGCTCTAGAGTATTCTTTAGCATTCTGCTTACCCCTTTTAGTTATTTCCCTCCTCTAGTTAATAATTCTATTTGTTAAACTTTCCCTGTTCAAATTATACTCCGATTCTGGACTAGTACAGAATCCAACTGCCACAAAATGGTGCTGGGAGTACTCCTAGGAGATATAGACCTGCGGAGACGAGATCTGAGGGTTGACCCTGTCCTTGGAGTTCAGCACAGCACTGAGCTCCTTAGCAATGGGAAATGGGAAGCTAGTGACCCATGGCGTGCAAGGACATCACACATCAAGCTAGCACTTGTGGCTAATTGTAATGAAGTTGTAACTGAAGCAAGAGTCTTAGGAGCCCAAATGGCAGTTGCAACTAACTGTTGTGGCAGTACATGATGACTATAAGGGATGTGCTGTGAGACGGACTTTTCTGAGCATACTTGAGTATTAACAGAAAGAAAAATGACAAGCCCAAATCCTTTAACTCTCAGCTCAAGTCATCGTTAGAGGACCACAGAGCTTTGAGGATAGCCCTAAAAGAATCTTTTATTGCTCACAGCCAGAGGGCTGGTACTGCTAAAAAATTAAACATACAATTTAAGAGTGTGGGTTGCTGACTTAAACAATAGTTGAATGTATAGTTTTGAGCTTCCCTCTCCCGTGGAAGTAGCTTGCTCTCGGTAGAAGACTAGTCTTCCTCTGCTTAAATATCTGTGATAAGCTCATCTGGAGACAAATGCCTTAAAAGGAGTTACTCATTCTGCTCTAAATCTACCACAACCACCCCGTGTTGCCACTAGACTCATGATTATTGCCAAATCTCAGCACGTTCCAGTAGGACAGGGACCCACCATGAGCCAGGAAGAAATAGTTTATACGCCAAAAGAATTGCCACACTTTTCCAATGTGTATCTTCAGAGACCTGGGGAACATGTGTGGAAGTACATCCTAAAGATGTTCAAACGAGAATAATGGAATAGAACACTAGAGCAGGCTAAATTCATTCACATGAGCGCACTTACTAGAGAGCTTTCCTGTCACAATATGGAAGAGAGACTCCAAAGGCTTAGGGAGATAGGCATGTGGGACTGGATTTACCATGTGCAACCTGCACACCAACCTTCCGGCATGTTCCAGGAAAAGAACCAGGAGACAACTTCCTGCACTAAGGCACCTGCAGACTGGAAAAGCTCTGTGGGTATCTCTTTTGCAGGTTGTGGTGAAAAAACCCTCAACCCTGGTCTGGAGGGCCTGGAACTCCAGCTCACGCCCACCACAGTGTGAGTGATGAGGAAAGCACAAGGCAACTGGATCCAGTGGCAAATCTGCCATTTTAGGGGGGTTATTATCTTGTCTTTTCTTCTTTGAGAAAAGAGGCTTCTAGGAAGCTGTACCTGGTGCCTGTTTGTTCGTGATGCTACTGCACTGATAAACTCAGACCTTCCTAGGTGGGCATGTAAGACCTGCTTATCCCCCAGCTAGGGTGACCAAACCTCCTGGTTTGCCAGGGCATGGGAGTTTCTGCACTAAACTATGAAAATCCCGGGCAGACCAGCACCCCCAGAATCCGGCAGTCCAGCCACCACTCAGCTGCTGCGTTGTTTGGGAGGGAGGACAGCAAAACAGTACAGTGATTTGCTCAAATTTTCTCTCTACTATTTTGAATCTATTAGACAAACTACAGAGACTTTTGGCTCCACTTCAGGATAGAATCAGGTATGTTAATGTAAGTGTAATTTTTTTGTAAAGCATACATACTTTCGAGTCTACGTATTATTTGGCCATTTGTGTAGATTCCAATTAGAAGATGGTGGAACATTTACCATAAGCTCAACAGATGGAAAGTTCATTGAGGCAGCCTCGTGGCCCAGAACTACATAAGGTCTGTGATACATTTTCTTTGTAAATAAACCTGAGTTAAAAATAACTTTATGGCACCTCTGCTTCTCAAAGCGGTTCATGCCTATAATCCCAGCACTTTGAGAAGCAGAGGCAGTGGATCACTTGAGCCCAGGAATTCAAGACCAACCTGGGTACCCCAAGGAGGTAAAATAGAGTTAAGAGTGGAGCCTGCGACTCCTGACCACCTATGGTCAAATCCCTGCTCTGCGTCTTCCTTAGGAGTGGTGGCTTTATAATTGTCAACTTGGCTAGACTTGGCTAGACTGAACTACATGTCCCAGAATTCTCCTGCCTGCATGGCTCTGGTTAGGGTGGACCACCAGAGACATTCTTCAATCAAGGCCCTCTGCATCTGTAAAGTTATTAAGTCTGAAAACTGGGTAAAAGGCTGTGAATTCCACTATAATGATGCAAGCTACATTTTTGACTACCCATCCATTTTGTTCCTAGGAACACTGTGATCAATTACCACCCCAGGCCTTTGTGAGCTAAGGCAACTGGTTAGCAATATGTTCCTGCTGCCCTGTATTGTAAATATGCCCACGCTTCTTGTCTTTGGTGGTTAAACGCAGTCACTTTGACTCTGCCTCTCTGGATTCTCTGGGATTCTATTTCTTTGTAAATAAACCTGAGTTAAAAATAACTTTATGGCTGGGTGTGGCGGTTCATGTGGTGGTGCATGCCTGCGAGTCACGAGTCATTCCTCATTCACAGTAGGGACAATTTGCATTTATGGAAAGCAAACTGGAGGGGTGGCCTGAGCCCACACTGCCCATGGTAATGACTTCTTGCAATGTGAATAACCAAGGTGAGGCAGGTTGGGCAGGTTTTATCCTCCCCACAAAGGCAAGCCTTTGTTCCACAGCCGGCACCTGGCAGAGTGGGAGAGATGGCAGAACCAGAGCTTCTCATTTCCCTCCATCAGGCTAGAGTAGGTCAGTGGGATCATGGACCGAAAGAAGACATTGAATGGGCTGGTCTGTCACTCAGAAATGGGGTCCTGGAGCTGGAGTGGCATGGGTTGGGTGGGGAGAGTAGGTGGTATGGCCCCCCCAACCAGACAACTAGAACCAACCTCCCCCTTAGCTGCCCACCCCCAGTGAGTTCTGCCTCAGCTTCCTGCGAAAGCCCTTGTAGGATGCCCTCTAGGGCAAGACTTCTGGAGGGGGTGGCCCTGCCCTGAGCCATCCTCACCTGAGGGTAGAGCGGTTCGTGGGTGCAAAGGGCATCTTGCTGACTGCGCCCATCTGCTGCTTCTGCCGCACCTCTACCAGCAGCATTGTCCCTGGCTGACCACTGGCAGGGCATGTAACCCATTGCCACATTCTTCTTCAGGTTGGGCAAGGGACAGCCACTGGTCACAGTACCAGTCATGGACCCTCAATGCTCAGGTGGGACTGTGTGCCTGCATCAGGGCCCCCTCACACATCAACCCCACACGTCTCCACTGCACTTCCCCTTCAGCTGGGGACCAGTGACCTTGGCTCCAGGGAAGTCAAGAGCAGCTCGGTGGCGCTTCCCCAATGTCCAACTGAGGCTGCCCTCCACAGGGGTAGTGTGTTCATCAGTGTCACTCCCATACAGCCAGAGGCCCGCCTCCAGGCACAAGCTGCCAGCACTGCCAGCTTCGCCTCTGGGTTTTTCAGAAGAGCTGATGCCGGGTGAACTGCCCCCACTGCTGGCACCAAGATGTCCATGCCGTTCTCTCCTGTGCAGCCACAGTGGGTAAGGTGGGTAAGGCCAGACATGTCAAACAGCTCCATCACAGCACTAGTCATGAAGGCAGTTTCCTCAGGTCAGCTGCCACGCCGGCCTATAGCACCTGAGCCACAGGGGGCCCTTGCAGGGCTAGCAGGGCAGTATCCACCACCTCCAGGCCCACATCTCTGCCCTGCCTCTGAAGTTCTCTGACCTTGACCTGCATGAAGGCCAAGTCTTTTTCCCAGCAGCCAGTGTTGGACATCACATATAGATGCCCCTTAGAAGTGCTGGTCACAATCAAGTCATCGGTAAACAGCAACAGTGTCCTCTGGTTTGGCCTTAGCTCGGCAATGTCTCCAACCACTAGACTCTGCGTCAGCTTCACCGGGTCGCCACCATGTATCTTGGTCTGTGCACAACTAAGCGGATGACACAAGACAGGAGGGAATGCCTGCAGGAGAAAACCCCGATGGGCCACTGTGCTCACAGCCCACTGCATTGTCGCCTCTGACGGGTGCAGACGGTGCACAGAGGCCACGACTCTGCCACACACGCTGGGAGATGTAGTTCTTAGTATATTTAAACACCAGCAAAAACTACAGTTATTAAAGGGAACAGGTAAGTATATAGAAAAACTTAATGCACAGGAGGTGAGGAACTCTCTTCTAGACTTTCTTTCAAATACTGCCCACAGAGCGCTTTTTTCTTTAAAAAAAATTATTGCGTTCTCTTTTTTTTTTTTTTTAATTATACTTGAAGTTCTAGGGTACATGTGCACAACGTGCAGGTTTGTTACATAGGTATACATGTGCCATGTTGATTTACTGCACCCATTAACCAGTCATTTACATTAGGTATTTCTCCTAATGCTATCCCTCCCCCAGGCCCCCAACCCACGACAGGGCACGGTGTGTGATGTTCCTCACCTTGTGTCCAAGTGTTCTCATTGTTCAGTTCCCACCTATGAGTGAGAACATGTGGTGTTTGGTTTTCTGTCCTTGTGATAGTTTGCTCAGAATGATGGTTTCCAGCTTTATCCATGTCCCTGCAAAGGACACGAACTCATCATTTTTTATGGCTGCATAGTATTCCATGGTATATATGTGCCACATTTTCTTAATCCAGTCTATTGTTGATGGACATTTGGGTTGGTTCCAAGTCTTTGCTATTGTGAATAGTGCCATAATAAATATACTTGTGCATGTGTCTTTATATTAGCATGATTTATAATCCTTTGGGTATATACCCAGTAATGGGATGGCTGGGTCAAATGGTATTTCTAGTTCTAGATCCTTGAGGAATCGCCACACTGTCTTCCACAATAGTTGAACTAGTTTACACTCCCACCAACAGTGTAAAAGTATTTCCATTTCTGGCCGGGCGCGGTGGCTCAAGCCTGTAATCCCAGCACTTTGGGAGGCCGAGATGGGTGGATCACGAGGTCAGGAGATCGAGACCATCCTGGCTAACATGGTGAAACCCCGTCTCTACTAAAAAATACAAAAAACTAGCCGGGCGAGGTGGCAGGCGCCTGTAGTCCCAGCTACTCGGGAGGCTGAGGCAGGAGAATGGCGTGAACCCGGGAGGCGGAGCTTGCAGTGAGCTGAGATCCGGCCACTGCACCCCAGCCTGGGCGACAGAGTGAGACTCCGTCTCAAAAAAAAAAAAAAAGGATTTCCATTTCTCCACATCCTCTCCAGCATCTGTTGTTTCTGACTTTTTAATGATCACCATTCTAACTGGTATAAGATGGTATCTCATTGTGGTTTTGATTTGCATTTCTCTGATGGCCAGTGATGATGAGCATTTTTTCATGTGTCTGTTGGCTGCATAAATGTCTTCTTTTGAGAAGTATCTGTTCATATCCTTTGCCCACTTTTTGATGGAATTGTTTGTTTTATTTTCTTGTAAATTTGTGTAAGTTCTTTGTAGATTCTGGATATTAGCCCTTTGTCAGATGGATAGATTGCAAAAATTTTCTCCCGTTGTGTAGGTTGCCTGTTCACTCTGATGGTAGTTTCTTTTGCTGTGCAGAAGCTTTTTAGTTGAATTAGATCCCATTTGTCTATTTTGGCTTTTGTTGCCATTGCTTTTGGTATTTTAGTCATGAAGTCCTTGCCCATGTCTATGTCCTGAATGGTATTGCCTAGGTTTTCTTCTAGGGTTTTTATGGTTTTAGGTCTAACATTTAAGTCTTTAATCCATCTTGAATAAATTTTTATATAAGGTGTAAGGAAGGGATCCAGTGTCAGCTTTCTACATATGGCTAGCCAGTTTTCCCAGCACCATTTGTTAAATAGGGAACTCTTTCCCCATTTCTTGTTTTTGTCAGGTTTGTCAAAGATCAGATGGTTGCAGATGTGTGGTGTTATTTCTGAGGCCTCTCTTCTGTTCCATTGGTCTATATCTCTGTTTTGCTACCAGTACCATGCTGTTTTGGTTACCATAGCCTTGTAGTATAGTTTGAAGTCAGGTAGCGTGATGCCTCCAGCTTTGTTCTTTTTGCTTAGGATTGTCTTGGCAATGAGGGCTCTTTTTTGGTTCCATATGAACTTTAAAGTTGTTTTATTTCCAATTCTGTGAAGAAAGTCATTGGTAGCTTGATGGAGATGGCATTGAATCTATAAATTACCTTGGGTAGTATGGCCATTTTCACAATATTGATTCTTCCTATCCATGAGCATGGAATGTTTTTCCATTTGTTTGTGTCCTCCTTTATTTCATTGAGCAGTGGCTTGTAGTTCTCCTTGAAGAGGTGCTTCACATCCCTTGTAAGTTGGATTCCTAGGAATATTATTCTCTTTGTAGCAATTGTGAATGGGAGTTCACTCATGATTTGGCTCTGTTTGTCTGTTATTGGTGTATAGGAATGCTTGTGATTTTTGCACATTGATTTTGTATCCTGAGACTTTGCTCAAGTTGCTTATCAGCTTAAGGAGATTTTGGGCTGAGACAATGGGGTTTTCTAAATATACAATCATGTCATCTGCAAACAGGGACAATTTGACTTCCCCGTTTCCTAATTGAATACCTTTTATTTCTTTCTCCTGCCTGTTGCCCTGGCCAGAACTTCCAACACTATGTTGAATAGGAGTGGTGAAAGAGGATATCCCTGTCTTCTGCTAGTTTTCAAAGGGAATGCTTCCAGTTTTTGCCTATACAGTATGATATTGGCTGTGGGTTTGTCATAAATAGCTCTTATTATTTTGAGATACCTTCCATCAATACCTAGTTTATTGAGAGTTTTTAGCATGAAGGGCTGTTGAATTTTGTGGAAGGCTTTTCTGTATCTATTGAGATAATCATGTGGTTTTTGTCATTGGTTCTGTTTATGTGATGGATTACATTTATTGATCTGCATATGTTGAACCAGCCTTGCATCCCAGGGATAAAGCCAACTTGTTGTGGTGGGTAAGCTTTTTGATGTGCTGCTGGATTCAGTTCGCAAGTCTTTTATTGAGGGATTTTCTCATTGATGTTCATCAGGAATATTGGTCTAAAATTCTCTTTTTTGTTGTGTCTCTGCCAGACTTTGGTATCAGGATGATGCTGGACTCATAAAATGAATTAGGGAGGATTTCCTCTTTTTCTATCGATTGGAATAGTTTCAGAAGGAATGGTACCAGCTCCTCTTTGTACCTCTGGTAGAATTCGGCTGTGAATCCTTCTGGTCCTGGACTTTTTTTGGTTGGTAGGCTATTAATTATTGCCTCAATTTCAGAGCCTGTTATTACTCTATTCAGAGATTCAACTTCTTCCTGGTTTAGCCTTGGGAGGGTGTATGCATCCAGGAATTTATCCATTTCTTCTAGATTTTCTAGTTTATTTGCATAGAGGTGTTTATAGTATTCTCTGATGGTAGTTTGTATCTCTGTGGGATCGGTGGTGATATCCCCTTTCTCATTTTTTATTGCATCTATTTGATTCTTCTCTCTTTTCATCTTTATTAGTCTTGCTAGCGGTCTATTAATTTTGTTGATCTTTTCTAAAAACCAGCTCCTGGATTCATTGATTTTTTTAAGGGTTTTTGTGTCTCTGTCTCCTTCAGTTCTGCTCTGATCTTAGTTATTTCTTGCCTTCTGCTAGCTTTTGAATTTGTTTGCTCTTGCTTCACTAGTTCTTTTAATTGTGATGTTAACGTGTTGATTTTAGATCTTTCCTGCTTTCTCTTGTGGGCATTTTAGGGCTATAAATTTCCCTCTACACACTGCTTTAAATGTGTCCCAGAGATTCTGGTATGTTGTGTCTTTGTTCTCATTGGTTTCAAAGAACATCTTTATTTCTGCCTTCATTTCGTTATGTAGTCATTAAGGAGCAGGTTGTTCAGTTTCCATGTAGTTGAGTAGTTTTGAGTTTCTTAATTGTGAGTTCTAATTTGATTGCACTGTGGACTGAGAGAAACTTTGTTGTGATTTCTGTTCTTTTACATTTGCTGAGGAGTGCTTTACTTCCAACTATGTGATCAATTTTGGAATACGTGCAATGTGGTGCTAAGAAGAATGTATATTCTGTTGATTTGGGGTGGAGATATTGAAAATCCCTGAATATCTATTAGGTCTGCTTGGTACAGAGCTGAGTTCAAGTCCTGGATATCCTTGTTAACTTTTTGTCTCATAGATCTGTCTAATATTGGCAGTTGGGTGTTAAAGTCTCCCATTATTATTGTGTGGGAGTCTAAGTCTCTTTGTAGGTCTCTAAGGACTTGCTTTATGAATCTGGGTACTCCTGTATTGGGTGCATATATATATTTAGGAAAGTTAGCTCTTCTTGTTGAATTGATCCCTTTACCATTATGTAATGGCCTTCTTTGTCTTGTTTGATCTTTGTTGGTTTAAAGTCTGTTTTATCAGAGACTAGGATTGCAACCCCTGCCTTTTTGTTTCATTTTGTTTTCCGTTTGCTTGGTAGATCTTCCTCCATCCCTTTATTTTGAGCCTATGTGTGTCTCTGCACATGAGATGGGTCTCCTGAATACAGCATACTGATGGGTCTTGACTCTTCATCCAATTTGCCAGTCTGTGTCTTTTAATTGGAGCCTGTAGCCCATTTACATTTAAGGTTAATATTGTTATGTGTGAATTTGATCCTGTCATTTTGATGTTAGCTGGTTATTTTGCCTGTTTGTTGATACAGTTTCTTCCTAGCATTGATGGTCTTTACAATTTGGCATGTTTTTGCAGTGGCTGGTACTGGTTGTTCCTTTCCACATTTAGTGCTTCCTTCAGGAGCTCTTGTAAGGCAGGCCTGGTGGTGACAAAATCTCTCAGTGTTTGCTTGTCTGTAAAGGATTTTATTTCTCCTTCACTTATGAAACTTAGTTTGGCTGGATATGAAATTCTTGGTTGAAAATCCTTTTCTTTAAGAATATTGAATATTGGCCCCCACTCTTCTGGCTTGTAGAGTTTCTGCCAAGAGATCTGCTGTTAGTCTGATGGGCTTCCCTTTGTGGTTAACCCAACCTTTCTCTCTGGCTGCCCTTAACATTTTTTCCTTCATTTCAACCTTGGTGAATCTGACAATTATGTGTCTTGGGGTTGCTCTTCTTGAGGAGTATCTTTGTGGTGTTCTCTGTATTTCCTAAATTTGAATATTGGCCTGCCTTGTTAGGTTGGGGAAGTTCTCCTGGATAATATCCTGAAGAGCGTGTTCCAACTTGGTTCCATTCTCCCTGTCACTTTCAGGTACACCAATCAAACTTTACTTTGGTCTTTTCACATAGTCCCATATTTCTTGGAGGCTTTGTTCATTTCTTTTTGCTCTTTTTTCTCTAAACTTCGTCACTTTATTTCATTAATTTGAACTTCAATCACTGATACCCTTTCTTCCACTTGATTGAATTGGTTACTGAAGCTTGTGCATGTGTCACGTAGTTCTCGTGCCATGGTGTTCAGCTCCATCAAGTCATTTAAGGTCTTCTCTACACTGTTTATTCTAGTTAGTCATTCGTCTAATCTTTTTTCAAGGTTTTTACCTTCCTTGTGATGAGTTCAAACATCCTCTTTTAGCTCAGAGAAGTTTGTTATTACCGACCTTCTGAAGCCTACTTCTGTCAACTAGTCAAAGTCATTCTCTGTCCTGCTTTGTTCCATTGTTGGCAAGGAGCTGCAGTCCTTTGGAGGAGAAGTGCTCTGGTTTTTAGAATTTTCAGCTTTTCTGCTCTGGTTTCTCCCATCTTTGTGGTTTTATCTACCTTTGGTCTTTGATGTTGGTGACCTACAGATGGGGTTTTGGTGTGGATGTCCTTTTTGTCGATGTTGATGCTATTCCTTTCTGTTTGCTAGTTTTCCTTCTAACAGTCAGGTCCCTCAGCTGCAGGTCTGTTGGAGTTTGCTGGAGGTCCACTCCAGACCCTGTTTGCCTGAGTATCACCAGTGGAGGCTCAGTTGGAAATGCAGAAATCACCTGTCTTCTGCGTCAATCACACTGTGAGCTGCAGACCAGAGCTATTCCTATTTGGCCATCTTGGAACGGGAAAAACTCTTTTTTTTGTTTTTAACCCCATTTATTCCTTCATGTAGGAAGACTGATAATTAAATGTCTAAAAGACAGACGACAGATAAAGGCCAAGAGAAAAGTAATTTTTTTTTATACTGGCATCACAGGCTTAATCATGTCAAGTTTCAAAACAACCCCAGCAGCCATCTGACCCTGTTCCTGCAGTTAACTCATGGAAGGGTAGTGTCAAGAGTGATAAAGTGTAAGAGTATTTACCTGTAGTTTCCTTCTTAAAATAAAGTGGAGGCCAGGCACAGTGGCTCACACTTGTAATGCCAGAGGTTTGGGAGGCCAAGGCAGGATGATCCCTTGAGGCCAGGGGTTCAAGACCAACCTGGACAACATGGCAAGACCTCATCTCTACAAAAATTTAAAAATTAGCTGGGTGAGGTGATGCCTGCCTGTAGTCCTAGCTACTTGGGAGACTGAGGCAGGAAGCTCACTTGAGCTCAGGTGTTTGAGATTACAGTGAGCTATGATTGCCTCATTATACTCCAACCTGGACAACAGAGTAAGATTCTGTCTTTTAAAAATAATTAATTAATTAATTAATTAAAACAATAAAATAAAGTGAAGAAGATTCAAAGTCCCACTATCTAAGGTCTGTCAGGGGAAACAGATGATAGGGAAATGATAACAGCCGGCACCCACAGAGTGCTACTTACTATGTGCCAGGTGCTGTCCGAAGCACTCTACATCTGCCAATCATTATTCAGATGAGGGAACTGAAAGAATCTTTGCTTTCAACCATCAGTTATATTGCCTTTTCACAGGCAAGGCAACTGCAGTTATATTGCAATTTTCAATTGCATCTGCAATCAGATGCGAAGGAATTGCTAAAGACTCAGTAGTTGAGGGTTATCTTTTGATCCAGGACCAAAGCAAAGAAGAACTACTTTCATTTATAACAAGGGCCCAGATGCAGGAAGTAGACCTCTCAAACAGTGTGGTGTGAGAGCAGTATGTGGTGGCAAAAATAGGATCCAGGCCATCCTGGAAACAGTCCCCTGACCACAGAAGTTAATTGTTACCATCAGTGCCTTAGAAAGGAAGAAGTAGCGACTGACATCAGGACTTCAGAATTGCATAAAGTTCAGAATAGATGCAGTCATTCTTTACTTCTTTTGTTGTCTTCACGAAATCGTGAATTATGAAATTCCTCTGGGAATATTTATATGTTGATACCTGCACAAAATAGACCCTACCTAGTAATAATCATCTCTATTTTGGTGCATAGTTTTCTGTATTTCCTGTGTGCATGTGTGTGTGTGTGCGCGCACACACATGTGTTTGTGTGTGTGCATGTGTATGTGAGTGTGTGTGTGGTATGAATGTTTCCAATATGCATAAAGGGCCTAGATAATATGATATATATGCATGCTTGTTACTTTTAATCTAGAAATAGGAATTTAGCATTTAAAGTGCCCTAATCAGGAATATACTCTCCAGGACAGGTTTGAATTTTTTTTTTTTTTTGAGACAGAGTCTCGCTCTGTCGCCCAGGCTGAAGTGCAGTGGCATGATCTCAGCTCACTGCAAGCTCCGCCTCCCAGGTTCGTGCCATTCTCCTGCCTCAGCCTCCCGAATAGCTGGGACTACAGGCGCCCGCCACCACGCCTGGCTAGTTCTTTGTATTTTTTTTTAGTAGAGATGGTGTTTCACTGTGTTAGCCAGGATGGTCTCGATCTCCTGACCTCGTGATCCGCCCGTCTCGGCCTCCCAAAGTGCTGGGATTACAGGCGTGAGCCACCGTGCCTGGCCTTGAAATGTTTTTCTCAGGTCTCCACATTCCAGAGGACCTATTGCAAGTGGTTTGACTATTGCTATCTCAATGTACGAGTTGTTAATATACTTTTTAAATGATAGAAATAGTTTTTAGTTGGCAAAATGTGTGGTGTTTAAAATATGGGGATTAGCCAGGCACAGTGGCATGTGTGTGTATGATACTACTTAGAAGGCTGAGGTGGGAGGATTCTTTGAGTGCAGGAGGTTTTTGTCTGTTTGTTTTTGTTTTTGTTTTGTAGAGATAGTGTCTTGCTATGTTGCCCAGGCTGGTCTCAAACTCCTGGCCTCAAGCAATCCTCCTGCCTTGGCTTCCCAAAACATTGTGATTATAAGAATGAACTACCATGCCCAGCCAAGCCCAGAAGTTTGAATCCTGCCTGGGCAACATAGCAAGATCCCATGTCTAGAAAAATAAAATAAACTTAAATTTAAAAAATAAAATGTGTGAGGCCGGGCGTAGCGGCTCACGCTTGTAATCCCAGCACTTTAGGAGGCCAAGGTGAACGAATCACGAGGTCAGGAGATTGAGACCATCCTGGCTAACATGGTGAAACCCAATCTTTACTAAAAAATACAAAAAACTAGCCGGGCGTGGTGGCAGGCGCCTGTAGTCCCAGCTACTCAGGAGGCTGAGACAGGAGAACGGCATGAACCCGGGAGGCAGAGGTTGCAGTGAGCCGAGATCGTACCACTGCACTCCAGCCTGGGTGACAGAGCGAGACTCCGTATAAAAATAAATTAATTAATTAAAATAAAATAAAATATGTGGATTAATTAGCAATACTGTAGAAGAATTTGTGTCCTTATATGTATAGGAGAGCATAAAATTTATGAGCCCAGCTGCCTATCTATATCTTTCAGAGTGGTCTTCGTGGCTTAGACTCTGATTTGGACCTGAAGATTCTCGTACCTATTCTGAATAGTAAGTGAGCTTAACTTGCCTCTAGAATATTATTGCATCTGCCTTGATTAATTCTTTCCTGCAAGATACTTGGCAGTGTGCCAATGGTAGAGACAACCGGCTTTCTACCAGATAGTCCATTCTCCTCTTCTTCCTAGGGGCTTGGCTACCCCACCCATCCAGCTCACCTAAGAGATAGCTGTGGTCATGTGGCTAAGTTTCACCCGATGGCATGTGAATAGAAGAATGTATACCTAGATTTCTGGGCCTACACCTTAAGAACATGAATATGCCTCTTCTGAGGCATATTCCCTTCTTGTTCCCTTCCTGCCATTTGGTTGGCTAGAACTTTACTATGCAGACAACCAAAGGCCCAGCCAGTAGTGCAGAATCATGCTGGAAGGAACCTGAGCCCCTGAGTGGCTCATGAAGCAGACCACCTGCCACCTTGGAACATTCACCTCGGTCTCTTGCTTTAAACCGCTGTGTTATTATTACAGCAGCTTTTCCTTATCTCAACTGATACAGTGCCTAAGGAACTGAGCTGAGCTTGTAAGAAGAGGATGCCTGCTTGCTAATGATGACAGAGGTAGCAGAATTCCATCTAGGGCTGGATACTAGGGTAACATGCCAACATTTAGTGAGTTTGGAGGGAACAGCAACACAAAGCCCTACCCTATCTCTTATATGTAGAGGCCTTCAGCATCTCCCAGTAAGAATCTAACAGGTGTTTTAAAATGTGGACTTTGTTCACAGCTAATATTTTACACTACAGTGAAAATGGAAAGCCTTTCTTCTAAGATCAGAACAACACAAAGATGTCCATTCTTGCCACCTATATTCAACATATAGTATTGGAAATCCTAGCTACAGCAATTAAGCAAGAGAAAGAAATAAAAGACATCCCCCAAATAGGAAAGGGAGAAGTTAAGTTACACCTGTTTGCAGATAACATGTCCTTATATATAGAAAACCCCAGAGACTCCCCCCAAAATCTGTTAAGATAAACAAATATAGTAAAGTTGTAGGATCCAAAATCAACACACAAAAATCAATACACTGAAAACTATTAAAAAATCATTAGAAAAATAGAAGAAGACACAAATAATTGGAAAGATAGCTCATGCTCATGGACTAGAAGGATTAAAGTTGTTAAAATGTCCGTATTACCCAAAGTGGTCTATACAATGGCATACTATTCATCTATGTCTGGGTGCCTTAGACCACAGAATTATCTGCCCAAACCACTTGGAGCCTATTTACAGGGCCAGTACAGCCTCTTTCCTGATTAAGTCCTCCTAAGGGCAGACTGCACAGCTGGAGTACACAACCCTAGAGGCTAAGGATGCCCAGGGGACACACATTTTATGAAGTGGGTGTGGTTACACCTTAGCTGTGCAGCATCAGGTGTCCACACATGTGTCCACAAAGCCCTTTGTGGTGTAGGATGGGGCATAGGTAGAAATAACAGAGGAACTGCCCTCAGACCAGGGATGGGGAGCCAGGGAGCCAGCTAGCTCCATAATCTGGAGACCCCAAGGAGTCTGAGAATTCAAAATAAGAACCTGCCCTTCCAGATCATTATAAAAGTATATTTGTCAAGATGTGAGGGTAGAACATATTTTAACAGCTTGTTACAAATATTTAGATCTGGCTGGGCACGGTGGCTCACACTTGTAATCCCAGCACTTTGGGAGGCCGAGGCAGACAAGTCACTTAAAGTCAGGAGACCAGCCTGGCCAACATGGTGAAACCCTGTCTCTACTAAAAATACAAAAAAAAAAAAAAATTAGCTGGGCATGGTGGTGGGCACCTGTAATCTCAGCTACTCGGGAGGCTGAGGCAGGAGAATCACTTGAAACCAGGAGGCAGAGGTCGTAGTGAGCCAAGATCGCGCCACTGCATTCAAACCTTGGTGACAAAGCAAAAATCTGTCTCAAAATAAATAAATATTCAGACCAATGTTATGTTGGCTTCTAGGTCCAAAGCAAGACTCTGTCTCAAAATAAATAAATAAATATTCAGACCAATGTTATGTTGGCTTCTTGCCCCAGACCTAGAGGTGTTCAAGGAAACAGGCTCCCAGAGGAAAGATGGCATTGGTGAGCCCTGATTTATAGCATGTGCCAGTTTACACAATATAAATACCCATCGGTGATTTTGCACTATCCACGTGATGTCATTGAACGTGGAATTGACCCGGTTGGCTCTCTTGAGCCAGTATGAACAGGCCAAAACTCATAAATAGTGGGGGCTGGTGTCCTAGTCTGTTCCTGCTGCTAACAAAACACCTGAGACTGGGTAATTTATAACAACATGCATTCAATTCTGACAGCTCTGGAGACTGAGAAGTCCAAGATCAAAGCACCAGCAGGTTCTGTGTCTAATGAGGGTTCGGTCTCAGCTTCCAAGATGGAGCCTTGAATACTGTGTCTTCACATGGTGGAAGGCAGAAGGGCAAAAAGGGCAAATACTGTGTGAAGCCTTTTTTATAAGGCGTAAATCCCATTCACATGCAAGGAGCCCTCATGACTTAATCACCTCCCGAAGAACACACCCCTTGATATTATATATTGGTGACTAAGTTTCAACGTATGATTTTGGGGCACACATTCAGACCATAGCCACCATACTGGCCCTGCAGTCTATCCTCTTGCTTGCTTCTCTTCTTCTTATCCAACTTTTTCTCTTCCCTCCTTTTCCATCTCTTTTCCCTCTTAGGAGCAACATGGCTTGTTCTCCAGAAAGTGCACAATAATTCTGTAACTATCTTCTGTTGCTTGAGCCGGACCTTGGTCTTATCCTTTACCCTCACTGGTTCTTTAAAGGACTTTTTTTTTTAGGATTTCAGGAATGTTGTCATTGATACATAATAATTATACAAATGACTGATATTTTGATACATGCATACAATGTATAATGATCAAATCAGAGTATTAGGATATCCATCACTTCAAACATTTATCATTTCTTTGTGTTGGGAATATTACAAATATTCTCTTCTGGATATTTTGAAATATACGATAAATTATTGTTAACTATAGTAACTTTACTCTGCTGTCAAATACTAGAACTTATTCCTTCTGTCTAGCTGTATGTTTGTACCCATTAACCAACTTCTCTTCATCTCCCTACCCACTACCCTTCCCAGCCTTCAGTAACTGTCATTCTACTCTCTACCTTCATGAGATCACCATTTTTATTCCCACATATGAATGAGAATATGTGATATTTGTCTTTCTGTGTTTGGCATATTTTATTTAACATAATGACCTTCAGTTCTATTCATTTTGCTGTGGATGATGGGATTTCTTTCTTTTTTTTTTTTTTTTGTGACCAGAGAGTATTTCATTGTATATATGTATACACCACATTTTCCTTATCCATTTATCCATTGATGGATAGTGAGGTTGATTCCATATCTTGGCTATTGTGAATAATGATGCAAAAAAACAAGGGTACAGATATCCCTTGTATATACTGATTTCCTTTCCTTTGGATACCCAGTATTTGGATTGCTGCATTGAATAGTAGTTCCAGTTTTAGTTTTTTGAGAAACCATACTGTTTTACATAATGGCAGTAATAAATTATCTTCTCACTAACAGCGTATGAGTTTCCTTTTCTCCACATCCTCACCAGCATTTTTTTTTCTTTTTTATAATAGCCATTCTAATTGGGGTGAGATGTTATCTCATGGCTTTGATTTGCATTTCCCTGATGATTAGTGATGTTCAATATTTTTTTTCAAATACCTGTTGACCATTTGTATGTCTTCTTTTTTTTTGAGACAGGGTCTCACTCTGTCACCCAGGCTGGAGTGCAGTGGCATGATCACGGCTCACTGCAGGCTTGATCTCCCAGGGTTAGCCTCCTAAGTAGCTGGGACCATAGGCATGTACCACCTCAAGTGATCTTCCCACCTCATCCTCCTAAATAGCTGGGACCACAGGCACATGCCACCATGCCTTTTTTTTTTTTTTTTTTTGGATAGAGACAGGGTCTCACTATGTTGCCCAGGCTGGTCTTGAACTCCTGGGCCCAAGTAGTCTTCCTGCCTTGGCCTCCCAAAGTGCTGGGATTATAGGTGTGAGTCACTGTGCCCAGTTTGGATGTCTCCTTTTGAGAAGTGTCCATTCAGATCCTATGCCCACTTTTTAACGGGATTATTTGAGGGTATTTTTGTTTTATTTTGTTTTTGCTATTGAGTTGTTTGAGTTCCTTATATATTCTGGATATTAGTCCCTTGTCATATGAATAGTTCACAAATATTTTCTCCATTCTATAGGTTGTCTCTTCACTCTGTCTTTTCACTCTGTCGATTGTTTCATTTGCAGTGCAGAAGCTTTTTAGTTTAATATAGTCTCATTTGTCTATTTTTTGTTTTTGTTCCCTGTGTTTTTAAAGTCTTAGCCATAAAATCTTTCCCTAGGCCAACGTCCCAAAGCATTCTTCCTACATTTTGTTCTAGTAGTTTTGTGTTTCAGATCTTATGCTTAAGTCTTTATTGCATTTTGAGTTGATTTTTATAAGTAGTGAGAGATAGGAGTCTAGTTTCATTCTTATGCATATGACTATCCAGTTTTCTCAGTATCATTTATCGAAGAGGGTGTTCCTTTCCCAGTGTATGTCCTTGGTGCCTTTGTCAAAATCAGTTTGCTATAAGTACATGGAATGTATTTCTGGTTCTCTATTCTGATCCATTGCTCTATATGTCTATGTGTATACCAATAGCATGTTGTTTTGGCTGCCATAGCTTTGTAGTGTGTTTTGAAGTCAGGTAGTGTGATGCCTCCAGCTTGGCTTTTGTTCAGTATTGCTTTGGCTATTCAGAGTCGTTTGTGGTGCCATACCAATTTTAGGGATTTTTTTTTTTTCTATTTCTGAAAAGAATGTCAGTGGTATTTCAATAGGAATTGCATTGAATCTGTAGATTGCTTTGGTAGTATGGTCATTTTAGCAATATTAACTCTACTGATCCATGAGCATGGTATGTTGTTCTGTTTTTGTGTTCTCTTCAATTTCATCAGTATTTTACAGTTTTCCTTATAGAAGTCTTTCACCTCCTTAGTTAAATTTATTCCTAGGTATGTTATTTCTTTCTTTCTTTAGCTATTATAAATGGAATTGCTTTTCTTTCTTTTTTTTTTTTTTGTTTAAATACATTTTATTTTTAGACAACCTGACATAGTTTTCTTAAAAACTGCCTTCACTACAAATAAATCATAGTCAAAATAAATGAAGAGCTCAAGATTATATCAGTCCCATCCATCTTAAGTACTGGTGTTGTGTGGATGACAAGCAGCAGCCAGTTATGATGACAGGTGATAGATCCAAAGAAATTGCCAATTTTGTTACCATTTTTTCCATTTCTAAATCATCCTTAAAGAAAATCATATATGAAGTCATACCATTCTCATGGTAGTTCAGTAGGACAACCATGCCATCTGGATTCATGTTTTCACCAATAAAGAACTGGAGTTTTTGAAATTAGCAAGGGTGTGCTTGATTGGTTCTGTAGCCTCTGTCACAGAACGTTTTACTCTTTCTGGTCTCTATTCTCCAAATTTGCCTTTGATTGATTTCATGTAATCTTTGATGTACTTCTTGTAGGCTTCTTTTGTGAAGTTGGTTTCCTGTAAGTGAGGTTCCTGACAATATCAACACCAGTGATTACTGTGCTTTAGGTACCTTTGCTCTAGGGGGCCCTTCAGCAGAGGCATTTCCACCAGTGAACAAGTCATGAGTGTTACCTTCTGTCCTACTTACCATCTTTTCCTCCACCTCCAGGCAAGCCTGTCTGCAATCTCCCAAATCTTATACATGTTGGAGAACTATTATGACTGATGATGCCAGGGTAGATAATCATGATAGTGGCTAAAGGGAGACCATGGGGGCACTAATTTAGCAGGAGCCTGGAGCTCAGAGTGAGTGCAGGGTAGCCAGAGTGGCACTGGGTGGGGAAGTGGGTGGAAATGCGGGATTGCTTTCTTGATTTCTTTTTAGTTAGTTCATCTTTGTTGTATGGAAACACTACTGATTTTTGTGTATTGGTTTTGTATCCTTCAACTGTACTGGATTTATTTATCATTTGTAAGAGTTTTTTGGTAGAGTCTTTAGGTTTTTCTAGGTATAAGATCATGTCATCTGTAAAGAGGGACACTTTCACTTCTTTTCCAACTTGGATTATGCCTTTATTTCTTCCTCTTTCCTAATCGATCGGGCTAGGACTTCCAGCAAAATGTTGAATAAGAATAGTAAAGGTGAGCATCATTGTCTTATTCCAGTTCTTGGAGGAAAGGCTTTCAGCTTTTCCCCAAGTGGTATGATGTTAGCTGTGGGTTTGTCATATATGGCCTTTGTTATTTTGAGGTATGTTTCTTTTATGCCTAACTTGTTGAGAGTCTTTATCATGAAGGATGTTAAATCTTATCAAATGCTTTTTCTGTGTTTATTGAGATAATCATATGGTTTTTGTCCTTCCTTTGGTTAATGTATCACATTTATTGATTTGCATATGTTGAATCATTTTTTGCATTCCTGGGATAAATCCCACTTGGTCATAGTGTATTATATTTTTGATGTGTTGTTAGATTTAGTTTGCTGGTATTTTGATGAGGATTTTTACATCTATGTTCCTGAGAGGTATTTTTCTCTCATAGATTTCTTTTTTGTGTGTGTCCTTGTCTGGTTTTAGTATCAGATAATGCTGGCCTTACAGAATGAATTAGAAAGATTTCCGTCCTCTTTAATTTTTTGGAATGATTTGAGAAGAATTGGTGTTCTTTATAAGCTTGATAGAATTCAGCAGTAAAGTGATCCAGTTCTGGGCCTTTCTTTGTGGGGAGACTTTTTATTACTGATGTAATCTCATTATTGGTCTGTTCTGTGGGGGAAAAGAAAGATGTCAGACTCTTACTGTGTCTATACAGAAAGAAGTAGACATAAGAGACTCCATTTTGTTCTGTATTTGAGATGCTGTTAATCCGTGACCCTACCCCCAACCTTGTCCTTGCAAGAGACATGTGCTGTGGTGACTCAAGGTTTAATGGATTTTGGGCTGTGCAGGGTGTACTTTGTTAAACAAGTGCCTGAAGGCAGTGTGCTTGTGAAAAGTCATCACCATTCTCTTAATCTCAAGTACCCAGGGACACGTACACTGCCAAAGGTCGCAGGGACCTCTGCCTAGGAAAGCTAGGTATTGTCCAAGGTTTGTCCCCATGTGATAGTCTGAAATATGGCCTCGTGGGAAGGGAAAGACCTGATCGTCCCCCAGACTGACACCCGTGAAGGGTCTGTGCTGAGGAGGACTAGTATAAGAGGAAAGAAGGCCTCTTGGCAGTTGAGATAGAGAAAAGCATCTGTCTCCTACCCGTACCTGGGCAATGGAACATCTGGTGTAAAACCCGATTGTATATTCTGTTTGCTGAGAAAGGAGAAAACTGCCTTAGGGCTGAAGGCGGGACGTGCCAGCGGCAATGCTGCTCTTTATGCACTAAAAAGGTTTATGGAGATATTTGCATATGCATATCAAGGCACAGCACTTTTCTTTAAACTTATGTCACAGAGATCTTTATTCATATGTCTTATTGCTGACCTTCTCCCTACGATGATCCTATTATCCTGCCACTTCCGTTTTTCTAAGATGGTAAAGATAATGATCAATAAATACTAAGGGAACTCAGAGACCATTGCCGGTCCTCTGTATGCTGAGCACCGGTCCCCTGGGCCCACTTTTTCTTTCTCTATACTTTGTCTGTGTGTCTCATTTCTTTTCTCAAGTCTCTCGTTCCACCTAACGAGAAACGCCCACAGGTGTGGAGGGGCAGGCCACCCCTTCATGTTCAGGTTTTCTGTTTCTTCCTGGTTCAGTCTTATGAGGTAGTGTGTTTCCTGGTATTTAATCAATTCCCTCTAGGTTTCCTAGTTTTTGAGCATATAGTTGTTCATAATTCTCTCTGATGACCTTTTGCATTTCTGTGGTATCTGTTGTCATGTCTCCTTTTTCATTTCTGATTATGTTTATTTGGATCTTATCTATTCTTTTCTTGGTTAATCTAGCTAGCAGTTTATCAATTTTGTTTTTCTTTGCAAAAAACCAACTGTCTGTCTCATCGATCTTTTGCCTCTTTCATTATTTATCATTGAGGTTTGGTGGTTTTCTGTAGTGGTAACATTTGATTCCTTTCTCGTTCTCATTTGTGTGTCTGCTATGCCAGTGAGTTTTACACTCTTGTGTGTTTTCTTAATGGTAGACATCATCCTTTCTGTCGTGTGCATCCATGTGAAGAGACCACCAAACAGGTTTTGTGTGAGCAACAAAGCTGCTTATTTCACCTGGGTGCAGGCGGGCTGAGTCCAAAAAGAGAGTCAGCAAAGGGAAATAGGGATAGGGCTGTTTTATAGGATTTGGGTGAGTAGTGGAAAATTACAGTCAAAGGGGATTATTCTCTTATGGGCAGGTGTGGGGGTCACAAGATGCTCAGTAGGGGAGGTTCTGAGCCAGGAGAAAGAATTTCACAAGGTTAATCGCTCAGTTAAGATGGGGCAGGCACAAATCACAATGGTGGAATGTCATCAGTTACGGTAGGAACTGGGCATTTTCACTTTTTTTGTGCATCTTCAGTTGCTTCAGGCCATCTGGATGTATATGTGCAGGTCATAGGGGATATGATGGCTTAGCTTGGGCTCAGAGGCCTGACACTTTCACTTCTAGATGAAGGACTCTCAAACATTTCTTGTAGGACTGGTCTAGTCGTGATGAATTCCCTCAGTTTAAAGTATTTCTTTTAAACAAACTAACACTTTTCTCTAGAGAACTTCTTAGTGAATCTAAATCTCCTCCAGCTTGTTCCATTGCAGATTGGCTTATATAATTTGATCTGAAGATAATTCATCAAGATGATGAACTCAAAACAGAGAAGATGTTAAGAAGCTTTTGAAAGTATAATGCAGTCCCACTACTGTTGTCCAAATTTATCAACTCTTTGCAAATTATGTATGAGTCAACACTACTGCTTACCTGGCTTCTACTTTATGAGTAACAGCTAAATAAATGAGTCTAACTTGGAGAAAATCAATGTTCATTTTCTTTTGCAGTTGTCATCTGCAGCAGGACCTCACTTGAGTACTGCCTCTGAGCCTAGGTTCTGAAAGCTACTTTAAAATTCCCTCTTTAAGTTTGTCTGCTGAATGTTCTGTGACAAATTCCCTACTTCATCTCTCATGCTGAATATAGTCCCTGCAGGGATGCTATGTGGATACTTTAATTTTTTGGAATGATTTTTAAAGATTGGTGTTATTTTGGTGATAATAATTGTTTTTATTTTGGTGAATATTTAACTTTAATCAGGTCTTCATTAAACTTAAACTAGTTGACTTCAATAGTCATGGAATGCCTTTAATACTCAAGAAAATAAAAAATAGGCTGGGTGTGGTGGCTTACGCCTGCAATCCCAGCATTTTGGGAGTCCAAGGCAAGAGGACTGTTTGAGCTCAGAAATTTGAGACCAGCCTGAGCAACATGGCAAAATCCTATCTTTACTAAAAATACAAAAATTAGCCAGGAATGGTGGCATGTGCCTGTAGTTCCAGCTACTGAGTATTGCTTGAGCCTGGGAGATCAAGGGTACAGTGAGCCACTGCACTCCAACCTGGGTGACAGAGTGAGACCCTGTCTCAAAAAAAACAAAAAAATAAAAAACAAACAAACCAAAAACTAAAACAAAACAAAACCAAAACCAAAACCAAAAAACTCAGGAAAATAAAGATGAATATAAAATTCTAGAAAAATACTACAGCTCATATGTTAAATGTAAGTCAATAATAAAGTTTCTATGAAATGTGATCCCTTTTAAAAGACTTCTTCTTATGAATATAGGTTTCTTAGTGTATATTTCAAGAATATACAGTAAGACAGTTTGTTTCTGCCATCCCAAGTTACCTAAGATTAAAAACTTTATTTTCTAAAATTTGGTTGCTTGCGAGGAGTTTGTCTTATCATACTTCTTCAGGATTTTTCTAGGCCAGTAATGCCTGTAATCTCAGCACTTTGGGAGACCAAAGTGGGAGGATCACTTGAACCCAGGAATTCAAGCCCTGGGCGACACAACAAGACCCTGCCACTCTATTTTTTTTTTAATAAAAAATAAAATAAAAATTTGTTTTTCTATAGCCTAAAGAAAAATAATTGCCTCCATTACTATTACATTTCCAAGAAAAATTGTCTGCAAATAGTTTAATTTTAGATGATTACCGCTCTCCAAGGTAGGGCTAGAAGGAGGATAAATTTGGCAGAGACGTAGGCTGCACATATTGATCTCAGTTTGTGTTAGGTGCATATGAACAAAAAAAATAGTTTCTTCATTTTATTAAAGCCCTATTTTTGCATCATTTCTAGTAATGTAGGCACCAACATAAATGCTTGATCTCAGTCTCTCTTGATAATTACAAATCAACATATCTAATGCTTAAAATTACTATTGAATTAATGTAGAATTGTCAGGTCTTCATTAGAAGTAGTAAGTAGAATATAGAGATTGCTTAAATTTTTGAGTACTTATAATTTTGAAAAAAAGGAAAGAATATTCTATTCCTGCCAATTAGTATAGTCTTTAGCCTGATAAACAATGTCAATATATGTTATGATTTTAATTATAAACCTCCTGGAGACAGCAAGTATGTTTATATTTTATTAGTCATTGTACTTAAGAAGTACCAAAGCTCTCTATTCTTAGTTCAGATTTTCTTTTGTTTGTGTGTTTGGTGTTTTTTTTTTTTTTTTTTTTTTTTTTTTTTGATGAAGGTTAAGAGGAAGCTTTCTTTCTTACTTAAAGGTTTGTATGCTGGGCAGTTAGTTAATGGTACAGAAATCCCAGCTTTATTTGGGGGAACGAGAGAGCAGACAGGACATAGAGGTCTTATTGGCAGAAGTGGCAAACAAAGTAGGGGATAATCTTTCATAGGATCATAGCCCCCAAACACAATCTAGTGAAATCTACACCTTGTTTCTAAGAAGGTTTTCACAAAGAGCTAATACTAAAGAATTGGAGTTACAGAATATGTGGTATTATCCATGCCAAATACAAACACATGGACATCTTTATTGGAGAAGTTTGTTCTACTCAAGAACATCTTAAAGATTTCTATTTTCAAGTCATTATTCTTTCCCACAGTCCCCTCCCAATAATTAGTCCAGAGGTAGGTCTGGGTTCCCGTGATGGCAGGATATTCAAATATCTCAAGATGGCTCATCATGTCATCAATGACACCTTAATTAATCACAGTCTTCAAATCAGGGGACACAGTGAGAATAAAGACTCCATGTTTCCTGATCTCAAAACAGACTTGAGAGTTAAGAGCATGGGAATGACAATTCTGTGAATTACCACTTGGTGCCCGTTCATTTTTCTCTTCTGAGCAAAGTCCTCGCTTGTGAAATTCTAATACTTTGTATAGAATATTCAGAATTTCCAGACCTCATCATTGAAGATTTCTTTTGCCTTCACAGTGATAAATATGATGTAAGATTTGTGTTCCTGAGATCAAAGACAGGACCCACAAGGGGTCCCCTGTTCTACTACCAGGGCATCAACATTTGTTCTTGGTGTATCTTACATCAGCAATCTTTGAAATCCATTAGGTGAGGTCCTATATCCTTTGTATCAGTCATCATCCCCAGCACAGGTTAAACCTCAGATTTCTCAACTCTTGAGTGTCCTTGCCCTCAGGGAGGGTGACAGGATGTGGGGTTTCTTTCCAATGTTTTGGGACAAACTCATAGCAAAACTTGTCCACATCTTGTTGCAATCAGTTTGGTCAAATAGTGTGGAACAAATCAGCCCTTCCTGATATCTTCTGGATCTGAGGCAACCATGTTCCTTATATGATGTCTGCAGTCAAAGGTTAGACTAGACTAGACAAAGTTTGGTTAGAAAACCAACCCTCAGCCAGGCTCTGTGGCTCAGGCCTGTAATCCCAGCACTTTGGGAGGCCGAGGCGGGCAGATCACGAGGTCAGGAGATCGAGACCATCCTGGCTAACATGGTGAAATCCCATCTCTACTAAAAATACAAAAAATTAGCCAGGAGTGGTGGTGGGCGCCTGTAGCCCCAGCTATTTGGGAGGCTGAGGCAGGAGAATGGCGTGAACCCGGGAGGTGGAGCTTGCAGTGAGCCGAGATGGTGCCACTGCACTCCAGCCTGGGCGACAGAGAGAGACTCCGTCTCAAAAAAAAAAAAGAAAAGAAAACCAACCCTCAACCACAGACCTTGGTAGTTTCACAACTGTTTTTAAATGATCTCTTGCTGCCCTCTTCCTCTCCCTTGTCAATAGGGAAATGGTGGGAGTTTCTGGAGCAGAAGCCATAAGCTAATGAAATGTCATGAGGCTGAACACACTAATGTTAAGGTCTGTAGGCTTTATATCTGCAGTTCCAAAAGTCTGTCATCTCAGAGTATTAACATCCAGCTTTTTTTTTTTTTCTTTTTTTGTAGAGATGGGATTTCACCATATTGGCCAGGCTGGTCTTGAACTCCTGGCCTCAAGTGATCCATCTGTCTCGGCCTCCCAAAGTGCCCTGAACCAGTACGCCTAGCCAAGTGTGTCTCTCTTTAAATAACTCTCCCCCTTTTTTTCCTGTTCCACATCATCCTGTTTGAAAGACACAGATTTCATTTTGCAGCACTTCTCCCAAACACTTGACATCTTCCCTTTGGGAGTCTCTGTCCAGGGAACCTTATTATTTAGGAAAAATTTTTAGATGTGTCTTACCAAAGTCTCAGTTATATTTCTAATGATGGCCAACTCTCCCTGTCATGAACTCTAGAATAACCTGATCACTTTTGCCCATGGGTTTCTGTCACTTCTACTTCTCAGACTTAGTTCCTTCTTGTGGCCAGCATTTGGTGCTTACTTCCTCCACTTTCTGTGAAGACTCTCATTTAGTTAAAAAAAAAAAAAAAAATTACTGATGCCATGGAGCATAGTATTTGTAGAGAAAAAGGACCTAAGAGGTCACCCCCTCTCACTTGTTATATGAGGCATCTAAAGTTCTAAGGACACAGATGTTTGCCCAAGGTCACGTAGTTAATAAATATCATCTCTATCAGGCCACTTCGTATGATTGGGCAGGATGTTTATTACCAAAAAGCAACCACCTGAGGGGTGAGTAGGGACTGAAATCCAGTCTGTGCTCCTCTTGCCTTGCCACGCTGTGAGTCCTACTTAGGATTGTATGCCACCCCCCACCACCAGAGAAAAAGGCCTCTCTGTAATTTTTATAAAGCCACTATTTGGCTAATACTGACGCTAATCTATATGTAAACCTTTCTTCCAATTATCTCAAAACTAAGTGTTAGAAAAAAGTTAATTAGGAAGAAATTTTGCATTTTTATTTTTAAGGAATTAGTATCCTATAACTTTTATGTTCCTAACAATTCTTACTACATCTTTTTCAAATACTGTTTGTGAATTCTTAAGCAATCTTGGCATTCACAGATTGGGTTGTTTGTTTGTTTGTAGAGACAGGGTCTCACTGTGTTGCCTAGGCTGGTCTCAGACTCCTGGGCTCAAGCAGTTCTCCCACCTCAGCCTCCCAAAGTGCTGGGATTACAGGCATAAGCCACCATACCTCGCCAGATTTGATCATATTTGCTTCACCTACTCAAATTATGGGGATGGGATACAGGTCCAGGCTAGGGTCTTGGGATCCAGGACTCTGCTTGAGAATGAGAAGGGCTGCCCCAGGATCAGAGGGTGGAACCTAAGAGAGACTTAAGCCCCCACTCACACAAGGGCAGCTTTCTGTCTGATACAAAGGACCTAGTCCAAGGAGACAAGAAGTTAATCCCAAGGGGAAAGTCTGGAGTAGAGGACAGGACAGAGAGAGTAGTTCAGAGGCAGAGCCTGGAACGATTTCCTGAGACAAAGGTTTCCTGGGAAGTGTTCTTTTGTAGGGGCCTCCTGTGTGCTTTGGATAAAACTGAAAAGTTCAAAAGGCCTAGTCAGTCTGCAGAACTCCGAGTCAATGCAACAATGCCACTGGAGGTCAAGAAGAGGCAATGACATCAGAGACCAACGCCCTGGTTTCAGTGAGACAAAACACTGCAACCAGAGCCCAACAAGAGCCCACTGGGCCAAACAAAAGCCCACTGTGAACCAGTCACAACCCCGCCAATGCCAGGTGAGTGCGTAAACTTTCCCTCTCCCAGAGGCCATCTTGGCTAACGGAAGGGGAGAGAAGAAAATGCCTAAAACGCGGAGCATGTCCCCAAAAGAGATTAGGTTAACCCCAAAGTAGACTCTGGCTACCTTTGCTTGGAAAGTTTCTGTTTGGTGATCTACTTTCACTTCATCACCCTATCTCCCCATCGGAGGAAATGGGGCTTTCTGGACAAAAGAGAGTAGTTACAGAAAACAAGAAGGCTACATGTTCAACCTTTGAGTTCAACTTAACCCCGTTTCACCTGGTCCCTCGAATCCCAGAGGGCATGCTTTGCACATTATTCAGAAGTTATAGAGTTCAAATATAAACGTAGATGAGTCTTTTGATGCCCTTGAGGTTGGCTTTAGGCATAGAAAAAGGTTATTCAGAGGTTACTTAGCTTTAAAAATTAATATTTAATTTACTAAATTTACAACTTAAAAACTTCAGGCGTGGTGGCTCACGCCTATAATCCCAGCACTTTGGGAGGCCGAGGCAGGCGGATCACAAGGTCAGGAGTTCAAGACCAGCCTGGCCAACATAGTGAAACCCCATCTCTACTAAGAATACAAAAATTAGCTGGGTGTGATGGCATGCCCCTGTAATCCCAGCTACTCAGGAGGCTGAGGCAGAAGAACCGCTTGAACCTGGGAGGCAGAGGTTGCAGTGAGCCAAGATCACCCCACTGCACTGCAGCCTGGGTGACAGAGCAAGACTCCATCTCAAAAAAAAAAAATTCGTTTACCTTAAAATTTAAGTTCAACTTAGAATTCTTGTTGTTCTTTCACAAATATAGCAAATTTTCAAACCACTTGAAGGGCCTAAATATTGTTTGGTTCCATTAACAAATGCTATTAGATAAACTCCTTAAAACCTCTTAAGGTGCATTTATAAATTTAACATAATTTATTTTCTTAATATCAATAATTATTCAATTTAATGTCAAAACTTTCCTGGGAACCTAAATAATGCATACAAATCTAGTAGATCAAGCATATAAATATGGTGATTTTTAAGTTCTTAAGAGATCTTAGTAAGAATCTGACTTAGAATGTAAGTCACTTACTCCCTTTGGTGTTTAGGAAACACAAGACTGATCTCTAGTTTCACCAGACCAAATTCTCTTAAACATTACAACTACTTACAGTAAGTAATGTATAGGTTCTGCATTAATACAAAAATATTAATACCATAGGTAATATCCTCTTAAACATTTCTACTCCTAAATCTAAATCTTCGCAAGGTTGAAATATGATTACCCACCATGTTAGTTTGCAAGAACTGCTATAACAAAATACCACAAACTCAGTGGCTTAAACAACAGAAATTGATTTTCTCATAGTTCTGAAGGCTGGAAAGTCCAAGGCGTCAGCTGGTTTGGTTTCTTCCGAGGCCTCTCTTCTTGGCTTGCAGAGACCAGCCTTCTCACTGTGTTCCCAAGTGGTCTTTCTTCTTTGTGTGTACATCCCTAGTGCCTATTTTTGTGTCCAAATTTCCTCTTTTTTCTTTTTTTTTGAGTTGGGGCCTTGCTCTGCTGCCCAGGCTGCAGTGCGGTGGTGCGATCATAGCTCACTGCAGCCTCAACCTCCAGGGCTCAAGCAATTCCTCCCGCTCAGGTTCCTCAGGTGTACACAACCATGTCCAGATAATTTTTGTATTTTTTATAGAGATGGGGTCTTGCTATGTTGCCCAGGCAGGTCTCAAACTCCTGCCCTCAAGCAATCCTCCTACCTCAGCCTCCAAAGTGTTGGGATTACAGACACGAACCACCACCCCCACCCCAAATTTCTTCTTATTATAAGGACACCAGTCAGGTTGGATTAGGGCCCACCCTAATGGCCTAATTTTAAATCAGTCACCTCTTTAAAGGCCCTATCTCCAGGCCAGGTATGATGGCTCACACCTGAAATTTCAGCACTTTGGGAGGCTGAGGTGGACAGATCACCTGAGGTTAGAAGTTCGAGACCAGCCTGGCCAACATAGTAAAACCCTCTATCTACTACTGAAAACACAAAAATAGCCAGTCATGGTGGCATGTACCTGTAGTCCCAGCTACTTGGGAGGCTGAGGTGGGAGGAACACTTGAACCTGGGAGGCGGAGGTTGCAGTGACCCAAGATTGCACTACCGCACTCCAGCCTGGTCAACAGAGTGAGACTCTGTCTCAAAATAAATAAAAATAAATAAAAAATAAATAAAGACCCTATCTCCAAATAAAGTCCCATTCTGAGATACTCGGAGTTTGGACTCCAGCATATAAATTTGGAGGGGGAGACACAGTTCAGCCCATAACATTCACCAGGGAGACAGTTGTGCCAACCCAACAATTGCGAGATGCCTTTCCAGGCAATGCCTTCTGGATGACTGAATGTTGCTGGTGACCTTGATGGAACATACCGAGCCCTCCTTCGAGTGACTCTCATGGGGTGGTCCTGTAGCCCTTAGAGTCCACAGAGTCTACATCTCTACTTCTCACTTTTGCCTCATTACAGAGGACCACATCCCCACCCAGTCTGCTTGGTCAGCGTCCATATTTCTGCAAATCTTTAATATAATGTCTTTTATCTAGCTCTGAAGACCATGAGCTAGACGGAATTTTCCAGTTTTTCCATATCCTTCTTTCCTGGTAGAATCACAAAACTCTTTTAGATATTAAATTTATTTCTTTCAAATTTTTTATTCTAATAAAAGCTGAAAGAAAATACAATAAAGACCCATATATCCTTTGCTCAGGTTCAGTGGTTGTTAACATTTGACCATATTTGCTTTCTCTTTCTCTCTCTGTCTCTCTCTTTCTCTCTCTCTCTCTGTTTCTTTCTCTCTCTCTCTCTCTCTGTCTCTGTGTGTGTGTGTGTATGTGTGTGTGTGTGTGTGTCTATGTGTCTGTCTGTTTATATTTGGCTGAGCCTTTTGAAAGTACTTTGCAGAAATCATGACACTTGCCGGGCGCAGTGGCTCACGCCTATAATCCCAGCACTTTGGGAGGCTGAGGTGGGCAGATCACAAGGTCAAGAGATCAAGACCATCCTGGCCAACCAACATGGTGAAACTTTGTCTCTACTAAAAATACAAAAATTAGCTGGGCGTAGTGGCACACGCCTGTAGTCCCAGCTATTTGGGAGGCTGAAGCAGGAGAATCACTTGAACCCAGGAGGCAGAAGTTGCAGTGAGCCAAGATCACGCCACTCAACTCCAGCCCGAGTGACAGTGAGATTCATCTCAAAAAAAAAGAAAAAAGAAAAGACACTTCACTTTTAAATATTAATATATTAATATCCTAGAAATACAGATAGTCTCGTACATAAACAATACCATTTTTATATCTAAAAATTAATAGTAATTTGATAATATCCTCTAATTTACAGTTTATATTCAAATTTCACAAATCCCATGAATGTCTTTTATAGGTGTGTTTTTCCAGAGTAGTATCCCATCATACATTTGCGTTTGGTTATTATATCTCTTTAGTTCCCCCGCTTTTTTCCCCATAAGATTGGAATACTCCCTTATGTGTCAAGGATGCTGTTTGAGCACTTGGTTAACATGGTGAGTGCCAGGTCTCCCTATGGTAACAGTTCTTTTCTGTTTGTAATTAGTGAACAATCTGTGGAGTGATTCTTTGTCACCATCGGGAAAGAGAAAGATAGATGATATATAGATAAATCCTAGAAAAGTTCTTTAGTTTTCTTTACAAAAATAGCAAAAGAATTTATTGAGACTTTGTAAATGTTAATATCTTCATTTTATTACACATAATTCAGGGTGTTTTTTCTCAAATGTGGGTAAATATATCCCCAGAGATATGCTGTAAAAGGCTGAGTTAGGCAAAGTGCACAGGACAGATCAGAACTTACAGGAATGATTTTATGTAGTGATATTAACACAACGTAAAAACACTTTCATGCTGAGACAATTGCAGATATATTAATGGAGTGAAATGTAAAATCCACACATATTTTTTAAATGAAGCATGCAAATTCAAAGAAAATTTGAGCTTAGGGAGTTTAAAATAGGCTGCTTTGGACTATTTCCCTAGCCTCCCAGAAGTCCTTTTCTACTTTTCTGTCCTTAAGGGGATGGCCATAGGAAAGTGTGAGAAGTGCTGGCTTTAGAGTATGTATCTGTATTTTCTCCCTGAGGCACTGGTAGGAACCTTACTTCTAGAGTAAAGGAATCGCCCCTGCTCCCATGTAAGCTACTCCAATTCTGCAGAAACCCCTCTTTGCCACTTTTCAGGGGCATGTTTGTGAAGCTATTCTGGGCTCATGTCAAATGCACTAGCTTTCTTGGTTCCTAGTCCTTATTATTATTTGCAGATTGTTCTTGGTCTTTTTTAATGAAATTTGTTCAATGTTTGACTTAAGTATCATTTATTAGTTGATGTTTTACAAAGTTTTCTCCCTTCAATACTCAACTAGGCAATGCAGGCAGCCTGTTGTCTCTGTTATCCAGGAATCACACCTTGCTGTAAAGTATGCTTTTCCTTTATCGACCTTCCCTGTCCTTGCAGCCCAACAGATGGCTGATGCAGGAACACATGTTACAACAAGCTGCCATCGTTGGGGTCATCTGCCCCTTTGGGAAGGGAGCTTAATTGGGCTCCAAGGTGAAAATGTATTTCCCTTACTTACAATACTTTAACCAGTGCTGAATTATCCAACAGTCAGACAAAGTATGCATTTGACCAGTGTTAAAGGTAAACTAAGGCACAATAAACTTTTAAAGAGTTTATTTGAGCGAACAGTGATTTGTGAATCAGGAAACACCAAATCAAAGCTGCTTTGGGCTCTGCCAAGGGGATGCAAGAGGAAGTCTTTTATAGGGTGCACATGAAGGTAAAGTGTCTTAATTTTGTGTTGCTTCACAGAATACCACAGAATGAGTAATTAATTTATAAAGTAAAGAAATTTATTTCTCACAGTTCTGGAAACTAGAAAATCCAGTATCAAGGTGCCAGCACCTGGCGAGGGCCTTCTTGCTGCATCACCCCATGGCAGAGGGTGGAAGGGCAAGCCAGCCAGCTTGCAACCTCAAGCATTAATCCATTCATGAGGGTGGAGCCCTCCTAGTCTAATCACCTCCCAAACGTTCCACCTCTTGACATCGTTGCATTGGGGATTAAGTTTCCTACAAATGTTCTTGGGGAAACACATTCAAACTGTAGCATAAAGCGAAGGAAATATTTGATTGGTTACAGTTACACAGTTGTCTTCTTTGATCTTTCCTACTGGAAATTTCCTAGTTAGTTACCTATAAATTAGATGGTGGCTTCTGATTGGCTGAACTTAAGTTTCATTTTACTTTAATGTAGACATTTACCAAACAAATAACCCCAAGCTAAGTTTCACTTACCTTTTCAAATCAAGCATGGTCAGCGTTGCCTCCATGGCTTAACTGGCTTTGTTTGCTCAGGAATTCTTCAAGCCTGGTCTCCATTTTAATTTTTAACACCAGTAATAAAGCAGAAGGATCCAAAAATTATTTTTTGTGAGATAATTAAACATTCCCTCAAAGCATAAAATTTGTCAGCCTAGGCAAAGTAAGAACTTTGTCTGACCATCTTATACTTATTTTATGATTTGCTGTAGTTTTAATTTGTAATTACATACCTGGAGAAGAAGGGAGAAATCATCTCTTCAGTGCTCAAGGTTTCTACTGGTCTTAGTGGGTCTCTGGGCCATGCGTGTCCTGACACCACTGCCAGGCATCCCCCCATTGCTGGCAACAGCTCAGGTCCATCCTGGCATGATCACTCTCTGGCATGCACTGAAACCATTAGAAAAGCCACAATTTGGGGAACATATCTACATTTCTCTTAATTGTAGTCCTTTGTTGGGAATAGACTTGTGGTCTATCACCTTTGGGGTTACCATACTTAGGTACTTCTAACAATGAGAACTAAGCTCAGAGTTCACGGCCACCTTTGTTCCTGACCATGGAAAAGGGAGTATGGCAGTGGCTGAGAATTAAGCTCTAGAACAGTTTTCCAAACTGGATCCGGAACCTTGGATGGGGGAGTAATACATCTTTGTTTTCACTCACCTTAAAATAAAATTTAGCATTTTGCTTAATTATGAGTGTAGGCAAGAAACCCCAGTAGTTTTAACAAAACCCATGACTTTCCGCTAGTAGAAATCACAGATATTTTCAGAGCCAATTCGACTGTTAGACATGCCTTGAAATATCATTTCACTCACTACTGCTTCAAAATTATTGAAGTTTTTTGACCCCTGATAGGTACACAGTCTTCTTGTAGTCAATGCTATTGAGCAATTATCAGCCTATTTCTCCCGTGTTTTATATTGCTCATTCAAAGACATACATTGTTTCTCTGTAATTCCATGTCTACAAAGTTCTCTGTCCATTTATTTAAGAAGAGAAAGCTAAGTACATGTGGAGACACTTAAAACTCTTTCAACAACTATTTCTGTCATAATGGCATCAAAACTGAACCATGAATTCACAGTCATATCCTTTTTAATGTAAGTTGTATTGGTTTGAGACTAGCCAGGCCAACATGGTGAAACCCCATCTCTATTAAAAATACAAAAATTAGCCAGGCATGTGATCCCAGGTGTTCAGGAGGCTGAGATAGGAGAATTTCTTGAACCCGGGAGGCGGAGGTTGCAGTAAGCCAAGATCATACCACGGCACACCAGTCTGGGCGATAGAGCAAGACTCCGTCTCAAAAACAAAAAAAAGAAAATTAGAGTTGAACTTTAAAAGTCGTAGATAATTCTGGTGTTCCTTGAGAGAAGCCTTGAAAAATGAGATATGAAAGCTGTCATTTCATTTGCAACAAAATATCTTTGTAAAACAAGATTTTTAACACTTGTAATTATCAAAACAAAAAATAAAATAGACAATGCCTAAGATGACATGCATATTGCGTTGTTGTTTTAAAATGTAGGTTTTCATATTATTTAGGTATGGCAAGACCAACAGATCATGAGATGACTGCCATTAATACGACAGTTGGTTATATTCACAGATCCCAAGAGAAGGGGATGCACCATGCCATGGGGGCTGAGGGATGTGACATGTAGAACACTGGGGTCAGTCAGGAGGCAGAGACAGGGGAATACATGGGCAAGAGCCTTTTGTGGTCTCCTTGAGAAGGAAGAGAGTGAGAAGCAGGGTAAATAGGCCTCGCATTGACTGGCTTGAATAATTTCAGTGGGCTCTAAGGTGGAGGGACTGTCTCTAGTTGTCAGGGGCCAGGTACCAAGCCCTGGGGTGATTAGGCCAGGCAGACAGTGGCCTAGAGTGTAAGGAAGTAATAAAGGAGGTGATTGAAGCCAGGCACAGTGGCGCACACCTGTAATCCAGCACTTTGGGAGGCTGGGGTGGGCAGATCAGTTGAGCTCCAGGAGTTCAAGACCAGCCTGGGCAACATGGCAACGCCCCGTCTCTACTAAAAATACAGAAATTAGCCAGGCATGCAGTGAACTTAAATCACTCTACTGCACTCCAGCCTAGGCAACGGAGTGAGACCCTGCCTCAAAAAAAAAAAAAAAAAAAAAAAGACCAGCTGGTTTGCATATGAAACGCATGCTCCCAGGTGGGTGAGTCATTTATTATCTCTAGGTTTTGACTAGCCCTGGGAATGGCAGTCTCTCTAGGGTCACAAGGCCCCAGATGTCAAATATCAAATACAGATACCAGAGAATGTGGTTATTACACTTGATAAAGTTCGTCCCACTTTCTAATCTTCTTATTCAAGCCAAGGAACAAAGCCTTCATGCCAACATGTCTTAAAATACAAAATCTAACTTTAATTTGCCTATATTTCAGACATGCCTTCTCACTAAGACCATATATATCCCAAATTTATTTTATTTTAATAGGTTGACATATTATTTATCACTGCATAGCAAATTACTTCAACACAAGTGATTAAAAACAGCAAACATTTATTACCTGTGGTTTTGGAAGGCAAGTGCAGCTTAGCCACGTGGTTCTGGGTCCAGTTGTGTCACATGGCTGTAACAAGGTGTCAGCCAGGGCCTCGGTTCTCTAAGGCCGCACAAAGTGGGGATCTGCTTCCAAGCTCCCTCACGTGGTTGTTGGAAGGCCTCAGGTCTTAGACACATGGACCTCTCCACCTTACAGCTACCTTAGGACGTGGCAGCTGGCTTCTTCCAGAGGGAGCAACTCAAGAGAGAGCGAGAGAAAGCATTCAAGAAGCCACAATATCTCTGGAACCTCATCTCAGAATTGGCATCCCATCATTTCTCCTATCTGTTCATCAGAAGTGAGTCACTAGGGTCCAGCCCCAACTCAAAGGGAGGAGATAACATGAAGGAATAAATGCCATGAGTGGGGACCACCTTCGAGGCTGCCTACCACAGTTGAAAACTATACTTCGGTATTTCAAGGCCAGGTGTGATGGCTCACGCCTGTAATCCCAGCACTTTGGGAGGCCGAGGCGGGTGGATCACTTGGGGCCAGGAGTTTGAGACCAGCCTGCACAACATGGAGAAACTCCCTCCCTACCAAAAATACAAAAATTAGCCAGGCATGGTGGCGTGTGCCTTTAGTCCCAGCTACTCAGGAGGCTGAAGCAGAAGAATCTCTTGAACCTGGGAGGTGGAGGTGGAGGTGGCAGTGAGCTGAGATCGTACCACTGCATGCCAGCCTGGGTGACAGAGAATTGCTTTTCTTTGTACTATGTATTTTATCTTTTGCATTTGAAAATCATATTCTGAGAAGAGGTCCAAAGCCTTCACCAGCTGTATATAACACAGATAAAGAGTCCCTGCTTCAGTGCCAGACAGATTTGGGTCCAAACCCTGCCTCACCCACCAGCCATGTGGACCTTGAGCAATGACTTCACCTTTGCAGGCATCGGTTGCTCCAGCAATAAAATGGACATAATACCACCATGTACCGTAGACCTGTTGTAAGGGTTAAATGAGATCATGCAAAACATTAACATTCTGCCCAGAATATATTAACAAATGGTAGTTATTATCAGTTTAGAAAAGAGCGTACCTAAATTTCATATGTATGCATAGTGTTCTACTTCACATGATTATAGAAGCCTGGGATCATGTTTATTAGTGGTTGGGTTCTACTCTTTCTTCCGTTGTATATTTTAAATTTCTTAACAAACGTGATGAAGCCTAACGTGTTTGTATCTGCTCCCTTACCAAAAGCACCACATAGGCTGGGTGTGGTAGCTCACACCTGTAATCCCAGCACTTTGGGAGACCGAAGCAGGCAGATAACTTGAGGTCAGGAGTTGACCAGCCTGGCCAACACGATGAAACCCTGTCTCTACTAAAAATACAAAATTTAGCTGGGCGTGGTGGTGTGTGCCTGTAATCCCAGCTACTCAGGAGACTGAGGCAGGAAAATCACTTGGACCCAGGAGGCAGAGGTTGCAGTGAGCCAAGATCACGCCACTGCACTCCAGCCTGGGCGACAGAGCAACACTCTGTCTCAAACAAAAACAAACAAACAAACAAAAAACAAGAAAAAAACACACAACAAAAAATACCGAGTAGTATTATATCCAGATGTATTATATTAACACAAATGACATAAGCATAAGAACCAAATACTGGGCCAAAACGTCCATAGCGGGGAAATGCATAATCCAGCAACCTTCTCACCCACAAAATCTCAGGCCTGATGGTTTGCATTTTCAATGCATTGGCCACCTGTTACACAGTATGCAGGTGACTATCGTGGAAGATGAGTTGGACTGGAAAAGATTAAAACCCCTTTCTTCCAGCCACCTGCTTCTGACCAGGTGTTCCTTCCTGCCAATGCGGTACAAAAAGGAAGAGGCAGACAAGGACTGCAGTTACTCTGTTATCATGTGATCGGTAACACATGAAGCACATTTGACAGAGGGCTTGTGCTATCCAGGAATCCAGTGACCATTCAGAGTGAGCATGGACACCTGAGAGTCAGGAATCGCTTGCTGCCTCCATTTGTTAGTTCCCCTGAGTCTGGAGACCAGAAAGGCGGGATCTGGAATGGGCGAGTGCAGTGTTTTCTCATATTCTGACTTGGAGTCAGGACACAGGTAGAAACTGCTGGTTCCACTTTGGTAGAGAGCCTCTCCCCCAGCTGGCCCCTTTGCCCTGGCATGTCCAGCACACAAAGGAGGACATTATTAATATAAATGAGGGGACAGCATCTGTTGCCAGAGAGACTTAATTAGTCCCCAGCTGAGACGGTGCCACAGACACATTGCATGTTAGTTGTGATTTCCCAGAAACAATGAGGGAAGACCAAAAACACGTTGTTCCTCCACAGCCCCGCCCTCCCCTGCAACTTCACTCTCAATTCTGGGTTGTAGTTTCTCAAAACAGTACTGGAGAGTTTGATCTGAAATCTCTTGATTAGTACTGGAATGAAAATGAATTAAAATTAAGCAAATTGTACATGGGATCTCTTGGTACTGTTTCTTACCAACTGCATGTGAATCTACAATTACCTCAAAGTAAAAAGTTTAATTTTAAAAAATCAAGCTGCTCAGAATTTACTGCGACAGGAAGAAAGAAAGAAACTGAAAAGATGGAGGAGGAAGAGGAGGGAAAGAAAGTCGTATTCTGAAAATCAACTTTCCGTTTTTTTCTTAAATGAATTTCCTCAATCAAGCTATACCTATCCAAATGATGTTCTGTGCCTGGTGAAAGGTTGTGGAACAGAAAATGACACCTGCTCTTTTCCTCTCCTTTCCCCTGACCAATCTGACAAGATCCTTAATAGCAACTGTAAAGAGTATCTCTGGTATTATAAATGAGAGCTGGTCAAGGCTGCCCGCAGTGGCTCAGGCCTATCATCCCAGAACTTTGGGAGGCTGAGACTGGAGGATCAATTGTACCCAGGAGTTTAAGACCAACCTAGGTAACATAAGAAGACCCCATCTCTACAAAAAAATGTTTTTTTAATTATCCAAGTGTGGCGGTGTGCGCCCATAGTCCCAGCGACTTGGGAGACTGGGGCAGGAGGCTCACTTGAGCCTGGGAGGTCAAGGCTACAGTGAGCTATGATCGCACTACTGCACTCTAGTCTGGGTGACAGAGTGAGGCCCTGTCTCAAAAAAATAAAAATAAAGAGAGCTAGTCAGGGTTGCTGCCTCCCCTCCAGAGAGGACAGAGAAGATACACTTTTCATGATAAATCCTTTTAGACTTCTAAATTTTGTAGTGTGTATATGTATTACCTAGTCCCAAAATATTATTCCTCAAATCTTACATAAGGTCTAGCTCAAACAAGGCCTTCTTGATTAAGCCTTTCCCATTTTACCACTTAGAATTCACCACTAACAAAGGGGTAGTGCTCAAGCCTGGCTGCACATAGAAAAACCTGAGAGCTTTTTAAAAGATGCCCAAACTCAGCGTCCTCCCCAGACCAGCGGACTGAGAATCTTGGAGGGGAGGAGGTCAATCTGGGTATTTTTCAAAGCTCCTCAGGTAATGTTAATATGTACTCGGGGTTGAGAACTTTTGCCCTGACCCTTTATGGAGTCCATATTTAAGCACTCACCCTACGAGTAAACTGAGTGATTGATTAAAAAGTCAAAAACACTTTCACACCTTTTATCTCATTTTGTCTCCACCACAACAACATGTAAACTGGGCTTCATTTTCCCACAGCACAGAGGAGGAAGTGGAGAGTTGACCTGCTAGAAGTTACCAAGGTCCCTTTGAGATCTTCTGTTCTGCACTTCCTTGTATTTGATCATCTCCCCTGAGATTAACAGATTTTGCTCTCCCCACTCAGAGCCCAGTATCGTACCTTTCATTCAAGTAGTTCAACTTCAATAACCAACACAGTGAAAAATGAGTAGCTCAGCAGGACACTAGGAAGTCACTCCCAGCGACAGAACCCCACTGGGTGGTTCAGCTTCCTCAGAGATTTCTCACATTGTGGGTAACAGTTCATGTTCCTGTTTCTCTCACTTCTTGTTTACCCCTATCAAAATCAATTCAGTTGCATGTTTGAAATGCATTTTCCCAAGCCCCAGATTAATCAGGATCCCTGGGGGTGGTGTTCAAGGATATTTTGTGTGTATGTGTGTATCTGTGGGAAAATATACGTGAAATTCACCATCTCAGCCCATTTTGTGTGTGATTTAAGCAACAAATACTCATTTTCTCACGGTTCTGGAGGCTGGAAGTCTGCAATCAGAGCAGCAGCATGGTCAGGTGAGGGTCCTCTTCCCGGCTGGCAGGGGCCCACCATCTCAAGGTGTCCTCACTTGACCTATTTGGCCTTTGTAGAAGACAGGCAGATCTGGAGAACGAGAGATGACTATAAACTTAATCACGTGGTGGCCTCAATTGTAACTGCTATTCCTGATGTGGACTCATTCTGGAGCAATCAGCCCAGCTCCTGGTGCCTAGCAGGCAGCTATTGGTAGGCGAAGGCTTTCTTCTCCATCCCTGCATCTTTTCTTCTCCATCCCTGCATCTTGTGGCTCACTAACATGCACGTGAGCCTGGCATGCCAGGGCCATATGCTGCACCAGTGGCTGGGCTTCCAGCGAGGTACAGAGAGGGGGCACAAGCCTTTCAGGGGGAGAAAGGGGCAGGGAGGGCCTCTAGTGACACCACGTCAGGATCCTCCCACTGCACCCAGGCCTTGGAGTGGGCCCACCTGCCCAGGACCCATCTTAACCATTTTTAAGTGTACCATTCAGTGGCAGTAAGTACACTCACATGTTGTGCTCTCATCACCACCATCTATCTCCAGAACTTTTTAATCTTCCCATACTGAAATGCTTATTAAACAACTTCCTATTCCCCCTCCCCAGCCCCTGTTAACCACCATTCCGCTTTCCGTTTCTAGGAGTTTGACTACGTCATTAGATCGCTGCAAAAGTAATTGTGGTTTCAATATTTAAAAAAAAAAAAAAAAAAAAGGCAAAAGCTGCAATGAATTTTTTTTTTTACTTTTTTTTTTTGAGACAGAGTTTCGCTCTTGTTGCCCAGGCTGGAGTGCAATGGCACAATCTCAGCTTACTGCAACCCCCGCCTCCTGAGGTCAAGTGATTCTCCTGCCTCAGTCTCCTGACTAGCTGATTTCAGGCATGCGCCCCCATGCCCAGCTAATTTTGTATTGTTAGGAGAGATGGGGTTTCTCTATGTTGGTCAGGCTGGTCTTGAACTCCCGACCTCAGATGATCCATCTGCCTCCGCCTCCCAAAGTGCTGGGATTACAGGCATGGGCCACTGTACCCAGCCTGCCTATTTTTTAATTGAATTATTTGTTTTTATGTGGTTGAGTTGGAGAAGTTCTTTATATATACTGGATATTAACTCCTTATCAGATCTATGGTTTACAGATATTTGCTCCCATTCTGCAGGCTGCCTTTCCACTCTGTTGATTGTTTCCTTTCCTGCTCAGAAGTTTTTGCAGTCCCATTTGTCTATTTTTGCTTTTGTTGCCTGTGCTTTTGTGTCATACGCTAGACATCATTGCCAAATCCAATGTCATGAAGATTTCCTCCTGTATTTTCTTCTAAGAGTTTTATAGCTTCAGGTCTTACATTTAAGTCTTTAATACATTTTCAGTTAATTTTTGTACATTCAAGAGTCCAATTTCATTCTTTTGGAGGTGGATATCCAGTTTTCCCAATTCCATTTGTTGAGAAACTATCCTTTCCCTGTTGTGCTGTCTTGACACTCTTGTCGAAGATCATTTGATGATATACATGAGAGTTTATTTCTGGGCTCCTTATTCTGTCCCATTGGTCTATACGTCTGTCTTTATGTCTGTGACATTCTGTTTTAATTACTCTACCTCTGTAATGCTTTAAAATCAGGAAGTGTGAGGCTTCCAGCTTTGTTTTCCTTTCTCAAGATGTTTCAGCTATTTTTGAGATTCTATATGGATTTTAGTACTTTTTTCTATTTCTGTAAAGAATGACATTGGAATCTTTGATTAGCATTGCATTGGATCTGTATATTGCTTTGTGTAGTATGGATATTTTAATGCTTCCAATCCATGAACATGAGATGTCTTTCTGTTTATTTGTGTCTTCTTTAATTTCATTTAGCAATGTTTTACAGTTTACTGTATGCCTTTCACTTTCTTAGGTAAGTATTTTATTTATTTGATGCTATTGTAAATGGGATTGTTATATTAATTTTTTTCATATTAATCATTGTCAGTCTTTAAAAATGCAGTTGATTTTTGTGCGCTGAATTTGTATCCTCCAACTTTCGCTAAATTTATTAGTTCTAACAGCTTTTTATTTTTCTGGAATATTTCAGATTTTCTACATATAAGGTTATATCATTTGCAAAGATACATAATTTTTTTCTTCCTTTCTAATTGGAGTGCTTTTTATTTCTTTTTCTTACCTAATTGTTTGGGCTAGTACTACCAGTAGTATGCTGAGTAGAAATGTAGAATGTCTTGTTTCTGATCTTGAAAGAAAGGCTTCAGTTTTTCACCACTGAGTATGATTATTAGCTATAGCCTTTATCATATCAAGATAATTTCCTTCCATTTCTAATTTATTGAATGAGACACAGCTGAGTCTGTACCTGCTCCTGTACCTACTCCTGTACCTGTTCTCAGAAAAAGCCAGCTACAGGTGAAGAGACAGTGTGGAGAGAGGCCCACCAAAAACCTCACAGGTTTCAGAGCTTTCTAGTGCTGAGCGGTCAAGTGTCCCTCTGGTCTGCTTATCACTTCCTCTATCTGACGCTTCCTCAGAAATCACTGTCTTCCCTCATTGAAGACGAGGAGAAAGAGAGTGAACAGTGTACCAAGTGCTGACATGCATTATCTCGTTGAAGCCTCACTAAGTATTACTATCCCCATTTTGTAGATGAGAGAAGTGAGGCTCATAAAGTTTAAGCAACTGGCACAACCAGCGTCAAATAAGTGGACAATTAGAAGCGGTGGAGATTGGACCCCAAAGTGAGTCTCTCCAGACATAATACCCAGGTTCTTCCCACTGTAGCTACTTCTCTCATTCATTCAACAAATGCCTACTACGTGCCTTTCCCTGTGCTAGGAGCTCAGAGAACTACAAAGAAAAGCAAGATATGGCACCTGCATTCAAGGAAACCACTGCTAAGAGAGGATATAAATGCCAAATCTGTAATTATAACAGATAGAAAAAAGTGCTACAGGGTGTAAACACTATGGGAGCACAGACAAGAAGGGATTCTGGGGTATGAGTTGAGATCCGCTCACCCAAAGCAATGTCCAGTCCTGCAAGTTCCATTTATGGTAAGTACCCTATACAGGTGTACCATTTTTAATATTTTATACTGTATTTGTATTGTACTTTCCTATGTTTAAATACACAAATACCATTGTGTTATAGTTGCCTAGAGTATTCAGTATAGTAACATGCTGTATAGGTTTGTACCTAGGAGAAATAGGCTATATCATATAGCCTAGGTGTGTTGTAGGCTATACCATGTAGGTTTGTGTAAGTGCACTCTATGATGTTCACACAAGGATGAAATTGCTTACCAATGCATTTTTCAGAGTGTATTCCTGTTGTTAAATGATGCATGACTGTATTATCATCATTATTATCCTCTGATCAAACTCTCCAATGCCTTCCACTCTGACTCAGATAAAAGCTGAAGTCTTTACAATGGCCTATGAAACCCAACATCAGGGGTGTCCCATCTTTTGGCTTCCCTGGGTCACATTGGAAGAATAATAGTCTTGGGCCACACATAAAATACACTAACTCTAATGATAGCTGATGAGCTAAAAGAAAAAAAAATTCTCATAATGTTTTAAGAAAGTTTACATATTTGTGTTGGCCGCATTCAAAGCCATCCTGGACTGCATGAGGCCTGTGGGTACCCACAGGTTGAACAAGCTTGCCCTACGTGTTCTGCCCCCAGTTATCTCCTGTTCCTCTCACTCATGTTTTCTCTACTTAAGCCATCCTGACCTCTTTGCTCTTCCTTGAAAGTGCCAGGCATGCTCCCACTTCAGGACCTTTGCACATGCAGCACCTTGCCTGGGGGGGCTCTTCCCCAGGTCTCTGCCTGACTCACTTTTTTTTCTTACCTAATTGTTTGGGCTAGTACTACCAGTACTATGCTGGTGACATCTCCACATTCCTGCTCAAATGTCACTTTCCCTGACTAACCTATCAAAAATTGCAAATGACCGGGCGTGGTGGCTCAAGCCTGTAATCCCAGCACTTTGGGAGGCTGAGACGGGCAGATCACAAGGTCAGGAGATCGAGACCATCTTGACTAACACGGTGAAACCCCGTCTCTACTAAAAAATACAAAAAACTAGCCAGGCAAGGTGGCGGGTGCCTGTAGGCCCAGCTACTCGGGAGGCTGAGGCAGGAGAATGGCGTAAACCTGGGAGCTTGCAGTGAGCTGAGATCTGGTCACTGCACTCCAGCCTGGGCGACAGAGGGAGACTCCATCTCAAAAAAAAAAAAAAATTGCAAACAACCCCACTCCAATACTTCCCTATTGTATTTTTCTCCATATTTTCTATTACCATCTAATATGCCTATTTATCTGTTTCCCTTACTTAAGCTCTACCAGGGCAGAATTTTTGCCTGTTTCATTCGCTTCTGTAACCCCAGTATCTACAACAGTGCCTGACACAGGGTAGGCGTTCAATAACTGTTTATTCATTATATCAGTTAATTAATTAATGGCAAGTCTGCACTGACACTCCAACATCTCTGGCTTTATTAAATGTCTCTCATAACTGTGGTGATTATTTCTGTATTGGCAGACATGCATTTCATCCATTATGTACAATATGCAAACATTCTGTTGGAGACAGACACAGTGACATATGAGACACAGCAGTCCCTTGTCTCCAAGAAGCTGTAGTTTGAACATAAACGGAATATCTGAAATTGAGACAGTTCTCAAAAGTCTGGAAACCATGGTTCCCGGTATCTCAGACTGGAGTCTGCAGAAAGAGCAGCAGAGAAAAAGTCTTTGCCATGTCTTCATAACTAAGTGTCTGGTCCAGTGGTCCATGGAGCATGTTGTTCGTTCTGGGCCTGAAAACATCTAGTGAAGATGGCTAACATTCATATAGTTCAGTGAAATTAATACTAGCTAATTAACAACCAGGTACACCACGCAAATATCTGAAGAAACCTGCTCCCTGGTTTTAATAGAGGAGTGAGTTCTTGCCTGTGTTACTGTTAACTTTTGCAATTGTGTCTTGTTAATGCTTTCCTGTCCATTTTTCCCATGATTGTGTCAATTTAGGGGAAGAGAGCAGAGTAGACATCATTTTCTCAAGATTTACATCAAGTCGAATGGCATTTTTTTTCCCCTCACAAACAGGACCATACTTGTCCTTTCCTTTGCTTAAAGTAGCATAACATAGTAAGTGATAGGTCAGGTGTTACCTCCTTGCCCAGGTGTTAATTCTCATTTTTGCACCATATTGGCTATATTGAAGCAGAAACCTCATAGAGGGTGTGTTTCACACTGTGCACATACTGAAGCCGGTTTCAGCTGGTGTGTGTGCCCACAATTCAGTTCAGTCCACCTGGGCAGGAACCACATCCTCCCACAGAACAAAACCAACTTGAATGGCTGCAGTCAACAGGGTCCTGAAACTGTTTTCAGAAGGAAAATTCTTGTCTGTCACGCCCTCCACCACCCCCACCCACACCCACAACTTAGCCTAGGTGGGGTTCTTGCGTTTCATTCTCCCAAAGCACCCCTTTGCAGTACTTAGCATGTCTGTAGTTTGTGTGTTCGATTGTGATTATCTGCCTTCCCTCACTATAGTGTCAGCTCAGTAAGGGACTGTATTTTCGCACTTGCTGCAGCATTCAAATGCCTTGCTCAGTAAGTGTGCAATACACATGCGCATTGATGAGTGACTGACAACTTTCTAGCTGTGCCAAATGTATGGGGACATAAAGAGGATCTCCATATTTAACCAGAACACCCACCTTTAATCCAAACTCTGCCCCCTTCTAGCTTTGTGACTCTGGAAGTCCTTCAGCCTCTCTGAGCTTCTATGTCTTCATCTGCAAAATAAAAATGATAATGATATTCTCCTCTGAGGCATTTCTAAGGAGTAAATAAGACTGGCTTCTAAGTGCTTAGTAGACATTCAGTGGTCATAAGACAGATTCATTTAAATGGCAAACATGTTAAGCACTAATGTTACAAAATAACTGTATAGTGGCAAATAAGATGAGATTTTAAAATTGAGGATATGGTCATCTATATCTTTGCCATTTAAAATAAATTTGAGGGAAAAAAGGATACCCATAAGCATGTAGGAAATTGTGGAAGTGGCCGCAAATAAACACGTATTTATTGTCTGCTTTATATTTTCTAGACTACAAGTGCCTTGTGCCAGAGATCTTACTTTATTTTTGAGAGGCGAATCCAGCCTAGGCACAATCGAAACATATTAACTAAATGGATGACCACCTGACCTATATCATTTCTACATTTCCTCCAGCTGTTAATCTGCCCACTCCTTCAAGCACAAGGCATTTGGCTAATACCTGGGAATTAAATTGCTTTACCTGGATTCAAACAGTCTTATGATGTTTATGAATCCAGCCCTGAATACTGCTTTCTCTTTGTTTAAGGTTGTATGGAAGCTACTGATTCTGTGGATTAGCCAAAAGACTGCCCTAATTCTATGGGTACTTAGTGACTCTAGATTCTGACTTCCCAGGGATGTGGTAAGGTCACCCACCACCCGGGCAGGTGAGGACAGAGACAGACCCTCTCATACTGTTTTATATTGTTTAATACTCAGTACCTGTTTTAAGAAAAAAAACAAGGAAGTAAAACCAAAGACAGGCAGCCTGGTGCCAGGCCCAAAACCAGGCCTGGGCCTGCCTGGCCTGGACGTGTAGTTAAAAATCAACTCATAACGTAGAAACCGATATTATTCATAGATTCCAGGCATTGTATAAAAGAACGTAGTGAAACTCCCAGCCCTGTTTTGTTTCTCTCTGAACACCGGTGCATGTAACCCCTGTCATGTTTCATTTGAAATCTTTAGTGTTGTGAGCCCTTAAAAGGGACAGAAATTGTGCACTCGGGGAGCTCGGATTTTAAGGCAGTAGCTTGGCGATGCTCCCAGCTGAATAAAGCCCTTCCTTCTACAACTCAGTGTCTGAGAGGTTTTATCTGTGGCTCGTCCTGCTACATAGGGACCAGTCCAAAAAAAATAAAAGTAGGACCAGGCTCATGCCTGTAATCCCAACACTTTGGGAGGCCGAGGCCGGCAGATCACCTGAGGCTGGTAGTTCAAGACCAGCCTGACCAACATGGAGAAACCCCATAAAAATACAAAATTATCCGGGTGTGGTGGTGCATGCCTGTAATCCCAGTTACTCGGGAGGCTGAGGCAGGAGAATCTCTTGAACCTGGGAGGCAGAGGTTGCGGTGAGCCGAGATCATGCAACTGCACTCCAGCCTGGGCAACAAGAGTGAAACTCCATCTCAAAAAATAAATAAGCAAGTAAGTAAGTAAATAAATAAATAAACAAATAAAAGTAACCATGAGGATGGTTGTCGGCCTGGGGGAGGAGGAAAGGGGGAGTTGTGGTTTTCTGGGTACAGCATTTCAGTTTTGCAAGATGAAAAGGTTCTGGAGATTGGTGGCACAACAGTATAAGTTTACTTAATATTAGTGAGCTATACACTAAAAATGATTAAGGTAAATTTTTTGTGTTTTCTACCATAATTTAAAGAATATAACTATCAGAGACTCTACAATACACTGAGGAAGCCACCATGAAATAAAGATGCTGTATTTTATTTTGTGGCCGTGTATGGAAAACTTGGGGTGTCCTTCACTCCAGAATTCTTGCAAACATAAGAACAGGTCTGTAGGACCAAATAGGAATAAAATATCTTCCAAATATTTCACATTGCAAAGATGAAAACTGAGCTTACAAAATGACTGTCTACACTATAAAATAGTGTGTGGAAGTTATTAAACATTTGTACAAAATACATGAACCCCAATTAACTCTGCTTTTTCACCAGAGACAAATCAAAGTAATTGAACTGAAATTTATTGGAGCGCTTGGGTTTTGAACAAAGGCCTAGCAATGATGAAGCTTCTCTAGCAATGACTACAGACCTGTTGGGGTGAATACACACCTGGTTTCGGCTCACAGAGTTCTCTAGCTCCATTCAAATTACTCTGCTGAAGTAATAAGCCTTTTGTCTTCTTGCTTCACAAAGCAAGGTTACCTAGGGTTCAATGCCTAATGGTAGTAGAATGGGTTTTCAATATCTACATATACCTTCTTTAGAAATCAGACTAGCCTCATCCAACAGCTTTGTCTCTTGTCATATTTCAGCCATTGTTTTAGGCAGCAACATTCTAAATACAGTTAATCCAGAGCTTTTCAAATTCCTCACTTGCTTTTGTTTCTTGAAGCATTCAATACTGCTGATCATGCCTCCTTTTCAAAAAGTTCTCTACAGCTTTGTCTTTAGCTGTGGTTTTCTGGTTTTCTTCCTCCTCTGACTCCATACTTCTTGCTGCCTTTGATCCCTTGCTTCTTTCTCTTCTATTCATTCAATGAATATTGATGGAGTGAGGCATGCTCAGCGGGGAGCAAAATAGATGTGAAGCCTGCTCCCGGGGGTGCAACTGAGAAATGAGAGACAGGTGTGGATCAAATCATCACAGTAACAAGAGTCAACTTGCAATGACTGCCCATGCTGGGGACACTGGGCCATGAGTGGTCAAGGAAGGCTGCTAGGGCTGAGATCTGAAGCATGAATGGGTGTGTACTGACGAGGTGAAAAGGCAAGGTCATAACCCCAATGTTCACTCCCTAGGCAGGCTCCATCCTTTACCAAAAGCCTTAATTTGCATTGTGCTTACTGATTTGCAAATCACTTCCACCTATATCTTGTCATGCTAATATTCTGAATGAGGAAAGATGGGTATTATTAGCCTTTCATAAAATTGAAGACACGAGGTTAGAGCCCTTAAATGGCATACCCAGAGTCAAGAGTTCAGTAAGTAGCACCACTGGACTGACCATGAATCCTGGGAGTACCACGTCTCTTTCTTGGTGACTCTTTCACTCACCGTCATGACCTCAACTCTCACCTCGACAAAAAACTCTTAGATTCCCCCTCTCTGTTCAGATGTACATTTCATATTAGCTGCTAAATATTTCCACCTGGACATTCCAATAATGTCACCTAAATAAAATATCTAAAACTATTAGTCTTCTACAAAAGCCAGTTTTGCTTTTGAAATTTCTTACATTTGTTCTAATGGTATTGTTCTGCCAGCCAGTTGGGGCCAAAGCCTGGAATTCATTCTCTTCTCTTTCTCATTTCACCATGGCTCCTAGGTGAGTCACCAAATCCACTGAGGATCCCTTCACAAAGACGTGTCCATCTATCTGTCCAATTTCATCTCGATTTCTGTTTCTACTCCCTGCATCAGTGTGTCATTCACAACTGTTGGGTAGCAACCATCTGTTGCTCCTACTCTGTCTGTGATACCATCTTCCCCTCAAGGAGTTTACAGCCAATAGGGAAGATTACACATCCACAAACACCCAGATATCATAATCCAAAGTTGAAAATGCTGTGTCATTACATAAACGCTTATTAAGCGCCTGACGTGTGTCAGGAATTCTTCTGGAATTCCTGCTGCAATTCTTGCTGCAAGCTAATTTTTTCTTTGCTCTGGAGCACTGGATGTATAAGAATAAGAAGAAGACTGGAATAATAAGAAGACATGCTTTCTGTGCTTGAAGGGGAAAGAAAGAACCAGAACATAAGCTCCATGAAGGCAGAGAGTTTTGTCTGTTTTGATTCACCACTGTATCCTCAGCTTTTAGAACAGTGCTGGACACTTAGTAGGCTCTTAGTAAATACTTGCTGAATGAAAGACTGAATGAGCAACTTTGTAACTGCACTTCTGGCTTCACTTGGCCATGTCTTAGAGGTCCCCTCCCTAGAATGCAAACATTGATTAAGGCTGAACTGGTTATTTATTTGCAAGATAGATACCATGAACTCATAATTTTCCCTCCCCTCTCATACTGACCCACTGTTCTTGACCCCAACATAGGACCCCTAATTCTTTTTCTCTTGGAAGGAGTTATTCCCCAGGGGGCTTTTTGAGTCCTCATGAGAATAGATTCTTGTAGGCCCACCCCATCAGTTCTCCTGAGTAAATGTGGACTGAAAACAGCTGCCTACAATCCGAAAATAGGATTCCCCAACCACACCCCAAAACTTCAGATCACCTGGATTCTCCCCATCTGAGATAAACCTTATTAACATTTTGAAGGCATTTCCTTGATGCATCTCACTATATATTCATATATCTATCTACAATTTTACATAAAAGGAATCATACTATATGTAAGAGTTAAAGAAAGAGGAAAGAAACAAGAAAAGTGGCTCAACAGTTAAAGACAGGTTTACTTTGGAGAATAAACCTGAGAGGGGCTTCTGGCCAATTTCAGTCAAGAGCATTCTCTTTTAAAGACTAAGGGTATTCAAGGGTTTAGGAAGAGGGGAGCTTATCGCAGGCTCAGAATGTTTCTTTGTGAAGGAAAGTTTATTGCAGGATTGGAATGTCTGGTTGGTGGGGAGGCTATCTTGGTGTTGGCATGTTTGTGGTCAGAGGGGGGTTTATCTTAGGGTTGGAATGTTTTTGGTTACGCTGACATTAGCCATTAGGCTGATGGTTTGGGGCTGGATTTAGGTGGTTTTTTTAAATCAAGAGGAACTTAAAATGGTGGCGTTTGTCCAAGATGGCGATGCTACTGCTCTGTCAATCCAGTCCCTGTAGTTATAAAAAGAACAAGGGGTGGTATTTTCTTTTTGGCTACTTCCTGCTGAGGGGCGGCAGACAGAGAGTTCTTTGGTCTGGGATTGATTACAGGAGTAAGACTGTCTGTAGATATTTTTGGGTAATTGTCTGTGAGATGGCCATGATCCTATCAGATAAAAATCTTTGAAAAGGGTTAATTAAGCAGGATAAGAACATTAGTCCTAGGTGTATCATTAGGAAAGGCCCCAGGAATAGGATGACCCATGTTAGGATTTTGTTCCTAAAACAAAAATCTATTTGTTTTTTTTGGTATTCCCTTAGCTTTTTAGCCCTTTCCTTAAGTTTTTCAGCAGTGTCTCTTACTAGGCCTGATTGCTTGAGATAGAAGCAGTATTCCTCACTCAATGAGAGACAGAGGCTCCTTTTTCAGCCATCATAAGATCTAATCCCCATCTATTTTGGAGGACTACTCCAGCCAAGGAGTGTAGTTGGTCTTGGACTCTTAAAAGACTTCAGGCTATATCTTCTAATGAACCCTGTAGTTCTGTCGAAAGAGGTTTAAAGTATGTTAAGAAGGTGACCAATCTGCCTACTCCCAATCCAAGCCCAGAGGTTATACCTAAGGCAGCCATTGAAGAAATGACTTGAATGGCCCTCCTTTTTCTAACATATTGGACAGATGGAACGGTTAAAGATTGATTAGGAGTAACTAGTCCAATAGAGGGAGAAAGATAAACTAGGGTACAGGTTCCGATCCAGTTGATGGGCAGACAAAGATACATGTGGGTGCCACACAAAAAGAACAAGCCTTTGTCGTAAATACAAGTGGAGATGTGGAAAGAAAATAAGTGAATTAAAGATGGGGTGTTTCTTTCCAATGGTTCATTACTCCAGGTGGACAAGGAGGAGGCCAGGGAGACACCCACTATGGTAGGGATATAGGAAGAGTTATTTTTTACACATTTAATGTGATTGGATGTTGTACCATTGATATTGAGCCACGGAAAAAGGTGAGCATCAGGGACAGCACACGTTAGGCCAGAGGCATCTGTTGAGGGAGAGGCTGAAAAACCAGCCGTTGGCAGAAATGCCCAAAATGTTTGCTTCAGATGATACTTGGTAGTCAACCCTGTTAGTCTGAATGGTCAGAGGGTTGTTTAACAAGGAAAGTGCAGTTGCATTGATTAGAAGTTAAGGACCCTATAGGGAAATTTCGCTCAGAGGCTGCAAAGCAAAGTGAGGCTTGTTGTAAAAGAGGAATGGGGCCAGGTGCGGTGGCTCACACCTCTAATCCCAGCACTTTGGGAGGATGAGTGGAGTGGATCATGAGGTCAGGAGTTCAAGACCAGCCTGGCCAGCATCGTGAAACCTCATCTCTAGTAAAAATACAAAAAAATTAGCTGGGCGTGGTGATATGTGCCTGTAGTCCCAGCTACTTGAGAGGCTGAGGCAGGAGATTTGCTTGAACCCGGCAGGTGGAGGTTGCAGTGAGCTGAGATCGTGCCACTGCACTCCAGCCTGAGTGACAGAGTGAGACACGGTCTCAAAAAAAAAGAAAAAAAGAAGAGGGTGTGTTTAGTTATGAGCCCTTCAATGGGATGGCCTTGGGCTTAAGGCATTGTAGGGAGTTATAATAGGTCTGAAATAATTTGTTGGCCTGATTGGCCCTGGAAGTGGGATAATCGCCAACCAGGGAGTCAGCTCTTTCAAAAAACAAAGCTGCTTTTTGGAGTTTATAAATTAGAGTTATGTTTCCTGTTAAAAGGTCATGAAGGGGTGTAGGAAGGGCTGTGTAAGCTGAGGAAGACAGCGATAAGCACATCCAGCACTCCGGAGCAAAGGAAGAGTTAGCCTGCAGCAAGAGGGATTGTGTAAGGTTTAGAGAGCGTTCTAGTTTGAGAGCAGTGAGGAGTGGTTGTATTGGTGAGGTTAATGTGAATATGTGATGAAGGCAAGTCTGTTTTCTTGAGAGAAGTATAATGAAAGGGTTGGGGAGTCTCTGGAGTTTTGCTGCCGTGGGTGTAGTAAGGATGGTTTGGTAAGGTCCCTCCCATTTAGGTGTGAGGGGGTAGTTGGGGGTAGGACTGGGATCTTTTACCAGAACCCAGTCTCCTGGCTGTAGGAAGGGATTAGAGGAGTCAGCAACAGGTTGTGGCAGATATTTGTCAGCATATTCTCGAATGAAATGGCAGATGGTATGTAGAAGAGGGGAAACGAGAGGGGTCGGTACAGGTGGGGCTTGACCCTGAGGTGGAGAGAAAAGGGGTGAGTGGTCTCCCATATACGAGTTTAAGAGGGCTGAGCATTGAAGGTTTACGTGGGAGTACCTAAATTTTAAGAAGGGCTACAGGCAAAAGTCTTTATGTGTTTGGAGTGAGTACCTGGTGAGGGTGCTTTTTAGAATGCCATCCATTCTTTCAACCTTTCCTGAAGATTGAGGTTGATAGGGGATGTGTAGCTTCCAGGTGATTTATAGGGTTTGTGCAAGTGTTTGAGTAATTTGAGAAATGAATTCAGGACCATTATCAGATTGAAAAGAAAGAGGCACCCTAAACCTGGGGATGATTTCTGTTGTTAATTTGGAGGTCACAGTAGAAGCTCGTCTGTGGGTTGTGGGAGAAGCCTCAACCCCTCCCGAAAAGGTATCAACCAGAACTAAAAGAAATCGAACCCTTTTTACTGGGGGCATATGGGTAAAATCAATTTGCCAATCCTGTCCTGGAAGATGTCCCCTGGTTTGATGTGTTGGGAAAGAAGGGGGTCTAGTGTTGGAGTGAGGTGAATCTTTTTGGCAAACACAGCGTTGATGGGAAATGGCTTTTAACTGTTCCTTTATATCTGGCGTTATGTGTATATGGGAACTTAAGAAATGTTGTAGAGGGGAAAATGGCTAGTGTGGACGAGGTTGTGAATGTCCCGTAGAAGAGTGGTTTTTTCAGGGTCAGGTATAACTAATTTGTTTTGTATGAACCGATATGGGGTTTGAATTGTGCCCCCGCCATGATTAGTTGTTGTGTTTGGTGTTCTGAATAAAAGGAGGGGACATATTGTATGAGGGGAAATAGGTATTGGGGAATTGGGTCATTGGTTGAGGTGTGTTTTGCCCAGTAGTCAGCCTCATGGTTCCCTAAAGAAATGTGGCTTTTGTCTGATTGATGTCCCTTGCAATAATAACTGCAACATTTTCTAGAAGTAGAGTTGCCTTTAATAGATGATGAATGAGTTTTCCATTAATGATCGGGGTTCCCTTAGCTGTGAGAGAGCCCTGCTCACTCCAAGTTTGGGCATTGCAGTGGATGATGTTATAGGCATATTTAGAATCAGTGTATATTTTAACTTGTGTGTTTTTTGCTAGGGTTAGTGCTCTTATTAGCACTAATTCTGCTTGTTGGGGGATGTGTCCAGAGGCAAGGAGGCAGCCTCTATGACTCTTCTAGGTGGGAGAAAGTGGGTACCATCGTGATATCCTTCAATGATGGCATATCCTGGTTGGAGGGGATAGATTTTTGATGCACTGCCATTCATAAACCACTCTGGGGCTCCTTTTATGTGAGTGGAAGCAAGGTGGTGAAACATGGTGAGAGAACTTTCAATTAGATCAGAGCATGAGTGCTGCTCAGGGTCCAAACTTGGTGTTGAAGGTAAAAGAGGGGCGGGATTATGGGGGGAGCATCTATGAAGAGAGATAGACAGTTGAAGGAAGGTTGAATGTAGGGCTTGCATGTGAGAGGATGAGATGGAGGTGAGCGCCTTATGGCTGAGCATATCTTGTAGATTATGAGAAGAAAATACCTGAAGAGGCTCATAGAATGTGAGTTTTTGTGCCTCAGAGATAATTAAAGAGGCTGTGGACAAAATTTTTAAGCAAAAGGACCAGCTTTTATAAATGGGGTCTAGTTGTTTTGAAAAATATGCCACTGGTTGGAGGGAGTCTCCCATGGATTGGGCTATCAGTCCAAGGGCCTGATAATGAGAACCGTGTAAATATAGATGAAAAGGCCTTAGGGGATTTGGAAGGCCTACAGCAGGGGCCTGTAATAAGGCATGTTTTAGGTGAGAGAAAGCATGATAAAGGTCTGGAGTGGGAGTGAGTGGTTGGTCAAGATTTCCTTTTGTGTGTTCATAAAGGGGCTTAGCGATAATGGCAAAATTTGCTATCCGTAATCGGAAATATCCCAGTAATCCGAGGAAGGAAAGGAAGTCCCTGTTTGATTTAGGAAATGTGATTTGTTGAACACCTTGCTTTCATGCTGGCAGCATTTCTTGTGTATTTGGAGTTATGATCAGTCCTAAGTATGAAACTTTTGGAGATGTTAATTGTGCCTTCCTTTTAGATACCCAGTACCTGCATTCAGCCAAAAACTTTAAAAACTTGATGGTATGTTGAATACAATGTTCTAGACAGGGGCTGCAAGAACCAGACCTTGTCTCAAAAACAAAACAAAACAAAACAAAAAATCTAAATTATTCTTCTTAAAGGTCACATTATATTGCATAGAACGTGGATGTATCACAGTTTGTTCATTCATTTCCTTCGATATTCATTTTGTTTCTAGCTCTTTGCTGCTATGGACAATGCTATAACAAATATGTTTGCATGTATGTTTGTACCAATGAGATAGATTTCTGAGAGTGGAATTGTTGACTCAACAGGTATATGCATTTTATTTTTCAGAGAACTTTTGTTTACTTAACAAGAATGTACATAGCATTTATTATAAGACAGACACTGTTTTCAACATTTCTCAGATATTAACTCATTTATTAATCCACATTGCCTTCCAAAAAAAGCCGTAACACTTTATGTTTCCAATAGGTATGATGATATTTTTCTCATATCCCACTAGCAAGTGACAGTATGATTCCTTTGAACTTTTGCCAATCAGATGGATATCAAGTACAGGTTGAGAGATCCCTTACCCAAATGCTTGGAGCCAAAAATGTTTCAGATTTTGATTTTTTTTCAGATTTTGGAATATTTGCTTTACCCTCTGGGTATCATTTATTCTAAATTTGACTTTTGTCAATGTCAATTTCCTGATTTCTGTTGCTAAATTTTTTTTTTTTTTTTTTTTTTGAGATGGAGTCTCGCTCTGTCACCCAGGCTGTAGTGCAGGGGCGCCATCTCGGCTCACTGCAAGCTCCGCTCCCCGGGTTCACGCCATTCTCCTGCCTCATCCTCCCGAGTAGCTGGGACTACAGGCACCCGCCACCATGTCCGGCTAATTTTGTGTGTGTGTGTGTATTTTTTTTTAGTAGAGATGGGCTTTCACCGTGTTAGCCAGGATGGTCTTGATCTCCTGACCTCGTGATCTGCCCACCTCGGCCTCCCAAAGTGCCGGGATTACAGGCGTGAGCCACTGCGCCCAGCCTGTTTCTACATTTTTGAGAGAATAGTTAGTTCTTTTATTTTTTGGTTTTATTTTTAAGTTGCGAGGCATTTGAGAACTCTAAATGTTCTCTGAGTACCATTCTCAGGTACCACCAGACATTCTATACGACCTGTCTGGTGGAATAGAAAGTGATTTCCTTTTCATTGGTTTCTAGATACTTTGCGAGTCCCCTTTTACTTCCTTTTTGATCCAAGACTTATCTAAGAGTTTGCTTTTTAATTTCTAAATCCATAAAGTTTGTTAGGTCATTTTATTATGTATGCGAAATTTTTCAGTTTTTGATTTGAGAATATGACCTATAAATTCTGTTGTTGTTGTTAAAGCTTTCATCGTGACCAAGCCTATCAAAATTGGCTGTACTTGGGATTTTTCAGTTACATAAGCCAAGAAACCTCCTTATTGCTTAATAGTCTGTGACTTGTATTAGAAAGAGTCCTGACTGATTTACAACCATTGGCTGGTGTGTCAGGCCAGACCTGCGGGAACTGTCTTCACCTCTTCCCTCTTCCTCACTGTGCACAGCCGGTGTGGCAAGTTGGCACATTCTACTTCCTCAATTTCTTTTCACCTTGGTTCCTTTTTTCACTCCTCTAATTTGAAGGGAGGGGCAGGAGAGAGGGTAGGGGAATGAATATTTGCTGTGTACCTGTTAAATACTTATAGACTGTGCTAGGACTTGTGAACTTCTTAACCCTGACAACAACCCCATGAGAAATCTAAAGCCCAGAAACAGTGAATAGCTAGTTCAAAGTCACACAGTGAGTGAGTGGTGATACCAACTCCAGAGGCCACATTTGACACCACTATGCCATATTGTCTAGACAAATGTTTGCTGAATGGTTGATACCTATAAAGGCAATGGCTACAGAATTTGCTGCAGTCAACGCTCTACATGGCATTGGCCTACTCAGTCTTTTCTGAAGATAGCAATGACCCTAAAGCAGTCTAATCATTGTCAGGAGTCACACACATCTGTCCCGTCCTGTTTTTTTCAGGGAGTCCATCATCAACCACTAAATCTACCTATTCTCTGCCCAAAAGCTTAGGGCCATGCCACATTAATCAATCATAGAGATACAAACCATGCCCTGGAGATTTTCCCAGCATTAATTCACACACACACACACACACACACACACACTCTAGTCTACCAGTCTGACTCCTTAAAAATCGAGCTCTCTACTGAGTCTTTCCTGAATGGCCCTGTAAAAATATTTCTACCTCCATTCCTGGGCTCCTTACAATGTCCATTAGAATGTTTATTGCTTGTTCCTCAAATCTGCTGAGCTCACGCTGGGATGGTGGCCCTAGACCCAGAGGCTTCTCCCCACACAGCCAGCTCCTGTTCTTCCTTTGGGTCTCGCTCTTGACTTCAGAGGCCTTTTCTGCCCATCCCACCTAAGATAGGCCCCACACCTTCCACCAGTTTATTCAGAATCTCAGCCCATTGATGGCTTCCTTTGAAGCTTTTAGAACAACATGCAACTATTTGTTTCACTTGTGTGCTTACTGCAGGTTTGTTTGTATTCAAATATTTCTGTCTTGTGTCTTTCTCCTTTAGTAGAATAGAATCAAATGGGCATCTTGAGAGCAGGAAGCCTGCTTGTTGCCGTTGTATCTCTAGAGCCTCACATAGGCTTCATGTGCGTATACAGTAGATGCTTAATATATATTTGTTGAATTAATGAAAAAAAGAATCTAAGACTTCCAACCTGAAGGGCTGATTTTATCCCTGTCACCGATGATCTGGTGGATCCCTTTTAAGCTTCGTGATTGGAACAAATGGGTGAAATCCCCAAACTGTGGGTCCATCTCTATTTGATAGACTTTGGTTTGTCTCTGAATGATTTTTACATTCTTTTCCTATTTTGTGTGGCTGCCTTAGACCACAGTTCTAAAGGCATTTTATTTTATTTGTTCATTTATTTATCTATTTTTGAGACAGAGTCTCACTCTGTTGCCCACACTGGAGTGCGGTGGCACGATCTCACCTCACTGTAGCACTGACCTCCTAAGCTCGAGTAATCCTCCTGCCTCAGCCTCCTGAGTAGCGGGGACCACAGGCACCCACCACTACACATGGCTAATTTAAACAATTTTTTTGTAGAGGTAGGGTCTCACCACGTTGGTGTTGAACTCTTGGGCTCAAACAATCCTCTCACCTAAGCTTTCCAAAGTGCTATGATTACAGGCTTGAGCCACCATGCTCAGCCTTTGAAGGCTTTTTTTTTTTCTTTGAGACCGAGCCTCACTCTGCCGCCCAGGCTGGAGTGCAGTGGCCCGATCTTGGCTCACTGCAAGCTCCGCCTTCCGGGTTCACGCCATTCTCCTGCCTCAGTCTCCCGAATAACTGAGACTACAGGCGCTCGCCACCATACCTGGCCAATTTTTTGTATTTTTAGTAGAGACGAGGTTTCCTCGTGTTAGCCAGGATGGTCTCCCTCTCCTGACCTCGTGATCCGCCCGCCTCGCCCTCCTAAAGTGCTGGGATTACAGGCGTGAGCCACTGCACCCAGCCTCTGAAGGCATTTTAAATGTCATCCCATGGAATCTTACATCTCTCTTATGCCTTTCGTTTGGCCTAAATGATATGGCTCTGATGAATGGAGGAACACCAGAGCTCTTGTCTCACCTTGAATTAGATAAAACAACCAGACACGCGTGGAGTGGTTTTAAGGAACAGAGAGTTTAACAGGCAAGAAAGGAAGAAGGTGGAAGGAAGAAGCTCCCACATACAGAGACAGACGGGAGGGGGCTCCAAAGCCGAAAGAGGAGACCCAAAGTAGGGTGGAAACCAGCCAGGTGTATGTAGAGGCTGGAGGAGGTGGTGTCTGATTTTCTTAGTGCTCAGGGGATTGGTTTGACCAGGCATGTCATTCATGTAGCCCAGAAAAAACTGGCCCTTCCATCCCAGCCTTTTAGTATGCAAATACAGGGAGGGGTGATGTTCTACACACGTGGGGATCTGTGGGGGCGGCCATGTTGCCAGGCACATGTGGGGGCAAGAGCAAGGAGAAGAGGGCAGGAATGGCCATGTTTGGGTGCACCCAGTTTCTACTGGCCTCCATTTGCATATCAAAGGTTGCTGGCCTGGCTTTCCTGCTAGACAAGAAACGTTTCTGACTTTAAAAACAAAAACTTCCCAAGGACCCCTTTTCATCTCTATCTGCCTAAAATAATTTCTTAATAACTCCTACCACATTAACTCTAAAGTTGTGACAATGGCAAAGCCCCATCCTGCTCCTTCAAAGGGCTGGAGTTCAGCTGGGGAAGAGGCAGATGAGCCATCCCACCGTGGAGGAGAGGCGTAACCAGGAGATGGTGGTGTAGCAGGAGGAGACGCAGACAAGAACCCCTCAGACCCGGAGTTGTGGAACGAAAGGGCTTTATTCAGCTGGGAGCATCCACCGACTCACATCTCCAAAAACCAAGCTCCCCGAGTGAGCAACTCCTGTCCCTTTTATGGGCTTACCACTCTAAGGGGGCCCGCGTGAGAGGGTCGTGATCGATTGAGCAAGCAGGGGATACGTGACTGGGGGCTGCATGCACTGGTAACCAGAGTGGAACAGAACAGGACAGGGATTTTCACAATGCTTTTCCATACAATGTCTGGAATCTATAGATAACGTAACTGGTTAGGTCAGGGGTCAATCTTTAACTACCAGGCCCAGGCATGGCGCTGGGCTGTCTGCCTGTGGATTTCATTTCTGCCTTTTAGTTTTTACTTCTTCTTTCTTTGGAGGCAGAAATTGAGAATAAGACGATATGAGGGGTGGTCTCCTCCCTTATCATCACAACTACCCTGATTTGGGGTGGTCAGGCTTAGCTAACTTATAGCATTTCAGACTGAGTCAATATTTGCTAATTAAAAGCATGAAGGAAGAGGGATACAGCTTCCATTTTCAGATTTTGGGGATGCTTTTTTTTTTAATTTGTTTTTTTGTTTTTGCCCCTTTCACCAATCTCTTTCTTTAAATTCGCAAGATAATTTTTTTTTCGATTTTCAAGACAACTATCCTTAACAATGTCTATCCTGAATTTGAAGTGTGTTTATATTTAATAGAAATTATACTTAATTTTTGCAAAGCTATTCCACAGACATTATCTTAATTGTTTCTTAGGGGAACTCTGTGAAATAGAGATGATGATGATGATGATGATGATGATGGTGCCCATTTTGCAATGAAAAAACTGAAACTCAGTCATTAAGGGAATTTAAATATAGTAACTGACAAGATATTAGCACATGAGTTGAATTCTGAAGTCAGGTTCTCTGACACCAAACCCCACTCTTTCCTATGGTTCTCTGACACTAATCTCTGCTCTTTCTTACTATGTAACTGCAGATAAGTAAGGTTAGTCCTTAAAAGAAAGACAGAAAAAACTCCAGCAATAATAATGACTTTTACTTCTCCATAAATTTGTTATCATTAAAACAAGTACTTCCAGCTAATGTCAGCATTCATTGCATGACTACAGGTGGTATGCAGATAGTTCAAGCTTTAACAGAAAACCTAGGTTACTCAATAAAATGATTAACTTTCTTTTGTAAAAGTTTAAGACCAGAATCTGACAAAAGAGACTTCAAGGCCTCACAGAGAAATTCAGCTTTGCAAAATCAACAGGAAGTTCCTTAGATTGGTGCTTATACTTTCCATATTTCATCCAGCAACCAAATCTCAGAGCTCCTACCCAGTCAGTAACCTCAAGAAAAAATGCATTTGGTTTCACCATGACTAATGTTAAAATTTTCTACTTTGTTGTTTCAAATCTGCTGTGCCGTTGTTTGGCTGGTAGTCTTGCTCCTGATCACCTCTTATCTACCCTGATCAGTGGCAATAATGCCCCATTTTTCCCTCTGCTTTGCTGCCTTGAATATTTCTCCACTATGTTGCCATGGAAGGCCCCAATCAAAGATACTATCATGGTGCTTCCCAAAGCGGGCTGTGCACTAGGTTCAACCAGAGTGCTTGGTTAAAAATACAGATACATTATTCTGATTCAGTAGTCTGAGGTGGATCCTGGGTGTGTAAAGGGTTTTTTATTTTTTTTCTTATTTAAGAGATAGGGCTCTTGCTATGTTGTTCAGGCTGGATTTGAACTCCTGGACTCAAGAGATCCTCCCACCTCAGCCTCCCCAGTACATGGGACTATGGGTGCTCACCACTGCACCAAGGTTTATGTAAAATTTTTAAGTGATGTTGACATAGCCAGCTCTGAAGACCAGTATTTTACATGTCATTTAGCTATTTCTTCATCCTTCCTAAACGGGCATCTTACGTCTTTGCCTTACCCTACCCCTCTTCCTGATTACTTTTGTCTACTCTGAGATCTGTGGCTGTCATCAGTTGATTCCCACCAACAGCCTAATCCGTCTCCCTGTCCCACAAAGAAGAGTGGAAGCTCTACAGGACAGTAAAAGCCAAGGAACTTTGAACTGCCGGAGGCCAGTACCTCTGATATTTATCATCAAGATCTTGCTTTATGACACAAAGGGAAAATAAACCAGATTTGAAACCACCTTTGCAAAAATTATGACGGGGAAAGAAATCTGACACAGCAGGCTCCCTCTTGCTTCTAACCTCCAAGCTGTCCTTGCTCACTCCTGGGCACAGGCCAAGCTGACTATGGGAGGAATTTAGTTTCTCATTTAAAAAGATGATAACAGCCCCTTACCAAAACTAACCCCCTCTTGTTTGGGGCCCAAGGGTCATACAGCCAGAGGTCACAAGATCTGTAACCTCCCCAATGGCTCCTATAAGTAATATGACTATTGTAAAACCTAAGATTGGTGTTTGAGATATTTTTCAGATCCTGTATTCTGATTGATCAGCCAGTGCCACATGGACCTATACCAATACATTGTTTCATCTGGTCTTGTGACTCTACCCAAGAATGGACTCAGCACCCGAAGACAGCTCTGACCCCCTGTTATTTCATCCCCAGCCCAACCAATCAGCAGTCCCCATTTTCTAGCCTCCCACTCACCAAAATATCTTTGAAAAACCCTAGCCTCTGAACCTTTGGGAAGGCTTATTTGAGTTACAACTCCTGTCCTTCTCTGCTTGACTAGCCCTGTGATTATTAAACTCTTTCTCTATTGCAATACTTCTGTCTCAGTGAATTGGTTTTATCTGTCTGGTGAGCAAGAAGAACCTGTTGGGTGATTACAGATTGAGAAGTCTATATAATTATGGTCAAATCACACCAGGAATCATGTTTAACAGGGTGTAGATAAATATTTAAATGGAATCTGAAGGTCTTTCTTTCCTTTGATTAATTGGGAGGGTAATGATGTCTTTTCTAATAATAGAGGAAAACCTGTGACTATTGGATAGCGCAAAGACTACTGACAGTTGTAGTAAAGAGCTGGCTGGGGAATCTTACCGTAGTGTTAGCACACAGCAGACATGCAATAGAATACTGGTTAAAGAATGAATCATCAGAGAAATGATGGTTGTAAGTCATGAGAATGGATAATATTGTCCAGCAATTGAATTTAAATTTGTGATGAGGCAAGGTCACTTTTTAGTTTTTGTATAGTAAAAGTGTTTTGTAGTGCTGATTACAATGGAGTATTATTAATTGAAATCTTCTGCATAACAGATATTTTCCACTGGTTTCTGTCTACAGAGACATTCTGTTTTAGAGAACCACTGTCATATTGTTAGCTAACATTTGTAGTGTAACTTATTTAATGCAGTTAAAAACTTGTGAACAAAATTTTCTTTTATTTTTCAAACTTTAGTGTAAGAATTACCTCAGCAACTTGTTAAAAATGTCGCATCTCTAGAAATTTGGATTTAATATGCCTGGAAGGAGACTGAGGAATCTGTATGTTTAATAAACACCTCCAAGTGCTTCTTAAGTGTTGGAAGGGTTGTACAAGGTAAGAGTGGTGAATAGTTCCATAACAGCCTTATTGCCTATTTTGACTGCTTTTAAATCTAAATGTTATTTTCTCAACTTCCCTCCTAGACACCGAGTCCTCTGAGAAGCAAATAGGAACAGAACAAGAAAAGAAAAGGGTCATTTGCTCAAAATATTTTCTTGTAGTAACTTGGCTTCATTTTGGTATTGTGCATAGTTACAAAGCCAGAGGGAGTTTAACATAAATTTATATGAGGTGAAAGTAACTAAGAAGGGAACCGATTAGGTGAGAATCTCCAGTGGTAAAACAAAAGACCTAAAACCATAGAGATACTTGCACAGCCCTGCAAGGACAGGTGTAGCTTGCAGACGAAGTGAGTGGTACTTTCTTTCCTTTGTTTGTTTTTGAGACAGAGTCTCACTCTGTTGCCCAGGCTGGAGTGCTGTGGCGCTATCTCAGCTCACTGCAACCTCTGTCTCCCGGGTTCAAGCAATTCTCCTGCCTCAGCCTCCTGAGTAGCTGGGATTACAGGCACCTGCCGCCCTTCCTGCCTAATTTTTGTATTTTTAGTAGAGACGGGATTTCACCATGTTGACCAAGCTGGTCTCGAACTCCAGATCTCAAGTGATCCGCCCACCTCGGCCTCCCAAAATGTTGGGATTACAGGTGTGAGCCACCGCACCCAGCCTATTCAATTTCAATCAAAACAAATATGTACCAAGAATCTCCCTGACCTCTTCGGAGGTGTAAGGAAAACATCTTATTTAGGGCTAGGAGCTGGAGAAGTCCAAGCATGTGGTCAGAGCAAGTTTTATTTTTTGGGATTTCACCTTCCCTGCCCCTCCACGCCCCCCAAAAACTAGCAGAAATAGAATTATCACAGGGTTCAGGAGAAATTGGGGAAGGATGATTAGAGGGCATGGAATTCTTGTCTAGAGGTAGAAAGTAGAGAATTCCAGGCAGTGGAAATATTTTGAAGAAATGCCTAGGGGAAAGAATGTGTGCGATGCACGAGGAACAGTAAAAACATCAGCTTTTTGGAGCAGGAGGCAGGATCGCAGTGCAGGAAAGGCAATGTGTGGCAGGCACACCTCAACATGTCCTTCCCCTACACACAGCAGATGTTGTTAATTGATTCCAGAACATTGCTGCTGCATATATCTTAGAATCCTTCACAAGACAGTGTATGGAATGCTACTACCATTTGATCAGGGTTGACACATGATATGAACTCCATCTAATGTCTGAGAAATATTTATAAACAATAAATTGTAGAGGCAATGTGTTATCCAATTCTGAATGTTACATATATACAGTTGACCCTCCATATCCATGGGCACATCTGTGAATTCATTCATCTGCAAATAGAAAATATTTGGGGAAAAAACCCCAATACAACAGTAAAAAATAATACAAATTTAAAAACCCAATATAGTATAACAACTATTTACAAAGTTTAGGTATTATAAGTAATCTAGAGATTATTTAAAATATATGGGAGGAGCCTGGGTGTGGTGGCTCATGTCTGTAATCCCAGTACTCTGGGAGGCCAAGGTGGGGGGATCACCTGAGGTCAGGAGTTCAAGACCAGCCTGGGCAATGTGGTGCCCAACCCTGTCTCTACTAAAAATACAAAAATTAGCTGGGCACGGTGGCACGTGCCTGTAATCCCAGCTACTTGGGAGGCTGAGGCAGGAGAATTGCTTAAGTCCAGGAGGTGGAGGTTGCAGTGAGCCGAGATTGTGCCATTGCACTCCAGAGCCTGGGCGACAAAGTGAGACTCTGTCTTAAAAAAAAAAAAAAGAAAAAAAAAAGAAAAGAAAATATAAAGAAATACCTGAGGCTGGGTAATTTATAAAGAAAAGAGGTTTCGGCCGGGCGCGGTGGCTCAAGCCTGTAATCCCAGCCCTTTGGGAGGCCGAGGCGGGCGGATCACGAGGTCAGGAGATCGAGACCATCCTGGCTAACATGGTGAAACCCCGTCTCTACTAAAAATACAAAAAACTAGCCGGGCGTGGTGGCGGGCGCCTGTAGTCCCAGCTACTCGGAGGCTGAGGCAGGAGAATGGCCTGAACCTGGGAGGCGGAGCTTGCAGTGAGCCGAGATTGCGCCACTGCACTCCAGCCTGGGTGACACAGCGCGAGACTCTGTCTCAAAAAAAAAAAAAAAAAAAAAAAGAAAAGAGGTTTCTTTTGGTTCATGGTTATGCAGGCTGTATGAGAAGCATGGTGCCAGCATCTGCTCCTGGTGAGGGCTTCAGGAAGCTTTCGATCATGACAGAAGGCAAAGCAGAAGCATATCACATGGCAAGGGAGGGAACGAGAGAGAAGGGGGAAGTCCCAGACTCTATTAAATGACAAGATCTCATGTGAACTGAGACAGAACTCACTCATCACCAAGGAGATGGTGTTAAGCTATTCATGAGGGATCTGCTCCTATGATCCAATACCTTTCACTAGGCGCACCTCCAACATTAGGGATTACATTTCAATATGAGATTTGGAGGAAACAACCCTCCAAATCATATCAATATGTAAACCAATACCTATATATGTATCAAAATCTACACAGAGCTGCTGCTGCTGCTGCTCTGTGGGTGGGTGTGTATCATTAAAGAAGGAAAAATGTACCAGTAAGGATGTATTTTTAACAGAAAATTGCTTCTTTAATAAAAACAGTGCTTTGGGGAGAAACATCAGCATAGCCAATCAAAATTAGTTCATCCAACATATCAAAATGGAAAACTATGCTAAAGTTCAAGAGACTTGTCTCAGTCAGTTTTCTGTTGCTTATAGCAGAATATCTGAAACTGGGTAATTTATAAAGAAGAGAGGCCAGGCACGGTGGCTCGCGCCTGTAATCCCAACACTTTCAGAGGCCAAGCCGGGTGAATCACGAGGTCAGGAGATCAAGACCATCCTGGCTAACACGGTGAAACCCCATCTCTACTAAAAATGAAAAAAAAAAAAAAAATTAGCTGGGTGTGGTGGCGGGTGCCTATAGTCCCAGCTGCTCGGGAGGCTGAGGCAGGAGAATGGCGTGAATCCAGGAGGCGGGGCTTGCAGTGAGCCAAGATTGTGGCACTGCACTCCAGCCTGGGTGACAGAGTAAGACTCTGATTCAAAAAAAAAAAAAGAGAAATTTATTTCTTACAGTTATGGAAGCTGAGAAGCCCAAGGTCGAAGAGCTGCATCTGGTGAGAGCCTTCTTGCTGGTGGGGACTCTCTGCAGAGTCCCAGGGCAAAGTGGCCCAGGGTGTCACATAGTGGGGGAATGAGCATGCTCTCTCAGGTCTCTCTTCCTCTTCGTATAAAGCCACCAGTCCTACTCCCAAGATAACCCATTAATCCATTCATGAGGTACAGCCCTCATGATCCAATCACCTCTTAAAGATCCTACCTCTCAATTAAGGATTAAGTTTCAACAGGAGTTTTGGAGGGGACATTCAAACCATAGTCAACTTCCAAAGCTAAAAATTCCTCTGGGGGCAAATACTGTATTTTAAATATTCTTTCAGTGCTTTATAACTGTTTGCACAGCACTGGACACATATGCTTGTTGTGTAGAATAATTTCAAACAAGGATAAAATACGTTGTGTTTGGTGTAGAAAAAAAAAAAACAGTGAGTAAGTTTTGAGAAGTTCTGACATAAACCCTGGAATGGGCATATGTTGCAATTGCTATATACAAAAATCACTTCTAGCCAAGTATATAATGTATCTGTTAATTCAAATCCTAATTTAACACAGCAACTCATGTCATCTGCTTTTAAATCTCTACATTCCATTACTAAAAATGTTTAGAGGTATGTTTTGAAAACACACTAGGATATGTGTATGTATAGATATGGATATAGATACAGATAGATATATATATGTGTTTGTCAACAGATTTTGTACTTCTGTATGTCATAGATAGATCTATGCTGAACATCAATATAGATCAGTGGTGTTAAGTCATAATGTGCACAGGACTCATCTAAGTATCCTTCTAAAATGTAGATCCCATCTCGGTAGGTCTAGAGTGAGTCCTGAGATTTACCTTTCTAACAAGTTCACAGTTGGTGCCAATGCTGATGGTCTCTGAGCCTTGCTTTGAGTAGCTAGGGTCTAGGTCACGGTTAAGAAGTATGGAGACAAGCAAACCTGGATTCAAATCTACTTTCCACTCTCTGTATGTCCTTGGACAAGTAAATTAACTTCTCTGAGGCTCAGTTTTGTTTTGTTTGTTTGTTTCTTTGAGACAGAGTTTCGCTCCTGTTGCCCAGGCTAGAGTGCAGTGGCATGATCTCGGCTCACTGCAACCTCTGCCTCCCAGGTTCAAGCGATTCTCCTGTCTCAGCCTTCCAAGTAGCTGGGATTACAGGCATGCGCCACCACACCTGGCTCATTTTGTATTTTTAGTAGAGACAGGTTTTCTCCATGTTGGTCAGGCTGGTCTTGAACTGCTGACCTCAGGTGATTTGCCCACCTCAGTCTCCCAAAGTGCTGGATTACAGGCGTGAGCCACTGTGCCCAGCCTGAGGCTCAGTTTTGATATCTTTAAAGTGAGTGTAATACAACTTATCTCATTGGGTTGTCATATTAATGTGATAAGACTGTGTCTGTTAAACATTGTCCTTCCTCTTGACACATACACCATTGTCTCTCTTTCAAATGAAATGTTGCTAATAGCAGGGCCTGATTTCATGATAGGGAAAAGTGTTGAGAGCACTGAACCCAGAACGATAATGACAGTGTGGTGGTATAGGCTGACCAATGGGCTAGGCTTAGATTTTAGTCATTGCTCATATTTGGGAGGCTCAAATAAGATTATGTCCATGAAGATATTTTGAAAACTGCAAATCACTGCAAGTACACAAGAATCCAAGCACTAGTGAAAGTCAGTGGAAAAAAAAGTCAGCATGATATGTAGCCAGTATAATGACAATGGCTTACACTTGTGTAGACCAGTTTGCTTTACAAAGTATTTTTGTATGCTTGATCTCTATTTAACATTGATCTCTATTTAATAGTCACAGAAGACCACTGATTAAACTCTTTTTACTGCAGACAAGAAAACTAAGGCAAAGAGGTTAAGTGACAAGGCCAAGTAAAAATCATGATTGCTACTCCAGCCTCTTTATTTTACAGATGGGTAAATGAGGCTTGTCTCAAAGTGTTGGCCCTTCATCCTCTTCCCAGTCTCTGCAGGGAAAATACATGAATAATACATCACAGAAAATGTTACAAAACCAAAAGATCAGAAAGTGGACCTAACTGCACAGTCTAGTGGGTAAGAGCATGGATTCTGGCCTTAGACTCCAGCTTTCCCATTGACTAGCTGCATGACCCTGGAAAAGTGACTTCAACTCTCTGTGCCTCAGTTTCCTCATCTGTGAAAATGAGATGTTAACAGTATCCAGCTTGTTAGGCTGCCAGGGGGACTAAATGAATTAATATTTTAAAAGCCCTTAAAATGGTGCTTGGCATATGGTATCTCATGAATATTAGTTACATAAATGTAGTACTTGGCCCTGGAGGGAAAACCAGTAGTATCCCTAGCATCCCACTCTCTTTATGTTCTCCTACATATTGTAGAATATGAGTACCTCTTCTACAAGCCTATGGAAAGAAGGAAAAGAAGCAGAAAGTAAGTTACATATCTCAAGTGACAGAGTGGCAAGGCTGGAATCTGAATTCAACTCAATGGAACCCAAAGCTTTCATTCTTCTTTCCGCTGAACTCCCAAACATGAATTCTAAATCTTGGCCAGCTAAAATGGGCAAGCCTTGCTCAGGAATAAAAGGTAAACATTTTCCTAGAGTGTCCTTGCCAAAATTTTGAGAAGGGAAGCTAGACAATATGTGACTAATTTTGCTTTCTCTTTATGTATTTCTTGAGTTACTTATTTGTTTTTGATATCTTAAAATGAATCACTCAAAAACTTGACCTAGAATTGTATAATGTAGGTTTAGATCACTGGTTCTCAACCAGAGATCATTTTAACCTCCAGGGACATTGAGTTCGAATATATTTTTGGTTTTCGCAACTGGGGGAAAGTTGCTATTAGTATCTAGTGGGTAGAGGCTGGGGTGTTGCTAAACATCCCACAGACACACAACAGCCCCCACAACAAAAAATTATCCAGCCTGAAATGTCAACCAGGTTTAGAGAACATCAACAGCATCATGGATCATGAGCACGAAGAGAGGGGGATTCTAAAGGTTGTCTAATCCAGTTTCCCACCATGCATAAATTCCCTCTACAGTAAGTCTGAAAAGCAATCCATGTGAAGAATAAACACAATACCTTGCTTCTTAGTTCAAAGTATTAAAAATGCAAGGCCTGGAACTCAGAACTCATTATGTGAACCTGGTGTCCCTACAGATTTACTCACATCCTGTTTGGAACTTCCTCTTGTGTGTGCAATTCCTGCTGGGTTCTGTACCCCCACAACCTATCTTTTTTCTCTTCCCTCTGCTTATTGTTCCTGTGTGGACAGTTTGACCTACTACTTTTTTTTCTATTTACTTATTTATTTATTTGAGATGGAGTCTTGCTCTGTTGCCCAGGCTGGAGTGCAGTGGCATGATCTCAGCTCACTGCAAGCTTAGCCTCCTGGGTTCACACCATTCTGCTGCCTCAGCCTCCTGGGTAGCTGGGACTACAGGCACCTGCCACTATGCCCAGCTAATTTTTTGTATTTTTAGTAGAGACAGGGTTTCACCATGTTAGCCAGGATGGTCTTGATCTCCTGACCTCGTGATCCGCTCGCCTCAGCCTCCCAAAGTGCTAGGATTACAGGCGTGAGCCACCATGCCCATTCTTTTTTTTCTATTTAAATAAACTTTTAATTGAAGTGTAATATACATACAGTAAAGTGCAGAAATCAAATGATTGATTAATTTTCACAAAGTAAACAACTCTTGTAACCACAACTTGATTCAAGAACTAGAACACTGGTGAAGTCCAAGATGGCTGAATAGGAACAGCTCAAGTCTACAGCTCTCAGTGTGAGGTGAGCAATGCAGAAGACGGGTGATTTCTGCATTTCCAGCTGAGGTACTGGGTTAATCTCACTGGGGCTTGTCAGATAGTGGGTGCAGGACAGTGGGTGCAGCCCACGGACCATGAGCCAAAGCAGGGCGAGGCATTGCCTCACCTGGGAAGTGCAAGCGGTCAGGGAATTCCCTTTCCTAACCAAGAGAAGCCGTGACAGATGGCACCTGGAAAATCGGGTCACTCCCACCCTAATACTGCACTTTTCTAACAGTCTTAGCAAACGGCACACCAGGAGATTATATCCCGTGCCTGGCTTGGAGGGTCCCACGCCCATGGAGCCTTGCTCATTGCTAGCACAGCAGTCTGAGATCGAACTGCAAGGCGGTAGTGAGGCTGGGGGAGGGGTGCCCACCATTGCTGAGGCTTGAGTAGGTAAACATAGCAGCCAGGAAGCTCCAACTGGGTGGAGCCCACTGCAGCTCAAGGAGGCCTGCCTGCTACTGTAGATTCCACCTCTGGGGGCAGGGCATAGCTGAACAAAAGGCAGCAGAAACTTCTGCAGACTTAAACGTCCCTGTCTGAGAGCTTTGAAGAGAGTAGTGGTCTCTCACCACAGAGTTTGAGATCTGAGAACAGACAGACTGCCTCCTCAAGTGGGTCCCTGACACTCGAGTAGCCTGACTGGCAGGCACCTCCCAGTAGGGGCCAACTGACACCTCATACGGCCGGGTGCCCTCTGAGATGAAACTTCCAGAGGAACGATCAGGCAGCAACATTTGCTATTCTGCAATATTTGCGGTTCTGCAGCCTCTGCTGGTGATACCCAGGCAAATGGTCTGGAGTGGACCTGAGCAAATTCCAACAGACCTGCAGCTGAGGGACCTGACTGTTAGAAGGAAAACTAACAAACAGGAAGGAATAGCATCAACACCAACAAAAAGAACATCCACACCAAAACCCCATCTGTAGGTCACCATCATCAAAGACCAAAGGTAGATAAAGCCACAAAGATGGGGAGAAACCAGAGCAGAAAAGCTGAAAATTCTAAAAATTAGAGCACCTCTTCTCCAAAGGAACACAGCTCCCCACCAGCAATGGAACAAAGCTGAATGGAGAATGACTTTGACGAGTTGAAAGAAGAAGGCTTCAGAAGATCAGTAGTAACAAACTTCTCCAAGCTAAAGGGGACGTTTGAACCCATTGCAAAGAAGCTTAAAAAAACTTGAAAAAAGATTGGACGAATGGCTAACTAGAATAAATAGGGTAGAGAAGACCTTAAAGGACTGGATAGAGCTTAAAACCATGGCACGAGAACTACATGATGCATGCACAAGCTTCCGTAGCCAATTCGATCAACTGAAAAAAAGGGTATCAGTGATTGAAGATCAAATGAATGAAATGAAGTGAGAAGAGAAGTTTAGAGAAAAAAGAGTAAAAAGAAATGAAAAAAGTCTCTAAGAAATATGGGATTATGTGGAAAGACCAAATCTACATCTGATTGGTGTACCTGAAAGTGACCAGGAGAATGGAACCAAGTTGGAAAACACTCTGCAGGATATAATCCAGGAGAACTTCCTCAACCTAGCAAGGCAAGCCAACATTCAAATTCAGGAAATACAGAGAACGCTACAAAGATACTCCTTGAGAAGAGCAACTCCAAGACACATAATAGTCAGATTTACCAAAGTTGAAATGAAGGAAAAAGTGTTAAGGGCAGCCAGAGAGAAAGGTCGGTTTACCCACAAAGGGAAGCCCATCAGACTAACAGAAACTAGGCAGAAACTCTACAAGCCAGAAGAGAGTGGGGGCCAATATTCAACATTCTTAAAGAAAAGAATTTTCAACCAAGAATTTCATATCCAGCCAAACTAAGCTTCATAAGTGAAGGAGAAATAAAATCCTTTACAGACAAGCAAACACTGAGAGATTTTGTCACCACCAGGCCTGCCTTACAAGAGCTCCTGAAGGAAGCACTAAACAGGGAAAGGAACAACTGGTACCAGCCACTGCAAAAAAAAAAAAAAAGCCAAATTGTAAAGACCATCAATGCTAGGAAGAAACTGCATCAACTAATGGGCAAAATAACCAGCTAACATCATAATGACAGGATCAAATTTACACATAACAATATTAACTTCAAATGTAAATGGGCTAAATGCTCCAATTAAAAGACACAGACTGGCAAATTGGATAAAGAGTCAAGGCCCATCAGTATGCTGTATTCAGGAGACCCATCTCACGTGCAGAGACACACAAAGGCTCAAAATAAAGGGATGGAAGAAGATCTCTCAAGCAAACGGAAAACAAAATGAAACAAAAAGGCAGGGGTTGCAATCCTAGTCTCTGACAAAACAGACTTTAAACCAACAAAGATCAGAAGAGACAAAGAAGGCCGTTACATAATGGTAAAGGGATGAATTCAACAAGAAGAGCTAACTATCCTAAATATATATGTAACCAACACACGAGCACCCAGATTCATAAAGCAAGTCCTTAGAGACCTACAAAGAGACTTAGACTCCAACATAATAATAATGGGAGACTTTAACACCCCATTGTCAACATTAGACAGATCACAAGACAGAAAGTTAACAAGAGTATCCAGGAATTGAACTCAGCTGTGCACCAAGTGGACCTAATAGACATCCACAGAACTCTCCAACCCAAATCAAGAGAATATACATTCTTCCTAGCACCACATCACACTTATTCCAAAATTGACCACATAGTTGAAAGCAAAGCACTCCTCAGCAAATGTAAAAGAACAGAAATTATAACAAACTGTCTCTCAGACCACAGTGCAATCAAACTAGAACTCAGGATTAAGAAATTCACTCAAAACTGCTCAACTACATGGAAACTGAACAACCTGCTCCTTAATGACTACTGGGTACATAACAAAATGAAGGCAGAAATAGAGATGCTCTTTGAAAACAATGAGAACAAAGACACAACATATCAGAATCGTTGGGACACATTTAAAGCAGTGTAGAGGGAAATTTATAGCACTAAATGCCCACAAGAGAAAGGAGGAATGATCTAAAATTGACACCGTAACATCACAATTAAAAGAACTAGAGAAGCAAGAGCAAACAAATTCAAAAACTAGCAGAAGGCAAGTAATAACTAAGCTCAGAGCAGAACTGAAGGAGACAGAGACACAAAAACCCTTCAAAAAATCAATGAATCCAGGAGCTGGTTTTAGAAAACATCAACAAAATTGATAGACCACTAGCAAGACTAATAAAGATGAAAAGAGAGAAGAATCAAATAGACACAATAAAAAATGATAAAGGGGATATCACCACTGATTCCACAGAAATACAAACTATCATCAGATAATACTATAAACACCTGTATGTAAATAAACTAGATAATCTAGAAGAAATGGATAAATTCCTGGACACATACACCCTCCCAAGACTAAACCAGGAAGAAGTTCAATCTCTGAATAGACCAATAACAGCCTCTGAAATTGAGCCTATAATTAATAGCGTACCAACCAAAAAAAGTCCAGAACCAGAAGGATTCACAGCCAAATTCTACCAGAGGTACAAAGAGGAGCTGGTACCATTCCTTCTGAAGCTATTTCAATCAATACAAAAAGAAAGAATCCTCCATAACTCATTTTATGAAGCCAGCATCATCCTGATACCAAAGCCTGGCAGAGATACAACAAAAAAAAGAGAATTTTAGACCCATATCCCTGATGAACATCAATGCGAAAATCCTCAATAAAATACTGCAAATCGAATCCAGCAGCATATCAAAAAGCTTATCAACCATGATCAAGTGGGCTTCATCCCTGGGATGCAAGGCTGGTTCAACATATGCAAATCAATAAACGGAATCCATCATATAAACAGAACCAAAGACAAAAAACATAATTATCACAATAGATGCAGAAAAGGCCTTTGACAAAATGTAACAACCTTCATGCTAAAAACTCTCAATAAATTAGGTATTGATGGGATGTATCTCAAAATAATAAGAGCTATTTATGACAAACCCACAGCCAATATCATACTGAATGGGCAAAAACTGGAAGCATTCCCTTTGAAAACTAGCAGAAGACAGGGATATCCTCTCTCACCACTCCTATTCCACATAGTGTTGGAAGTTCTGGCCAGGGCAACAGGCAGGAGAAAGAAATAAAAGGTATTCAATTAGGAAAAGAGGAAGTCAAATTGTCCCTGTTTGCAGATGACATGATTGTATATTTAGAAAACCCCATTGTCTCAGCCCAAAATCTCCTTAAGCTGATAAGCAACTTGAGCAAAGTCTCAGGATACAAAATCAATGTGCAAAAATCACAAGCATTCCTATACACCAATAACAGACAGAGAGCCAAATCATGAGTGAACTCCCATTCACAATTGCTTCAAAGAGAATAAAATACCTAGGAATCCAACTTACAAGGGATGTGAAGCACCTCTTCAAGGAGAATTACAAACCACTGCTCAACGAAATAAAGGAGGACACAAACAAATGGAAGAACATTCCATGCTCATGGATAGGAAGAATCAATATTGTGAAAATGGCCATACTACCCAAGGTAATTTATAGATTCAATGCCATCCCTATCAAGCTACCAATGACTTTCTTCACAGAATTGGAAAAAACTACTTTAAAGTTCATATGGAACCAAAAAAGAGCCTGCATTGCCAAGACAATCCTAAGCAAAAAGAACAAAGCTGGAGGCATCATGCTACCTGATTTCAAACTATACTACAAGGCTATAGTAACCAAAACAGCATGGTACTGGTACCAAAACAGAGATATAGACCAACGGAACAGAATGGAGGCCTCAGAAATAATACCACACATCTACAACCATCTGATCTTTGACAAACCTGACAAAAACAAGAAAAGGGGAAAGGATTCCCTACTTAATAAATGGTGCTGGGAAAGCTGGCTAGCCATGTAGAAAGCTAAAACTGGATCCTTTCCTTACACCTTATACAAAAATTAATTCAAGATGGATTAAAGACTTAAAGTCAGACCTAAAACCATAAAAACCCTAGAAGAAAACCTAGGCAATACCATTCAGGACATAGGCATGGGCAAGGACGTCATGTCTAAAACACCAAAAGCAATGGCAACAAAAGCCAAAATTGAGAAATGGGATCTAATTCAATAAAGAGCTTCTGCACAGCAAAAGAAACTACCATCAGAGTGAACAGGCAACCTACAGAATGGGAGAAAATTTTTGCAATCTACGCATCTGACAAAGGGCTAATATCTCAAATCTACAAAGAACTTAAACAAATTTACAAGAAAAAGGTCAAATGACCCCATCAAAAAGTGGGTGAAGGATATGAACAGACACTACCCAAATGAAGACATTTATGCAGCCAACAGACACATGAAAAAATGCTCATCATCACTGGCCATCAGAGAAATGCAAATCAAAACCACAATGAGATACCATCTTATACCAGTTAGAATGGTGATCATTAAAAAGTCAGGAAACAACAGGTGCTAGAGAGGATGTGGAGAAATAGGAACACTTTTACACCGTTGGTGGGAGTGTAAACTAGTTCAAATATTGTGGAAGACAGTGTGGCGATTCATCAAGGATCTAGAACTATAAATACCATTTGAGCCAACCATCCTGTTACTGGGTATATACCCAAAGAATTATAAATCGTGCTGCTATAAAGACACATGCACACATATGTTTATTGTGGCACTATTCACAATAGCAAAGACTTGGAATCAACCCAAATGTCCATCAATGATAGACTGGATTAAGAAAATGTGGCACATATACATCATGGAATACTATGGAGCCATAAAAAAGGATGAGTTCACGTGCTTTATAGGGACATGGATGAAGCTGGAAACCATCATTCTGAGCAAACTATTGCAAGGACAGAAAACCAAACACTGTATGTTCTCACTCATAGGTGGGAATTGAACAATGAGAACAGTTGGACACAGGGTGGGGCACACTACACTCGGGCCTGTTGTGGGGTTGGGGGAGGGGTGAGGGATAGCATTAGGAGGTACACCTAATGTAAATGACGAGTTAATGGGTGCAGCACACCAACATGGCACATGTATACATATGTAACAAACCTGTACATTGTGCACCTGTACCCTAGAACATAAAGTACAAAAAAAAAAAAAAAAAGAACTAGAACATTGCCAGCACTCTAGAAGCTGTCTCTCCCCTCCCTCCATCATAACCCCTTCACCATCTTCAAAACTCTCCACCCAGAGGTGACTTCTACCATGTCTTCTAACACAGGAGGCTGGTTTTGCTTGTGTTTGAACCTTACATACAGGTATATTAAATTCTAGATTAATTATAGATGATGTTTTATTTTGTGTCTGACTTCCTTTGCTCAAAATTTTTGTTGTGAGAGTCAACCACATTGAGTGCACAATAACTCATTCATTCTTACTGCTGTATAATATTTTATTCTATAAATATACCACTACTTATTTATCCATGCTATTTTTGCATCGTTTCCAGTTTGGACTATTATGACTAGCATAGTGCTGCTATGAGCATTCCTGCACTATCTTTAGGTGGATATATATATGTATTTCTGTTATGTTTCAACCGAGGAGTGGTATTGTGGGGTTAATATTCTGGAGTGGTGGTGCTGTTACCTGCAAGAAGTCCAGGTGGGCTCTGCAGTCCTCAATTTTTATCTTCTTGGGAGAAAGAACCTGGCCAAGAGACAGAAGTAGATTTAAGGCAGAAACGAGAGTTTACTGAAACAAAGAAGAGTACGCTTGGAAGAAACCAAGCAGGCAACTCAAAAGATTGAGTTCCTCACCTGATCATTGGCTCAGGAGTCTTATAGATTTACTATTTCCTGTCTTCCCCACTCCCACATCTCTTCTTCTTGTCCCTCCCTCTGGGTGGGCTGTTGGCTAATCACCACATGTGCAGTGTCTTGCCAGTATCTGGAAGGGGCTGCATGTGCCCTTTGGTGGTTGAAGTTATGCACATGCTCTCTTAGTGCAATTTCCCCTGGGAACACACAATTGTTTATTCATGGATAAAGGAAGAAAAACTGAAACAGAGGTTTCTCCTGCCAGATTCCATGTTAAGCAGCCTTATGTGTGCTATCACATTCTAGCCTTGTGACCATTTTTTCTTTTTTTTTGAGACAAAATCTTGCTCTGTCACCCAGGCTGGAGTGCACTGGTGCGATTTCGGCTCATTGCAACTGCTGTCTCCTGGGTTCAAGTGGTTCTCCTGCCTCAGCTTCCCGAGTAGCTGAGATTACAGGCATGCACCACTGCACCCAGCTAATTTTTTGTATTTTTAGTAGAGATGGGTTTTCACCATGTTGGCCAGATTGGTCTTGAACTCCTGACCTCAGGTGATCTGCCCGCCTTGGCCTCCCAAAGTGCTGGAATTACAGAATTGAGCCACCGTGCCTGGCTCTTCTATTTTGAAGTTCAATACTTGGAAAACTTAAGCAGCTATGTCAGGCTCAAGGTCAGGTGAGCTATAGTCAAAGACTGTGCTCTTCCATTCTACCAAGTCCCTTGTCTTTTGGAAGGAGTTTTATTCTCAGCAGTTACTATTTATTGACTACCCGTGGTCTTGCACTGGGCTCTGTTTCTCTGAGCCAACCTGAGCTATCCAGATGGGATCGGGTAAAACAGCTGAGTAACAATCTCCTTGGCATTCCAGGGCTCTTAATTCCCCCTGTTTCCAGCTCCTCCCTTGCCCTCGCTATGCCTCCTTCTGACATTCAGTCACCTACCAAATAATTCCATGGGTCGCATCAACCCACCAGCCCCTCATTAGAGATTAACCTAATTTCTGGAACAAGAGAGTAAAATAAAGTCAATGGAGAAGGCCCTACTTTTTGTTACCTGTGTTAGGCCATAGCTGGGGAAAGGATCCCTTCTTCTGTATACATTGAGAGTGGAGAAAGGTTAGTCTCATACCAGTAATTAGCTTCTGGACTCATATCTCCTGCAGCCTCCCAGATCCCTTCAGATCTGCTCCTTTCAAGGATCTCCCTTGTTCTTGAGCTTCTCCAGAAGCCAGAAACCCCACAGTAAGCCCTTTAGTCCTGCAACTAGGTGTGTATTTAGGGCCAATTCCCTCCCCTACTCCCGCAGAACCTCTGGGTCTCCCAGAATTCATAAGTCTCTGCATCAGGATAAGATTCTGCCTCATCTACCAGTGGTGTCATTTCTGAAATTTTAGCCAAAAGAATGAAAACTCTCAGTTATAAGGAAATTAAAAAATGATAATGTGTAGTTGAAGATATGAAATTTCCTAATTTAAGCTAAACAATTTATATAAACAAAGTGTGCTCCAAAACATTTTTCTTCATGTTAAAAATGGTGCTCATTCTTGATAATGCTTAAATTCGGAGCCCTCTCAGGAGTATTTGTGTTTTTGATAGCATAAGGCTGGGAAATTTTCTGATACTGGCAAAGTTTAGTTATCTTCCTTTCATCAAGGAAGTCAAAGGGACTTGGCTCACTAAAACATTTAATATGGGGTGAGTGGAAGAGATAAAAAAACAGATGGTAAACTGGGTCTATCGATGCCTCCATTGTCTTCCATCATTAACCTCTCCGGTAACCAAATTTATTAAGCTTCTTCTCTACTTTTATCCTATAATTTATAAACTGGTGTCAGGCATACATGGTTTTAGAGGAAGACTACCCTTTCACACCCAGACCCTCTATGCGTGCCCTCTGAAGCTCTGCACAGTGTGACATACCCTATTTCTCCAGTCCTTTTGATTTCTACTTCCATAAATTATCCCATCACCACTCAGCAAGCAGCCCCTCTATATCTGTTCCTGCTGTCAGTTACGGTCTCCTGTCTTCCTCTTTACCTGTTAACATCCCATCTCTAGTGCCCCTCCACCAGGAAGCCATTTCTAACCTTCCATGTTGGATTTCCCTTTCCATCCTCTGAACTTGCAAACCCCTTTCCAGATGTGGTGGAGAGCCCTCTGGTCTGGGACTCAGGACACAAGGGATGTCATTATTGCACTGATACTTGGCTCCCTCTGTGTTTTTTCTCTAAATGACAATGATACTATCTTCACTTCCTTCTTCCCACGGTTATTAAAAATCTACAGGAATCCATACTAATAGCAGACATGAGATTTAGATACATGTATTCTAAGCATGTACACCTTTTCTTTTGACTTATTTGTAGGTTGTTTTTTTTGAGGACAGGTAACTGGACCTCAGTCATCTTTGTGTCCCCCAAAGATAGTGGCCTACACATAGCCTAGAAAATAGTAGGTGCTCAATACCATTTTATTTATTTATACCAGTGGTTTTCAACCATGGGTGATTTGCACCTCCCACCTGCCCTGCCCGCTCCCCACTCCAACCACCTGTCTGAGACATTTGGCAATGTCTGGTAACAGTTTTGGTTTCCACAACTCAGGGAGATGGCAGAGAATTGCTACTGGCATCTAGTGGGTAGAAGCCGAGAAAGCTGCTAAGCATCCTACAATGCACAGGACAGGCCCTGCCTTCCCTAACTCTCAATAAGAAGTTATTTGGCCCAGTGGTGGCGAGGCTGAGAAACTCTGATTTATACCCTTGATCTTAAGAAGATTTGAGCTGTTTAGAAACTCACATATATGATGAGATACCAAATGCAAAATGAAGAAATCAGGCACAGGACAAATAAAGCCTGGAGCAAGTTTAGTGCATGCTTTAAGGTTCCTATACAGTGCTAGACATCACTGCACATTAGACCCTGAGCTTCTGATCAGGCAAAGCAAAGAGGGAACACAAATATTTAGGAGACTGGCCATGTCCATAAAAGACAAACAAATTGAAACCTAGAGAAATTTCTCATCAAAATGGAGGTGATGCATGAAAAAGAGTGATCCAAGCCTTTAACAGTAGTTCTATAATAACTAGAACAGACTGTCCTAATGTAGACTTAAACAGTATGGAGGGGTTAGAGTATGAGCACTGAAAGTAATGTATAAGAAGCTAAAATGATCCCATCCAAGTATTTATCTGTCTGATAATCTGAGATAATTCAAGATTAAAAATCAGATTTTTTTTTTTTTTTTTTGGAGGGGAGCGGGGACGGAGTCTCGCTCTGTCACCCAGACTGGAGTGCAGAGGCGCAATCTCGGCTCACTGCAAGCTCCGCCTCCTGGGTTCACGCCATTCTCCTCCCTCAGCCTCCCCAGTAGCTGGGACTACAGGCGCCCGCCACCACGCCCGGCTAATTTTTTGTATTTTTAGTAGAGACGGGGTTTCACCGTGTTAGCCAGGGTGGTAAAAATCAGATTTTTAAAGATTTTTTTGAAACAGAGTCTTGCTCTGTCATCCAGGCTGGAGTGCAGTGGTGTCATCTCAGCTCACTGCAAACTCCACCTACTGGGTTCAAGCAATTCTCGTGCCTCAACCTCCCGAGTAGCTGGAATTACAGGCATGTGCCACCACACCTGGCTAATTTTTGTATTTTTAGTAGAGATTGGATTTCACCATGTTGGCCAGGCTGGTCTCCAACACCTGACCTCAAGTGATCCGCCTGCCTCGGCCTCCCAAAGTGCTGGGATTACAGGTGTGAGCCACAGAACTTGGCCTAAAGATTGTTTAGAGGAGTACGAGGGGGAATGTTCCTTGGTAATTCTCCATAAATAGCATTTTTACCAGCTATTTATGAGGTTTTGGTAAGAATTGGGCAGTGGTGAGACTGAATTAAAAGTCTGGCAAGACCTTGAGTTCAGATTCCCAGCTCAAGCTGCTTATCCATGAGAAGAGGTATGCAGATGGAAAGGCATGTAATGTATTGTATTGTTATAAAATGTATATTGTTATAAAAATTAAGAAATGGAATGGGGACCCACAGCTGAATAGAAAACCACCCTAGTGTAGCATGGAAGTGAGCTCAAGGCATCTACCTATGGGAAAGTTTGTGTCCCTCAGAAACTACCTCTGGGACTGCTTCAGCAAGTGACCATATGGCTGATAAAAGTCCCCAAGTTCTGTACCATAGAGCCTGGAAAACTTTTGTAGTAGGTATTACCACCCTCTCCCATGGTAATAAAAGAATGTAACAATACACCTACAGAGTCGAATTTTAAGTACAGAAAGTCCCTCAACTTATATGGGGTGATATCCAGATAAACTCATTATAAGTAAAAAAAAAATTATTAAGTTGGAAATGCATTTAGTACCCAGATAAATTCATCATAAAGTTGAAAACTTGTAAGTGGAATTATTGTAAGTTAGGGACTGTCTGTAATGTAACTTCCTAGTCAATGCTATAAAGATAAAAGAATTGCAGTATGGAACCTTAGATATCGTAATAAGTTGATCCTCTAAAAATACTAACAATTGGCCCTATTCTGATTCTGAACCATTTGGTCTCGTTGGAGAGACTGAGTGAGTGATCTGGAATTGGTGTTTTTAAGGCTTCCCAGGTAATTACAAAGTGCAGCCAGGGTTGAGAATCACTACATTAAAGGAAATGATGATTTTTGAGTATCGAATTAGTCTATCCTGAGTCTTTTATACAATAATAAAATACATTTCCTCCCAATTTCAAACTTAGCCTACCACTTAAATTTTCTCCCAAAAACATGTATAATTTAAAAAATTAAGCCAAAGGAAACACTCATTCTATGGCATAGAATGAGGTGTTACTTGATTCTAAAAATGAATGAATGAATGAATGAATGAATAATATGCTCAATGAAGAAAATCTGAAAATTACAAAAATATCAAAACAAAAATCTCTAGCAATTCCACCGTACAAAGCTTAACTACTTGTGACATTTTCAATGTATGTCTTTCCATTTAGTCCATTAAAACAGTCATTAGTGTGCAGGACCAGTTTTTAATGAGGATATTCCCAGTTGAGGCAATAAAACCATTTCTCCTGCGATGTGGAGAAGGCTGCTTTCCTTTCTGTTTGTTTTACGTGGAGAGCAAGCATTCATCTCTTTTAAAACTGGTATCCAATTATGCGGTAGCTCAGAATTACCTAATTAGTTGAGATGCCCCTACCATGACTCTTGAGTTGGTGTGAAAGGGTAGAGTCTATCTAAATAAGTCAAGAACTTGAGTTCATCCCAAGGGCTGAAATACTATTGGTTTAATGAATAAATCTTTGAGTTACCTTAAAAGTCCCAATTTATATACAGATATCCTAAAAGCCCTCAGCTAAAATCAGATTTCTTACCTAGGCAATGACTTATTTCCCCAGACTCATGTTTTGCCTTTATTCTGTTTCTTCACATCTGTCTTGGAACTATTCATCTCCAATAGGAGCTCAGCAGAGAGAAATCTCAAAAGCAGAAGAGGGTACCCACCAGCCCCCTGGATTTACAGAGGGCTCAGCTCTAACCATACTTAGCATATCTGGTATCTGGCCATGTTCACAGAATAGTCCTTTAGATGTCTCACATTTAACATCTTGGCTAAAAGAGGCAGAAGACCTGGAAAGTGCAGCACTGTATTTTAAATCTCGCTGTGACTCAAATGTGAATTGGAATTGCCTGTTCTTCAAATCATGTGGACTGAAGATCACTTAGCTGGTCAGAATCCAGCTAACAGCTGCATTCACTTTGGTACAAAATTACTCAAAGGGACTTGGTTGGCCAGGCACGGAGGCTCACACCAGTAATCCCAGCAATTTGGGAGGCTGGGGTGGGAGTATTGCTTGAGCCAAGGAAATTCATGACCAGCCTGGGCAAGATGGCATCATCTCTAAATAAATAAATGAATGAATGAATGAATAAATAAATAAATTTTTTAAAAGGGACTTGATCATTTTTTTTTCTTTTCCCTTCTTTTATATTTATTTATTTATTTATTTCAAGATGGAGTCTCACTCTGTCCCCCAGGTTGGAGTGCAGTGGCGCAATCTCAGCTCACTGCAAGCTCTGCCTCCCAGGTTCACGACATTCTCCTGCCTCAGCCTCCCGAGTAGCTGGGACTGCAGGCACCCGCCACCACACTCAGCTAATTTTTTGTATTTTTAGTAGAGATGGGGTTTCACCGTGTTAGCTAGGATGGTCTAGATCTCCTGACCTCATGATCTGTCTGCCTCAGCCTCCCAAAGTGCTGGGATTACAAGCGTGAGCCACCGCACCCTGCCTTTTGTTTCTTTTTTAAACTTTTTCAGTGAACAGTCAACTTTGTTAAATTATTTTAAATTTTGTTTTCTTGTGGAAAGGGGGAAGGGTTCCTTACAAAATGCCAACAACTTGTACTAGGGATGGAAGTCAAGAGAGCTAAGATAGCCTCAGCTGCAAAACTGATGGTAAAAACTTACAGAATGTTGATTTTGGGTGGTGTGTATAATCTATAACTTTAACAAGTCCCATCTAATATTTTATAAGACCACAAAACTGTTCAATGAGTGCTCTAGCCAGTATAAATGGATCTCGAAACTTCAATAAACATGCAATTATCTTGTGGCCGTGAAACAGTTAGATGTTGATAAATTTCATTCAGGAAAAAGGCAGCATCCTAGGCAAACACTTGATTATGAAATATTTCTTTTTCCCAAAAGCCTCCAGATGCATTCTTCCCAAACATGGTGTATACACTAAGGGGACAGCCATTAAGTGGCTTTGTCTCTGACTTCACTGCCCTACGTTTGTCTCTGTCTTCATTCCCCCAAGGAAAACCTGTGTGTTTCCACGCAGTGTTACATGCTAACTGCTCAATACAACTGATGGCCACTTCTCAAGTGTTTGCCCAGTCCTCAGGGATTCCTCTGAGTTTTATGAATACCTTCAAGTGCTCTTAGCCTTGTTCTTAGGGTTGGATTTCCCAGGTAATGGAAGCACAGCCTTAGGACACTCATAAAGCTAGGGCAGCAAAATAAAATAAAAATGTGGAAAAATATGTAGCTCCTCCCTTCTTAAGTAAATGTCATCTTTAAGGAAAGTAATCACAATTATATTGGACTTCTTTACACTTACTTACATATGTGTATAGATTTACATATGTATACCATGTGGAAATTACATATTACATATGTGTATAGATTTACATATGTATACCACATGGAAGGGTATAGACGGGTAGCACATCACACACTGTTCAGTGTGTTTAAGGCCTCTAAAGACATTTGCCTGGTCCTGGTTATATTTTAAGGTCAGTTGTTTTCAGGTCTCTTCCCACTACCCGAGTCTGAGCTCCACACAGGTGCTAGTCAGTCATCTTTTAATTCTACCACAGCACCAGGAGCACAGTAGCTGCTCAATGAGCATTTTTTTTTAAATAAGTGAATGAACAAATGTTTGAAGACAGAACTGTGAGTCTCATGTACCCAATTTAGGGGTCTCTATTCTAGACATCTAGACATCACAGAAATATTACCTCCCAACACCTGTCCACTTCCCCTAATCAACCATCTTTAAGTGATGTGTTTGCCTTAAAGACTAGGAAGAGGGAGACAAAAAAAAAAAAGCTTCCCTTTTCCCCTTTCCTTAAATCGTGCAAATGAGAAAGGCTAATCCTTCCTGCTAGAGTGAAAATACAGAAAGCTGCTTTGGTGATTGTTAGGGACAAGCTGCCCCAGGAAACCCCCCAACATCCCCTTACCCTGAATACTCTGCAGCTGCATACTTAAACACTTATCTAGGTGCCACAGCAAAGTTACCAGACATGCTAAGTGGAGCAAACCCTAATTACAGCCATTTGGGCAGCACCGGGGAAGTCACGGGAAACGTGAACAAACCTTAGTTACACATTCTTGAAAATTCCTGTTTTTCATCTAAGTGCCGCCTGAAAAGTAAGGGGATGATGTGTTATAAGTCTATTACAAGCTGATAAACTACCTTTGTGTCTGTTACAGGCGAATAGATTTTCTTGGCGGTAAAGATAACCGACAACCCCAGGATGCCGTTATACCCAGAAACTCCCTTAAGCATCTCTGACCCCATATAAAACCCTCATTCCGTGAGCTCTGGGCTGCCTCCTCTGACTGTTAGGGAGCAGCCCAGCAGGTTAATAAACTTGCTTGCCTGACTTTAGGACTACTCGTCCTTTCTCTCGGCTAGCCTTACAGTAGTATTGCCAGTAATAATAAGGCTACAAATTAGCTAAGAAAACAAGTGGCCAGATGGTAAAGATTTCAAAATCGTGTTTGTTATATAAAAACATATATAGAATTAACTTCTGACAATAAAATAGTAAGAAACTTCAAAATGACTGAAACAGAAATTATACCTTCTCCCAGCAAAACTAATGCCAGTAGCAAATCTTGAAACCAATTACAAAATACGTTTATAAAATAAACTTTCTAGAGGGAATTTGTAATGTTCTGTTTAAATACACCACTCTTACTGGTGATACAATGATTTCTTCTTTAACGATTAAAAAAATTGTTTCTTAGAGAAAAAAATGGATCTTGTAGTAGCACTTTTTAAAGAAAAAGTCATGATACTCACAGGTTCTTAAGAATCACTACTGCCAAATTTAATTTAAAAGACAATTCATGTTGCAGACCTGTGGGTTTTTAAAAGATTCACCTAGGGAAATAACACCTAGCACTCAATTCTTCCTTGGCTGTGTTAGTTACAGAGTAAAATTTTACTTGCATCATAGTATATTACTTTGTTTAAATAATTTTTTTCTCCTGAAAGAGGATGGGAAAGACAACAGTTTTGCAACACTGCCATATAGTCTGTATTGCAAAATATACTCATCACACCCAGGTTAACAGAGGACCACCAGAACCTAGGACAAGAAAAGCTTAGCAGAACACTGAATGACTGTGTTGCAGCTGCAATTAAAAAAAATTTTTTTTTCCTGGGATTTCTTTACCACCCCAGCAGTCAATGTTTTTCTATTTAAAAAGAGTAGATTCAGTATTTTATCTTGCTGTATTTATTTTATGTGACATTTGCCTGACAACCTGAGACAGCATGATTTACTTATGATTGGGCAAGAACTCATATTTGATGAAGGTCTAATGCTTATTGATTGAGGGTTTCTAGAACTGATTTACTTCCTGAGGTATTTAAGGGTCTTGAAATGTGCTTAAACGCAAGAATTAAGCCGCTCGTCTTGGGTCTCAGAAATGCTAGATATTCAAACTTCCTTCTTGCCAGTATGGAGACAGAAAGTTGTGATAGCCTTCCTCATCCATCATAACAGTCCTGTAACAAAAGACAGGTTAACAAGAGAAAAGCATAACAAATTCATTTAATCAAAGTTTTTCGTGATACAAGTGATATGACTTCGATGAGAGGAGGAACACCAGGACACCATGTTTCTTGGTTCTCATCCCGGTTTAGATAAAATGACACGGACACACATGGAGTGGTTTTAAGGAGCAGAGAGTTTAATAGGCAAGAAGGGAGAAAACAGAAGAAAGAAGCTCCCTCTTATAAAGACAGAGGGAAGGGGACTCCAAAGCTGAAGGAAGAGGTCCCCAAGTGTGGCGGACACCAGCCAGGTATATATGCAGAGGCTGCAGGAGGCGGTGTCTGATTTGCATAGGGATTGGTTTGCCCAGACATGTTATTTGCGTAGCCCATTAAAAAGCTGGCCCTCCCACCCTAGCGGTTTTTGTATTTTTTTTTTTCTTTTTAATTGAGATGAAGTATCATTCTGTCACCAGACTGGAGTGCAATGGGGCGATCTCGGCTCACTGCAACCTCCACCTCCCAGATTCAAGCGATTCTCCTGTCTCAGTCTCCCAAGTAGTTGGGACTACAGGTGTGGGCCACGACCCCCAGGTAATTTTTGTATTTTTCACCATGTTGGCCAGGATGGTCTTGATCCCTTGACCTCATGATCGGCCCATTTCAGCCTCCCAAAGTGCTGGGATTACAGGCGTGAGTCACCACTGAGCCTGGCCCACCCTAGGCTTTTAATATGCAAATGCATAGTGCCATGATGTTCTACACACGTGGGGATATGTGGGGGAAGCCATGTTGCCAGGAACATGTGGGGAAAGGGCAAGAAGGAATGGGAATCACCGTGTTTGGGTGGACCCAGTTTCTAATGATCTGCATTTGCATATCAAATGTTGCCAGCCTGGCTTTAAGAACTGGGAATTTACAAGACACTTTTCTGGAGGTGCTTCAAAAAGTGAAAACTTCCCAAGGACCCCGTTTCCTATCTGCCTAAAATAATTTCTTAATAACTCCTACAACACAAGGGTCTTCAGAAATGAAGACCTAATGATCCAAGGAAAACTGTCTGTTTTTAGCTTAGGTTCAATGAAGAATGCACAGTCATGTAGAAAGGTGATTAGACAAAGGGTATGAGTGAATGGTAAAAGACTGAGGGGAAAACCCAGCAAGGCCTATTTGTTCAGATTCTTCTTGGCCTCTTTGTGTAACATTTCTTCCTCCTGGGTATGGGAAGCACCCCTCTGAAATGAGAGTCTTGAAGGGAGATGGGAGAGGGCTTTCTAGTTTTTATGACTTGCTTCAGAGAAAAAAGAGGGATGAAAGGCCTTCCTTCTAAGGTCTTCCAATCTCCTTTAGTTCAAAGTACTCAGCATACCAAAGTGCCATACTTTGGGGTCTCATGTTTTCAGCTGAATTCTGGAGGTACCAGGCAGGGAGAAAGAATTGTTTCCGTTCTTCTGTTACCAGGCAGTCCCTGTTCTCAGAGCTCCCAAGATGGTGGTGGGCTGCTTCCAAGATGGCGGCAAGCCTCTTGTTCTCAGACCTGGGGTTCTTGGCCTTATGGATTCCAAGGAATGGAATCTTGGGCCATGCAGTGAGTGTTACAGCTCTATTAGAAGCCGTGGGTCACAGAAGAGAACCGTGGATCACAGTGACTAGTGTTTAGCTTGATTAGGATGAACCCAGGCACTTAGCCATGCAGGAACAATGGCGAGCCTTTAGCCCCATCGGGAGCGGCAATGGGTGCCTCGCTGGATCAGGAGTGCAGTGGACACCCTGCTGGTCTAGAGGGGCGGAAGTCAGCAGCAGGTCTGTGACGGTGGCAAACAGCAGTGGTGGACGGCAAGTGAAAGCTCAGCTTGAGCCATAACAAACACAGACCAGAAGAGTGTGCAGTTGCAAGATTTAATAGAGTGAAAACGGAGCTCCCATAAAATGGGAGGGGACCCAAAGGGGGTAGCTGTTGCTGGCTCTGAATGCCTGGGTTTATATCCCGATCACTGTCCGTCTCCCTGTGCTCTCAGGTGACAGATGATTGGCTATTTGTTTACCTCCTGTTTTTGCCTAATTATCATTTTAGTGAGTTCTCTTTACTACCTGATTGGTTGGGTGTGGGCTAAGTTGCAGTCCCCGTGTTTAAAGGTGAATGCAGTGACCTGCCCAGCTAGGCTTAGGGATTCTTAGTCGGCCTAGAAAATCCAGCTAGTCCTGTCTCTCAGTTCCCCCTCTCAACAGGAAAACCAAAGTGCGGTTGGGGAGGTTGGCTGATGACCACTCTAACTGCTTCCTGCTGAATTGGGGTGTAGTAGGGGTTGTGCAGTTGAGATTTCCCAAATCTCAAACCCCTTGGGAGGGGTTCCTTTGCTGTCATTAACATCGGAGCATGGGTTAGCAGGCCGGTCCAGGGGTCTGCGGTAATTCTTAGTCATGGACTGCATCTGGGGCTCCATTTGAAGAATCATTTGTTATTTTATAGCTTTGATTCTGGAAGAGATAAACTTAACAAGGAGGTTAAAGATACAGGGATTGAAATGTATGGCCTGCAGTGCAGGAGATTATTTCTTTGGCACACTTCAAAGGCCCTGACTATCTGCCTGATAGTTTTGAAAAGGCCTGGTCCAGTAAATAATAATTTGGCCATCTGATGGTTGCTATCAATGCCTAAGTGAAAGGTTTGGTGAAGGGTTTCACGTAATTTCCATTGGTGCGGGGCACAGTGGCTCATGCCTGTAATCCCAGCACTTTGGGAGGCTGAGGTGGATGGATCACGAGGTCAGGAGTTCGAGACCAGCCTGATCAACATAGTGAAACCCCATCTCTACTAAAAATACATATATTAGCCAGACGTGGTGGCAGATGTCTGTAATCCCAGCTACTTGGGAGGCTGAGGCAGGAGAATCACTTGAACCTGGGAGGTAGAGGTTGCAGTGAGCTGAGATCATACCACCGCACTCCAGCCTGTAATCCCAGCACTTTGGGAGGCCAGGGCGGGTGGATCACCTGAGGTCAGGAGTTCAACACTAGCCTGACCAACATGGAGAAACCCTGTCTCTACTAAAAATACAAAATTAGCCAGGCTTGGTGGCACGTGCCTGTAATCCCAGCTACTCAGGAGGCTGAGGCAGGAGAATCACTTGAACTCAAGAGGTGGAGGTTGCAGTGAGCTGAGATCGTGCCACTGTACTCCAGCCTGGGCAACAGAGCAAGACTCTGTCTCAAAAAAAAAGATGACAAAGTATATAAACTTAAATTAATGCTTAGTAATTATTATTTCAATATTTTAACTTACTTGGAAATGACTCAAACATTTAATGGGTATCTATTATTTAATTTTACTGTAAAGTTTCAAGTTATCAAAAAGATTTTTGAGGCCATTTTAAAGTAGACATTTTATAAACAATTATTAATAAAACCTCACTTAAACTTTTATACGACTTATATTCATTTACTTTAAACAATTATGCTTGAACTGTTCGTGAAAATTTTATGAGACATTAAATAAAGCTGGCCAATATCTTAAGTATTTTTTGTTGTTATTGGTAAATCAGGCAAGTACCAAAAATACTACAGAAGCCAAGAAACTAAAAATTTAAATGTGGTTGTTTCCTCTCTTTTTTTCTACTCCATGACTGACATGCATCAGGCAATGTATTTTTAGTGCGCATTCTGCTCTCAGGTTGGATTTACACTTTCATGATCTTAAGCATCTAACAGAGATAACACAAACATGTATGATCAGTAAACCCAGGCAAAAATGTTTATTTAATAATCTAAACATACCAACAGAAGCAGATTTTACAGCTTTCATTCTAAAACGTTTAGCCATGTGCCAGGTCTGATAATTTAAGACTTACCAACTGTATCTGGCGAACGGGACAAGCTGAGGCCACCTGCTCAGATGGTTAGGCTTTTCCCAAGGTATTGTAGAGAAAGATTTTAAGACTTTTTATTTTACCAGTTTCTAAATAGTTCTCTTTCTGATGATCATTATCTCTTTGAAGTTTGCATTTCCACAAGATAACCATCAAGTTCTAGAGAAGACAGGGTAGGAAATTTATATCTCAAAGTTCCTCTGATAATAGACTTTCTCAAACACAGTGACTAGAGAAAGTCTATTAACAGAGGTCAATCCTATGGAAGCTGTGGACTAGATTTTAGGCTGGTGACTGAAGGGACATCTAGCAGGTAACTGTCTCCAAAGACCCATGTGAACGAACAAGACATTTATTTCTGCTAAAACTGAATTTTTGCATTTTTCACTAATTTGGTCTTAAGATTTCTTTCTAGAGAGTGGCTATAAACTCTACCCCTGCCCTGATGAGCCTATCACAAAAGCCACTCTTTATGAGAGCCCAGACAAGGAGGAGAGTGAGGTTCGGATGTGTCACTTAGGTGAGACCAGTGGAGGATTCAAAATGGATGTCAAGGCAACATAGACTTATAGGCATTTACTATAGGATTTTACAAGGAAGTACAGAGACGGGCCTTGGAGAAGGTTCAGAAGCCTGACTAAAGTTTGGCCATAGAAACCTGACTGCTTCTTACCTCTGATGTTTCCTTTTAGTTTTCCATCCACCAATCACCAAATAGAGGAGATATGAGCTTGAAAGGATTAAAAGAACTGAATGGAAGATCGAGGGTGGCAAAAGGAAGCAGGGACAGAAGTAAACAGAAGAAGTAGTCTTCAGAAGTCAGTATGGAGAGCTCTTAATTTTCCCAATGAAGTTCCACATTATCCTTAGCAAAAATTATGCCAACAAGAAAGGAAGTGGGCAGAAGGACTGAGCATATAGTTTGCAGGGGTTCAAGAAGAGGGTTTCAGTCAACTGAGATGTTCTCCTAGGGTAAGCAAGATCCAGTAGAGAGAACAGAAATAACTTTAAAAAATTATATCTTGAATATCAGTTTCCAACTAACCTGACTTCTGATCACAGAGCTCCAAAACAAACAGACAAAAAACAAAAAAAAAAAACCCTTTCAAGTCCCTTATTATTAGATTTTAGCTGGAGCAAATAACAAATATTCTCGGCTTTTTTTTTTTTTTTCCATTTAAACCAGAGGTATCTACCAAGTGACTTATTATAGAATCAAAACCAGTAAGTGTTTTATAACTTTACCAAGGGTGAAAGAGACTTACTCAAAAGAGGCAGCCCTCCCAAGATGCAGAGCCACTCTCAAGGACAGTCAAAAGAAAGATCTTTGTTGCTACAGGACCAAACAACAAAGGCTGAGACAACAAAAGCCTCTTATGAACTGGGATCTCTTAGTAAGACAGAGTCATCTGAGAGCTGACACACTCTGACAAAGACAAGAGGCTCCCAGCCTATTCAACTGGCTGCCTGATGTAAGCTGATACTTTGCCCAATGATGGCAGAGACCAGACAGAGTACTCTCACTGGTCACAAAGCCAAACACTCAGGACACAAAATGAGACAAATAGGAAGGAAACAGCTGTCCCTGGGAGGCAAAGGATCAATAACAAATGGTATCCCCTAACCAAATTTACACAAGAGTCACAATCCAAACAAATGATTTTCTCCTGCCAACCTAAATTTGGAATGGAAGGTATAGAGAAATTTTTACCTTCAGTTCTTAACCGAACACTAGAGGCAGAGGTCTGGGAGAGCTGACCTTGGTAAAAAAATTTTTACCTTTTCTTTGCTGGCTGTTTGTCAGTTGTCCCAGGATCTATTCTGCAAGCTCCAGAGCAAATTAGGTGTCTCAGCCACCCCTCCTTTGGGTACCAGAAACTATAGGGGGCAGAAAGGTGACATCTTTCCTCACCTATTATAAGGATCACGGTCAACACTCATATAACAGAAGACAGATTAGCAAGAGAAAAGCAAAACACATTTATTTAATCAAAGTTTTACATGATATAGGTGTCTTCAGAAATAAAGACCCAATGACCCAGGGAAAACTATTTTAATGCATAGGTTCAATGAAGAATGACTAGCCATGTAGGAATGTGATTAGACAAAAAGAGTGTGATCTAATGGCAATAACTGAGGTTGGGGCAGGGGAAGGAATCCAGAAAGGCCTGTCTGTTGAGATTTTTCTTGGCCTGTGAAGCATTTTTTCCTCCTGGGGATAGGGCAGGACCCCTCTGAAATGAGGGTCTTCAAGGGAGAAGGGAGAAGGAAAAGGGAGTGGCCTTTCTAGGTTTTATGGCTTGCTTTGGGGGAAAGGGGTTCTAGTTTCTATGTCCCACCTTGGGGAAGAGGAATTCTGCTTTCTATGAATCACCTCAGAGGAGAAAGACTGGTGGGAGACAGGAGGATGGGAGAGGTCAGAGAGACCTCCCTTCTGAGGCCTTCCAATCTCCTTCAGTTTAAAGTACTCAGCATGTCAAAGTGTTCTGAGTCCAACACCAGGTTATTGGGCCTTATGTTCCAAGTAAAGAACTGTATGGTTTAGACAAGAGGTGGTATTGAAGGACTGGGTGGCAGAGCAGGGACAAGGTCAATGGCATTTTGGAGTCACTCGTCTGGTGCCAGTGTGGAGCCTAGATTCCAGAAGGTAAGATTGACATCCAAGAGCCACTACAGGAGCATTTCAGAGCAAGTGAAGGATACTGAGGGCCTGAAAAGGGATGGGAGGCAAGAGGATGGATGTAACAGAAAATGATAATAGGGAAACTTGGCAGTTCTCAGGATCTAGGTGGAGGAATAAGAGAGGAAATGAGTTGCTTAATGGATCATTAAACAGGCACACCTATACACAATACTGTATATAAAAACCTCAAGTGCTTTCAGGATTCTTCAGTTTAGCTAAGGTTAAATTGTCCCTCATTCCTATCCATGTGACTGTAACAAGTTGCATTTTTCTTTCATGACATTTGAACATAAAACCTGAATGTCTCACATCACAAAAACCCTGTTTTATGGTCTCCCTGGTCAGACATATATGGAGAGAGTTGGTCCTGGAGATGGAAGATAACTGGAAAATGATGCTTACTTAGGTCAGAGAGACATTTGCCTAATCTATTAACATTTACACATACCAGTGAGTAGAAAACTCAATATCACATAATAAATGCAGGTAAGTAAAGTCACTTTATATTCAGGCCACTAAATCCAAAAGGTAGGAGACATTATCACTGTCCTGGAAGAACTCACAACCTGGGAGACGAGATAAACCACACAGCTGATATGGAAAATACCCGTAGGATCTTACAAAGCAAGATGCCATCAAGTTCTAGGCCACTGAACAAGGTAGAACTTGAGTAAATCTCTTAATTAAAAAGTGCTGTGATTGGGAGGCCAAGGTGGGTGGATCACGAGGTCAAGAGTTCGAGACCAGCCTGGCCAACTTGGTGAAACTCTGTCTCTACTAAAAATACAAAAATTAGCCAGGCATGGTGGTGCGTGCCTGTAATCCCAGCTACTTGGGAGGCTGAGGCAGGAGAATCACTTGAACCTGGGAGGCGGAGGTTGCAGTGAACTGAGATTGCATCACTGCACTCCAGCCTGGGTGACAGAGCAAGACTCTGTGTCGGGGAAAAAAAAGAAAAAAAAAAAAGGTGCTGTGATTTACTGTGCCAAGCACAAAATCACTTTTTTTGTTTTTTTGAGATAAGGTCTCACCCATCATCCAGGTTGGAGTCCAGTGGCACACTCTCAGCTCACTCAAGCCTTGACCTCCCAGCCTCAGGTGATCCTCCTACTTCAGCCTTGCAAGTAGTTGGGACCACAGGCACAAGCCACAGTGGATTACTAATTCTTAAATTTTTCAGAGAGATGGGATCTCTCTATGTTGCCCAGGCCGGTATTATTTCATTTTGATGAATTTATCTATCTCTATATTTTTTGGTACTCATAGCAACTCTAGTTGGTATTAGTCTCATTATAAATATCAGTCAATTGAGCCTGGAGAAGTTAAGTAATTTGCCTATAATGCTGTAAATATGTATTTGGTCTTCATCCCTGTTTCCTGACCTACAACTCCTGAAGTCTTAGGAATCTTCAAAGCGATAAGTATCTTTTTGTGTGTTAATGAGTTGAGTTGTAGCTGGAAGCCCTTAAGTAGCTTCAAGATGGGGGGTTGGTCACAGGAAAGACCAAGGTACAAATAGAGGGTTGGGACTTTTCAGCCCCATGCCCCAGCCTCCAGGGAGAGAACAGGAGCTGAAGGTTAAGTTAATCAACAACGGCCATGATTTAACCAATGTCAACTGGAGAATAATGGGGTTCATAAATTTGGAAAGGAGAACTTTATTTCTCATAAAGCGTTGCAGCCTGCAGCGTGGCCATTCTGACAGTCTGGGGAGTGTAGCCTCCGCTCAGAAGCCAGAAACAGACACTTCAAGGCAGGGACTAAGGGAACAAGAATTTAGACTGAGCAGAGTGGCTAAATATACATATTTATAAGCTGTCAGAAAGTCATGAATATTTATGAGGGGAGAAATGTACGCATGTGTAATTGAGTTTCACGCTTCTCCCCGTTCAAAAAATGGATGTGTGGAGGTTATCTGAGGTTGGAGTTTTTGGATCTCTCTCTCTCTCTCTTTTTTTTTTTTTTTAAATGGGACGGAGTTTCGCTCTTGTTGCCCAGGCTGGAGTGCAATGGTGCGATCTCGGTTCACTGCAACCTCTGCCTCCTGGGTTCAAGCAATTCTTCTGACTCAGCCTCCCAGGCAGCTGGGATTACAGGCATGTGCCACCATGCCTGGCTAATTTTGTACTTTTAGTAGAGATGGGGTTTCTCCGTGTTGGTCAGGCTGGTCTCGAACTTCAGACCTCAGGTGATCTGCCCTAATCCTGTCTGTGTAATGAAGCTTCCATAAAAACCCAAAGGACTGGGTTCAGAGAGCTTCCAGTTAGCTGAACACGTGGAGATTCCTGGAGGGTGGCATGCCCCAGAGGGTAGAAAAGCTCCTTAACCCTTCCCCCATACCTTGCCCTACCTCTCTCTCCATTGATATGCTTTGTGAACATCCTTTATTTTATTGTTATTTTTTTGAGATGGAGTCTCACTCTGTTGCCCAGCCTAGAGTGCAGTGGCACGATCTTGGCTAACTGCAACCTCCGCTTCCTGGGTTCAAGCAATTCTCTGGTTCAGCCTCCCGAGTAGCTGAGATTACAGGTGCCCACCACCATGCTTGGCTAATTTTTGTATTTTTAGTAGAGATGAGGTTTCACCATCTTTGCCAGGCTGGTCTTGAACTCCTGACCTCATGATCCACCTGCCTCAGCCTCCCAAAGTGCTGGGATTACAGGCGTAAACCACCGCGCCCAGCCATGAACATCCTTTATAATAAACCAGTACATATAAGTAAGTGTTATCTTGAGTTTTATGAGCCACTCTAGCAAAGTAATTGAACCCAAGAGGGAGTTATGGGAACCCTGACTTACAGCCGGTCAGCCAGAAGCACAGGCTACAACATGGGGCTTTTGATTGGCATCTGAATTGGAGATAGTCTTGTGGGACCGAGCCCTTAACCCATGGGATCTGACATTACCTCCAGGTATGTAGCGTCAGAATTGAATTGAATAAGAGGACACCCAGCTGGTGTCAGCTCCTGCATCTAGTGTCAGGATTGACTGACTGCTTGGTGTCCAGGGAAAGACCTCCCACACGTCGGGTGTCAGAAGTGCTGTGTTGATTTTATTGAGTGATGAGAGAGGATAGGAAAAAGCACCTGTGGCCAGGTGTAGTGGCTCACGCCTGTAATCCCAGCATTTTAGGAGGCAGAAGTAGGAGGATCACTTGAGCCCAGAAGTTCGAGACCATCCTGGGCAACAGAACAAGACCTCATTTCTATAAAAAATTAGCCGGGTACAGTGGCACGCACCTGTGGTTGCAGTTTGGGAGGCTGAAGCAGGAGGATTGCTTGAGCCCAGAAAGTCAAGGCTGCAATGAACTGTGATCACATCACTGCACTCCAGCCTGGGTGACAGAGTGAGACTCTGTCTCAAAAAAAAAGCACATTTTTCCTCCCTATATTCTTCTCTCATTGCCCAAGAGGCCTATAGTGTATAACTTGGGAGGATGGAATTTGAACCTAGGCCTATCTAACACAAAAGTCCATGCTTTTCCACTACTGTCAACTACAAAATGATGGTAAGAACATCAACTGCATAAGACTGTGGTTCGGATGAAATGAAATGCTATGGAAGAGAGCCTGGATGCATGGAAGATATGCCATGCAGTTGTTTTCCTCCTCTGCTGCCATCGCTGCCCTTCCTCAGGACATGGCACTGCTTTTCGGGCATTTCCACTAAGGGAGGAGAAAACCCCTCATATCGTCTTATGCCCAATTTCTCCCTCCAAAGAAAGAAGAAGTAAAAACTAAAAGGCAGAAATGAAATCCACAGGCAGACAGCCCAGCGCCATGCCTGGGCCTGGTAGTTAAAGATCGACCCCTGACCTAACCAGTTATGTTATCTATAGATTCCAGACATTGTATGGAAAAGCATTGTGAGAATCCCTGTCCTGTTCTGTTCCACTCTGGTTACCAGTGCATGCAGCCCCCAGTCACGTACCCCCTGCTTGCTCAATCGATCACGATCCTCTCACACGGGCCCCCTTAGAGTGGTAAGCCCATAAAAGGGACAGGAATTGCTCACTCGGGGAGCTTGGTTTTTGGAGATGTGAGTCGGCGGATGCTCCCAGCTGAATAAAGCCCTTTCGTTCCACAACTCCGGGTCTGAGGGGTTCTTGTCTGCGTCTCCTCCTGCTACACCACCATCTCCTGGTTACACCTCTCCTCCACGGTGGGATGGCTCATCTGCCTCTTCCCCAGCTGAACTCCAGCCCTTTGAAGGAGCAGGATGGGGCTTTGCCATTGTCACAACTTTAGAGTTAATGTGGTAGGAGTTATTAAGAAATTATTTTAGGCAGATAGAGATGAAAAGGGGTCCTTGGGAAGTTTTTGTTTTCAAAGTCAGAAACGTTTCTTGTCTAGCAGGAAAGCCAGGCCAACAACCTTTGATATGCAAATGGAGGCCAGTAGAAACTGGGTGCACCCAAACATGGCCATTCCTGCCCTCTTCTCCTTGCTCTTGCTCCCACATGTGCCTGGCAACATGGCCACCCCCACAGATCCCCACGTGTGTAGAACATCACCCTTCCCTGTATTTGCATACTAAAAGGCTAGGATGGAAGGGCCAGGTTTTTCTTGGCTACATGAATGACATGCCTGGTCAAACCAATCCCCTGAGCCCTATGCAAATCAGACACCACCTCCTCCAGCCTCTACATACACCTGGCTGGTTTCCACGCTACTTTGGGTCTCCTCTTTCGGCTTTGGAGATTGAGGCAGGAGAATGGCGTGAACCCGGAAGGCGGAGCTTGCAGTGAGCCAAGATCGGGCCACTGCACTCCAGCCTGGGCGGCAGAGTGAGGCTCCGTCTCAAAGGAAAAAAAAAAAAAAAGCCTTCAAAGGCTGAGCATGGTGGCTCAAGCCTGTAATCATAGCACTTTGGAAAGCTTAGGCGAGAGGATTGTTTGAGCCCAAGAGTTCAACACCAACGTGGTGAGACCCTACCTCTACAAAAAAATTGTTTAAATTAGCCATGTGTAGTGGTGGGTGCCTGTGGTCCCCGCTACTCAGGAGGCTGAGGCAGGAGGATTACTCGAGCTTAGGAGGTCAGTGCTACAGTGAGGTGAGATCGTGCCACCGCACTCCAGTGTGGGCAACAGAGTGAGACTCTGTCTCAAAAATAGATAAATAAATAAACAAATAAAATGCCTTTAGAACTGTGGTCTAAGGCAGCCACACAAAATAGGAAAAGAATGTAAAAATCATTCAGAGACAAACCAAAGTCTATCAAATAGAGACGGATCCAGAGTTTGGGGATTTCACCCATTTGTTCCAATCACGAAGCTTAAAAGGGATCCACCAGATCATCGGTGACAGGGATAAAATCAGCCCTTCAGGTTGGAAGTCTTAGATTCTTTTTTTCATTAATTCAACAAATATATATTAAGCATCTACTGTATACGCACATGAAGCCTATGTGAGGCTCTAGAGATACAACGGCAACAAGCAGGCTTCCTGCTCTCAAGATGCCCATTTGATTCTATTCTACTAAAGGAGAAAGACACAAGACAGAAATATTTGAATACAAACAAACCTGCAGTAAGCACACAAGTGAAACAAATAGTTGCATGTTGTTCTAAAAGCTTCAAAGGAAGCCATCAATGGGCTGAGATTCTGAATAAACTGGTGGAAGGTGTGGGGCCTATCTTAGGTGGGATGGGCAGAAAAGGCCTCTGAAGTCAAGAGCGAGACCCAAAGGAAGAACAGGAGCTGGCTGTGTGGGGAGAAGCCTCTGGGTCTAGGGCCACCATCCCAGCATGAGCTCAGCAGATTTGAGGAACAAGCAATAAACATTCTAATGGACATTGTAAGGAGCCCAGGAATGGGGGTAGAAAGATTTTTACAGGGCCATTCAGGAAAGACTCAGTAGAGAGCTCGATTTTTAAGGAGTCAGACTGGTAGACATAGAGTGTGTGTGTGTGTGTGTGTGTGTGTGTGTGTGTGAATTAATGCTGGGAAAATCTCCAGGGCATGGTTTGTATCTCTATGATTGATTAATGTGGCATGGCCCTAAGCTTTTGGGCAGAGAATAGGTAGATTTAGTGGTTGATGATGGACTCCCTGAAAAAAAACAGGACGGGACAGATGTGTGTGACTCCTGACAATGATTAGACTGCTTTAGGGTCATTGCTATCTTCAGAAAAGACTGAGTAGGCCAATGCCATGTAGAGCGTTGACTGCAGCAAATTCTGTAGCCATTGCCTTTATAGGTATCAACCATTCAGCAAACATTTGTCTAGACAATATGGCATAGTGGTGTCAAATGTGGCCTCTGGAGTTGGTATCACCACTCACTCACTGTGTGACTTTGAACTAGCTATTCACTGTTTCTGGGCTTTAGATTTCTCATGGGGTTGTTGTCAGGGTTAAGAAGTTCACAAGTCCTAGCACAGTCTATAAGTATTTAACAGGTACACAGCAAATATTCATTCCCCTACCCTCTCTCCTGCCCCTCCCTTCAAATTAGAGGAGTGAAAAAAGGAACCAAGGTGAAAAGAAATTGAGGAAGTAGAATGTGCCAACTTGCCACACCGGCTGTGCACAGTGAGGAAGAGGGAAGAGGTGAAGACAGTTCCCGCAGGTCTGGCCTGACACACCAGCCAATGGTTGTAAATCAGTCAGGACTCTTTCTAATACAAGTCACAGACTATTAAGCAATAAGGAGGTTTCTTGGCTTATGTAACTGAAAAATCCCAAGTACAGCCAATTTTGATAGGCCTGGTCACGACGAAAGCTTTAACAACAACAACAGCAGAATTTATAGGTCATATTCTCAAATCGAAAACTGAAAAATTTCACATACATAATAAAATGACCTAACAAACTTTATGGATTTAGAAATTAAAAAGCAAACTCTTAGATAAGTCTTGGATCAAAAAGGAAGTAAAAGGGGACTCACAAAGTATCTAGAAATCAATGAAAAGGAAATCACTTTCTATTCCACCAGACAGGACCCTGAGAATGGTACTCAGAGAACATTTAGAATTCTCAAATGCCTTGCAACTTAAAAATAAAACCAAAAAGTAAAGGAGCTAACTATTCTCTCAAAAATTTAGAAACAGACTCGGTGCGGTGGCTCACGCCTGTGATCCCGGCACTTTGGGAGGCCGAGGTAGGCAGATCACGAGGTCAGGAGATCGAGACCATCCTGGCTAACACAGTGAAAGCCCATCTCTACTGAAAAAAAAATACACACACACACAAAATTAGCCGGACATTGTGGCAGGTGCCTATAGTCCCAGCTACTCGGGAGGATGAGGCAGGAGAATGGCGTGAACCCGGGAGTCGGAGCTTGCAGTGAGCTGAGATCGCGCCACTGTACTCCAGCCTGGGAGACAGAGCAAGACTCCATCTCAAAAAAAAAAAAAAATTTGGAAACAGAAATCAGGAAATTGACATTGACAAAAGTCAAATTTAGAATAAATGATTCAGAAAAAAGAAAGAATAAAGAACAGTAGGAGGGAAAAATATGTGAAATCTACTAAAAGTTACTCCAAATGTTTATTGGATAGACTAATAAAATAAACAGCTTATAACTTTGAAGAGGAAAAAAGAAAACAGAGATTAGGAACCTGAAGTCGATTAAAAGGTTCAAGACACTCACCACAGCCAATGCTATGACAGTGAATATGAGAAGCTGTAAGAAACATATGCTTTTTTTTTGCAAAATACAGACTATTTAAATTGATCCAAGAAGAGAGGAAAAACGTGAATGGACCAATGATTACATGAATGGACCAATTATTACAGAAGTAATGGTAAAGTGATTGGATGTTTACTATTGAAAAGACCTTAGGGCCAGATGGCCTTAGAGTTGAGTTTGTTTTTCATTTTTTAACTGATATATAATAGTTGTATATTTTTTTGTTTTAAAATTGATATATAATAGTTGTACATATGTAGCTGAGTTTCAGCTAAGCTCTAAAGTTCTGATAATTTACCTCTAAAGGTCTGATAATTCCAATGTTAAGTGATTTTTGTTTTTTTAAGAGACAGGGTCTGGCTATGTTGCCCAGGCTGGAGTGCGGTGGCTATTCACAGGCATGATCATTGCACACTACAGTCTCAAACTCTGGCCTCAACTGATCCTCCTGCCTCAGCCTTCCATGTAACTGGGACTAAAGGTATGAGCCACTGCACCTGGCCCAATGTTAAATTATTTAAACCCTTGCTACTCAGAGTGTGTCCAAGGACTGGTAGTATTAATACCACCTAGATGCTGATTAGAAATGCAGGTTTAGCTACTCCAAGCCATATAAAAATCTTTTAAATTCACATTTTGAAGCCAATACAATTTTAATACCAACACATAAGAAAGAAAAAAGGATAGATTAATATTTGTCAATTACAAGTATAATTATAGACTAATTTCACTTATGGTTTAGAAATACAGATTTTAAATAAAATATTAGCTTATATAGGTCTTCATTATCTCAAAAGAGTGAAATACAATGAACAGCAAGGTTTATTCCACAACTGCAAGAGTGGTTCAATATCCAAATCCCAGTAACCTAATCCATTACACTGATAAACTACAGAAGAAAAACATCAGCAGCTGTTCAAATGATAATTGATAAAATTCAGCAGCCATTCCTAATAAAAATTCTAAGTAGACATAAAAAAAATTTAAATTGACAAAAACTACCAGAAACCAATAGCAAATATTATCTTATATAGAGATACAGTAAAAGCATTTTAATTATAGTCAAGAAACAGATACATGCATCATTATTATTTAATATTACTTTAGATAATTTAGCAAATGCAAGAAGAAAAAAGTTAACTAGTAAGTATAAACATCAGAAAAGAAAAAAATAAAAATGTCTTTTGATATGGTTGTATATTTAGAAAACTCAAGATAATTAAGAAGGCAAAACAGGCTCATGCCTGTAATCCCAAAACTTTGGGAGGCCAAGGCAGGAGGATCTCTTGAGGCCAGGAGTTTGAAACAAACCTGGCCAACATAGCGAAACTCGTCTCTACCAAAAATATAAAAAGTTAGCCGAGGGTGATGGCATGCACCTGTAGTCCCCGCTACTCAGAAGGCTGAAGCACGAGAATCACTTGAACCCGGGAGGCAGAGGTTGCAGTGAGCCGAGATCACACCACTGTACTCTAGCCTAGGTGACAAAAAAAAAAAAAAAAAAGAAAAAGAAAAAAGCTATTGTTTTCCGTGTATCTATGTTGCATCCATATATCTTATCACATTCTCTTAATATGTCTTGTAATTGTTTTGCCTTCTTTTTTATTTTTTTTGAGACAGAGTCTCACTCTGTCCCCAGGCTGGAGTACAGTGGCATGGGTACCACTGGCTACTCGAGTAGCTTGGATTACAGGCACGTGCCACCACGCCCAGCTAATTTTTGTATTTTTAGTAGAGACAGGGTTTCACCATGTTGGCTAGGCTGGTCTCTAACTCCTGACTGCAAGTGATCCTCCTGCCTTGGCTCCCCAAAGTGCTAGGATTACAGGCATGAGCCCCTGCTCCCAGCCCACAATAATTTTTTTTCTACTTTAATAGGAACCAACTAAAAATAAGAATGGGAACATATTTATGCATATGTAATGTTGAAATAAACTATACATTCTTTAGGAATAGTTCTAACAAGTAAGTAACAGAAAATACAGAGGAAACACTCAACCTGTGCAAGTATGGATATAGAGTTAGATTCTGAGGAGATGTTCACATAGACAAATGTGGTAATTTAATTCAGGAGGAAAGAAATGGGCCATTTAATTAACAACGGACTACTTTCTGGAAGAAAATTTAAAAAGATTCCGTCTTATACTATATATGAAACTACACTGCAGATAAATAAAAGGCTTAGATATAAATTTTAAAACTCTACTCAAGAAATCTAGGTAACTACGTGATCAATAGAAACGTACAAGTGATAAAGTAAAGGTAGCCATGTTTGATTATATAAAACATTTTTAAAATTTAAGACAAAACCAATCATAAACAAAGTCAATAACAATAGATTTGAAAATAATAATAAAGCATATGATAGGAAAGGGGTGGATTTTTAAAAAGTGAATGAAGAGCTCTTACAAATTGACAAGAAAAATGACCAAAAACCCAACGGAAAATGTATTGACAATAGAGAGATAATTAAATCCAAAGACCCACAAACATATGAAAAGACATTTAAATTCACTAAAGTTAGGGAAATACAGGCTAAAGTAACAAGAAGATATTTCAGGTTAAGCATTTCTAATCTGAAAATCTGAAATACTCCAAAATCAGAAACTTTGAGTGTGGACATGACACCATAAGTGGGAAATTCCACACTGACCTCATGTGACAGATCTCAGTCAAAACGCAGATGCAAAGTGCACGGTTTACTTAGCATCTCCAAGGTAATCAAGACCCTTTCAGCCCCCATCAGCTATGGCGTATCTTTCCTGTGCATGGCCAGATTCCCTCACGCAAGCAAACCCACAAAAGGTCTTAGAAGGGTAGGTGTGAAGACCAGATATGCCAATGGGAGGTTTGCCACGATACCCCACATGGGGCGAACACCTATGTGCATTACTCACTGTGGTTTTTTCCGCTTATTCTCTCCCTTGTCGTGTAAAGATTGTTGAAAATGTCCAGAAGGCCCACATGATACCCAGAGGGTAATGCAAATATTCCAAAATCTGAAAAAAACCAAAATCTGAAACATTTTTGACTCCAAGCATTTTGGGTAAGGGACCTCAACCTGTACTTGATATCCATCTGATTGGCAAAAGTTCAAAGGAATCATACTGTCACTTGCTAGTGGGTTATGAGAAAAATGTCATCATACCTATTGGTGGAAACATAAGGTGTTCTGGCTTTTTTTGGAAGGCAATGTGGATTAATAAATGATTAAATAATGAGTTGAAATGTTGAAAACAGTGTCTGTCATATAATAAATGCTATGTACATTCTTGTTAAGTAAACAAAAGTTCTCTGAAAGTAAAATCCATATACCTGTTGAGTCAACAATTCCACTCTCAGAAATCTATCTCATTGGTACAAACATACATGCAAACATGTTTGTTATAGCATTGTCCATAGCGGCAAAGAGTTAGAAACAAAATGAACGTCAAAGGAAATGAATGAACAAACTGTGATACATCCACGTTCTATAGAATATAATGTGACCTTTAAGAAGAATGATTTAGGTTTTTTGTTCTGTTTTGTTTTGTTTTTGAGACAAGGTCTGGCTCTTGCAGCCCCTATCTAGAACATTGTATTCAACATACCATCAAGTTTTTAAAGTTTTTGGCTGAATGCAGGTACTGGGTATCTAAAAGGAAGGCACAATTAACATCTCCAAAAGTTTCATACTTAGGACTGATCATAACTCCAAATACACAAGAAATGCTGCCAGCATGAAAGCAAGGTGTTCAACAAATCACATTTCCTAAATCAAACAGGGACTTCCTTTCCTTCCTCGGATTACTGGGATATTTCCGATTACGGATAGCAAATTTTGCCATTATCGCTAAACCCCTTTATGAACACACAAAAGGAAATCTTGACCAACCACTCACTCCCACTCCAGACCTTTATCATGCTTTCTTTCACCTAAAACATGCCTTATTACAGGCCCCTGCTGTAGGCCTTCCAAATCCCCTAAGGCCTTTTCATCTATATTTACACAGTTCTCATTATCAGGCCCTTGGACTGATAGCCCAATCCATGGGAGACTCCCTCCAACCAGTGGCATATTTTTCAAAACAACTAGACCACATTTATAAAAGCTGGCCCTTTTGCTTAAAAATTTTGTCCACAACCTCTTTAATTATCTCTGAGGCACAAAAACTCACATTCTATGAGCCCCTTCAGGTATTTTCTTCTCACAATCTACAAGATATGCTCAGCCATAAGGCGCTCACCTCCATCTCATCCTCTCACATGCAAGCCCTACATTCAACCTTCCTTCAACTGTCTATCTCTCTTCATAGATGCTCCCCCCATAATCCCGCCCCTCTTTTACCTTCAACACCAAGTTTGGACCCTGAGCAGCACTCATGCTCTGATCTAATTGAAAGTTCTCTCACCATGTTTCACCACCTTGCTTCCACTCACATAAAAGGAGCCCCAGAGTGGTTTATGAATGGCAGTGCATCAAAAATCTATCCCCTCCAACTAGGATATGCCATCATTGAAGGATATCACGATGGTACCCACTTTCTCCCACCTAGAAGAGTCATAGAGGCTGCCTCCTTGCCTCTGGACACATCCCCCAACAAGCAGAATTAGTGCTAATAAGAGCACTAACCCTAGCAAAAAACACACAAGTTAAAATATACACTGATTCTAAATATGCCTATAACATCATCCACTGCAATGCCCAAACTTGGAGTGAGCAGGGCTCTCTCACAGCTAAGGGAACCCTGATCATTAATGGAAAACTCATTCATCATCTATTAAAGGCAACTCTACTTCTAGAAAATGTTGCAGTTATTATTGCAAGGGACATCAATCAGACAAAAGCCACATTTCTTTAGGGAATCATGAGGCTGACTACTGAGGAAAATGCACCTCAACCAATGACCCAATTCCCCAATACCTATTTCCCCTCATACAATATATCCCCTCCTTTTATTCAGAACACCAAACACAACAACTAATCATGGCGGGGGCACAATTCAAACCCCATATCGGTTCATACAAAACAAATTAGTTATACCTGACCCTGAAAAAACCACTCTTCTACGGGACATTCACAACCTCGTCCACACTAGCCATTTTCCCCTCTACAACATTTCTTAAGTTCCCATATACACATAACGCCAGATGTAAAGGAACAGTTAAAAGCCATTTCCCATCAACGCTGTGTTTGCCAAAAAGATTCACCTCACTCCAACACTAGACCCCCTTCTTTCCCAACACATCAAACCAGGGGACATCTTCCAGGACAGGATTGGCAAATTGATTTTACCCATATGCCCCCAGTAAAAAGGGTTCGATTTCTTTTAGTTTTGGTTGATACCTTTTTGGGAGGGGTTGAGGCTTCTCCCACAACCCACAGACGAGCTTCTACTGTCACCTCCAAATTAATAGCAAAAATCCTCTCCAGGTTCAGGGTGCCTCTTTCTTTCCAATCTGATAATGGTCCTGAATTCATTTCTCAAATTACTCAAACACTTGCACAAACCCTATAAATCACCTGGAAGCTACACATCCCCTATCAACCTCAATCTTCAGGAAAGGTTGAAAAAATGGATGGCATTCTAAAGAGCACCCTCACCAGGTACTCACTCCAAACACATAAAGACTTTTGCCTGTAGCCCTTCTAAAAATTTAGGTACTCCCACGTAAAACTTCAATGCTCAGCCCTCTTAAACTCGTATATGGGAGACCACTCACTCCTTTTCTCTCCACCTCAGGGTCAAGCCCCACCTGTACCGACCCCTCTCGTTTCCCCTCTTCTACATACCATCTGCCATTTCATTCGGGAATATGCTGACAAATATCTGCCACAACCTGTTGCTGACTCCTCTAATCCCTTCCTACAGCCAGGAGACTGGGTTCTGGTAAAAGATCCCAGTCCTACCCCCAACTACCCCCTCACACCTAAATGGAAGGGACCTTACCAGACCATCCTTACTACACCCACGGCAGCAAAACTCCAGAGACTCCCCAACCGTTTCATTATACTTCTCTCAAGAAAACAGACTTGCCTTCATCACATACCCAAACAAGCCAATCTAAAACCCCTTCAGTCTTCTCTTGTGTCTTCACAGGACCCACTTCTCTTTGCCTCACCCAAATCCCGGAGGAAAAGGAGGAGAAATCCACATAAGCCACTTATGTCCCTTTCCCAAACTTTCATCGCTTCCTAACCAACCTTGTTACAGACCTTCACTGTTACCCTTACAAAGCTCCCATTATACATCCTGATCAGCTCCTTACCGTTCTATGGGACCTATGGCTTCAAGGAACTTTCCAGGACTTTACTCCTACCCAAATAACTTTTTTCTCTTTTTGCTTGTTTCTTTCAATATAAATTCCCTAATCACATTAACCTCATCAATACAACCACTCCTCACTGCTCTCAAACTAGAACGCTCTCTAAACCTTACACAATCCCTCTTGCTGCAGGCTAACTCTTCCTTTGCTCCGGAGTGCTGGATGTGCTTATCGCTGTCTTCCTCAGCTTACACAGCCCTTCCTACACCCCTTCATGACCTTTTAACAGGAAACATAACTCTAATTTATAAACTCCAAAAAGCAGTTTATTCTTTGTTTTTTGAAAGAGCTGACTCCCTGGTTGGCGATTATCCCACTTCCAGGGCCAATCAGGCCAACAAATTATTTCAGACCTATTGTAACTCCCTACAATGCCTTAAGCCCAAGGCCATTCCACTGAAGGGCCCATAACTAAACACACCCTCTTTTTTTTTCTTTTTTTTTTTTTGAGACTGAGTCTCACTCTGTCACTCAGGCTGGAGTGCAGTGGCGCGATCTCGGCTCACAGCAACCTCCACCTGCCGGGTTCAAGCAATTCTCCTGCCTCAACCTCTCAAGTAGCTGGGACTACAGGCACATGTCACCATGCCCAGCTAATTTTTTTGTATTTTTATTAGAGATGAGGTTTCACCATGCTGGCGAATCCTGCATGGACATGAACTGATCCATTTTATGACTGCATAGTATTCCATGGTTTATATGTGCCCCATTTTCTTCATCCAGTCTATCATTGATGGCCATTCGGGTTGGTTCCAAGTCTTTGCTACTGTGAATAGTGCTGCAATAAACATACGTGTGCATGTGTCTTTATAGTAGAATGATTTATAATCCTTTTGGTATATACCCAGTAATGGGATCGCTGGGTCAAATGGTGTTTCTGGTTCTAGATTCTTAAGGAATCGCCACATTGTTTTCCACAATGATTGAACTAATTTACATTCCCACGAACAGTAAGGGAGGAGACCACCCCTCATAATGTCTTATGCCCAATTTCTGCTCCAAAGAAAGAAGAAGTAAAAACTAAAAGGCAGAAATGAAATCTACAGGCAGACAGCCCAGCACCGCACCCTGGGCCTGGTAGTTAAAGATCCACCCCTGACCAAATTGGTTATGTTATCTATAGATTACTGACAGTTAATAGAAATGCGCTGTGAAAATCCCTATCTTGTTTTGTTCCGATCTAATTACCAGTGCATGCAGCCCCCAGTCACCTACCGCCTACTTGCTCAATCCATCATGACCTTCTCACATGCACTCCCTTAGAGTTATGAGTCCTTAAAAGGGACAGGAATTGCCCACTCGGGGAGCTTGGCTCTTAATACAGAAGTCTTGCCGATGCCCCCGGTCGAATAAACCCCTTCCTTCTTTAAGTCGGTGTCTGAGGAGTTTTGTCTGCCACTTGTCCTGCTACATTTCTTGGTTCCCTGACCGGGAAGCGAGGTGAATGGCAGATGGTCGAGGCAGCTCCTTAGGTGGCTTAAGCCTGCCCTGTGGAACATCCCTGCGGGGGACCTGACCAGCCCAAGAGACGTGGATCCTGAGAGCGCTCCCCGGTAGGCATTTGCCCTGGTGGGATGCTTCGCCAGAGCAGTGTGTGGCAGGCCCACGTGGAGGATCAACGCAGTGGCTGAACACCGGGAAGGAACGGGCACTTGGAGTCTGGACAGCTAAAACTTGGTAAGACTAGTCTTTGAAACTTGCCCACTCCGTTTGACTGGAAGCGTGGCCTGATCACCCATGGTGTGCCTTTATCGGCACTTTGGTTTCGGTTTTGATTTGGTTTGAATTGCTTGACAGGACCGGTCTTGAGAACTTGCCTACTCCATTTGAGTGGAAGCATGGCCTGATCACCCACGGTGTGCCTGTACCAGCAGTTTGGTTTTTGTTTTTGACTTGACTTGGATAGCTTGATACTTTGGTTTTGGTTTTGACCTGGCTTGGATTTCTGGATACTCTGATTTTGGTTTTGATTTTGGTTTGGTGTAAACTACAAAAGCGTGTGTGTGCCCTTTTTACCCGTTCTTTGTTTTGTGGTGTGCGTGTGGTGTGAGTGTGGTGTTTTGTCTAGAGGAAACATGGGTGAGGCACAAAGTAAGCCCACCCCACTAGGAACTATGTTGAAAATTTTCAAAAAACAGAATTTAACGGAGACTATGGAGTACTATGACACCAGGAAAACTTAAAACTTTGTGTAAGATAGACTGGCCAGCATTACAGGTACGTTGGCCATTAGAAGGAAGCCTTGACAGGTCCCTTGTTTCAAAGGTATGGCACAAGGTAACCTGTAAGCCAGGGAATCCAGACCAGCTTGTTTTAGATCCCCCACCCCCAACACACAGCAGTTGAGAGAACAGCAGCATAAGCGGCTGGCAGAGGCAAGGAGAGACCAGCAGAGAGAGAGAGAAAGGAAAGAGAGAGGAAAAGAGGCAAAGAGAGAGACAGAGGAAGAGACGGAGAGGAAGAGACAGACAAAGATGGAATCAAGGGGGGAGAGAGAGAGAGAGAAAGAGGCAGAGAGAGAAAGGAAGAGACAGAGGCAAAAGGAAAGTCAAAGAGAGAAAGAAAGAGAGAGATATACAAGCAGTTAAGAAAAAAAAAAGTGTACCCTATTCCTTTCAAAGCCATCATACCAATTCTAATTTGGACAAAACAAGGTCTTATTAATAGCAAAGGATAATTAAAATCCCAAACTTACAAGGTTTTCAATAAAAGTAAAGTTTGCTAAAAGTTAACAGTGTAACATGTATTATAGTAACTTCTAATCTTGTGGCCTTAGACAGTCTAGTCCACAGACATGAAAAAAAAAGGTTCACTTTGGAAAAGAATGGTTATCATCTTCGGGAAAAAAAGAGGGGGCAGAATTTATATAAAAAGAGTGTTATATGGTAAATTTTGTCCTGAAATAAATTAACTTGTTGTTTACAGAAAGAAATGTTTGTAATAAGTCAGAAAGTTAAGGCATGTCGAAAAATTGCCTGTAAAAGTTGTGAAAGAAAAAAAAAAAGGTTATTTTTAAAAATGTGTTAAAAAAGAATTTATGCAAAAAAAATGTTGTATAATTTAAAAGTAACTAGGCCTCCTGAATGTAAAACTATTGAAAAAAAAAAACAGTTTATGTGCAAGGTGTATAAGAAAAGCAAAATATACCTTTGGTAAAAGGATTATAAGGAGGCATAAGACTGTACATTTTTACCTACATTAAAAAGTTTAAAAAAAATTATTGCTTTGAAGGTTTAAGCAAGTTTTAAAACGTTAATTGTAAAGAAAATTCTGTGTGTAAATATATTAGCTAAAGTTAAAGAAGTATCATCCAGTTTTTCTGTGAACTGTACATTAAAGTAAAAGCATAATAGGTTTTTCTTAAAGCACCAATCTGCTCTTTAGCAAAAATGATAAAAGGTTAAAAAGAGTCTATAAAATCTTACCTTATGGTCAAACATTAAAAATTAGATAAATATGTCTACAAGATTTTATTAAAATGAGGTTTAACATTAATAACACACTGATATAAAGATAAAATTTAGTTTACCTGGTATAAAAATCATACGAGAAGCATTGTTAAATGTAAAATGGTATTTGACTTTCTTTGGTTTAAAAACTAATAAAAATAAGTGCTAAAGGAAATTCTCAGTAAAAAGGCTCTAAGGACGACAAAGTCCACTGTCAGGGTCCCCACATTTAAAACAAAAGGTGAATTTCTTAAAAATTATATACTTGGTTTATCTTGCACTTTCCTTTCTCGCAAAAACAAAACAAAACAAAAAAAACCTAAAAGCCTTTTAGCACATGTACCACCCCTAGAATTTCCAGTAAACCAGCACCAGCCTGAAGATCACGTTCTCATCGAAAGGTGGAAAGAAGAAAAATTCGAGCCAGCCTGGGAAGGACCCTACCTTGTGCTGCTAACCACCAAAACTGCTGTTCATACAGCAAAGAAAGGATGGACTCATCACACCCGAGTCAAGAAAGCGCCACCCCCTCCAGAGTCATGGGCCATAGTCCCAGGGGAAAACCCTACCAAACTAAAGCTAAGAAAAATTTAGCTATTTTAATCTATCCTATTACTCTTTTCTTCTTTCCTCGTTCTATTGCTGACCTTCTAGTTATTAATATAACCAAGTCAATTTCGCCTCAGACTGTTGCATTTAATGCTTGCCTTATATCCTGTGAGTACTTGCCAAGTCAAAGACAGCTTTCTACTTCAGAAAAGTACTTCTGTCCCCCCTGACTCTCCTCAGACTAGGCATTAGTAAACTAGGACCATTTAATCCAGGGAGATTTCAATAAAGACCCCAGTGCCAACCGGGAGTGTTGTCCCCCAATGTAGAGCTTTCACGCCATAGTTGGACCAACATTCTGTGGACCACTAAAGAGCAAGGATGGACTGCCCCAACCGGTTTTTGTAATTTCCCTAAAACCATACATTCGTTTTACTAGAGGATCATAGAAGTTAAAGACTTAAAACAAACTTTAGCAATTAAGACAGGATGCCAAGATGCAAATGCCTGGTTGAAATGGATCAAATATTCCATCTGCACGTTAAACAAAAGCAATTGTTATACTTGTGCACATGGCAGGCCAGAGGCCCTGATTGTCCCCCTTCCACTAAGGTGGTCCTCCAGTCGACCAGGCATGGGCTGCATGGTAGCTCTTTTCCAGGATTCTACAGCCTGGAGTAATAAGTCATGCCAAGCTCTCTCTCTGCTATACCCCAAAGTCTGGCACCCTGCAGTTCAGCCCCTGAGGTCCATCCAGATTCTGTCTCCCAACACTAAGTTCACTTCATGTCTCTCATGAAGGGAGGAAACTTAGCATTCCTTGGAGACCTGAAGGGATGCAGTGAGCTTAAGAATTTTCAAGAGCTTATCAATCAGTCAGCCCTTGTTCATCCCTGAGCGGATGTGTGGTGGTATTGTGGTGGACCTTTACTGGGCACTCTGCTGAATAACTGGAGTGGCACTTGTACTTTAGTCCAATTGGCTATCCCTTTCACCCTGGTATTTCACCAACCAGAAGGAAAAAATAATAATAAGACATCATAAAGCGAGAGAAGCCCCTCATGGGTCTTTCGACTCTCATGTCTATTTAGACGCAATTGGAGTCCCATGAGGAACACCAGATCAATTTAAAGCTTGAAATCAAATAGCTGCAGGATTTGAGTCAATATTTTAGTAGGTGACAGTTAATAAAAACGTAGATTAGATAAACTATATCTATTACAACCAACAGCAATGAGCTTTTCATGAGTTAAAAGAAAAACTCATGTTGGCCCCAGGCCTAAGGCTACCTGACCTGACAAAACTCTTTACACTCTATGTGTCAGAAAGAGAAAAAATGGCAGTTGGAGCTTTAACCCAGACTGTGGGGCCCTGGCCAAGGCCAGTGGCCTATCTCTCAAAACAACCAGATAAGGTTTCCAAAGGCTGGCCCCCGGGTCTAAGGGCCCTAGCAACAAAGGCCCTGTTAGCACAAGAAGCAGATAAGTTAACCCTTAAGCAAAACCTGAATATAAAGGCCTCCCATGCTGTGGTAACTTTAATAAATACCAAAGGACATCACTGGTTAACAAATGCTAGATTAACCAAGTACCAAAGCTTGCTATGTGAAAATCCCCACATAACCATTGAAGTTTGCAACACTCTAAACCCCACCACCTTGCTCCCAGTATCAGAGAGCCCAGTTGAACGTAACTGTATAGAGGTGTTGGACTCAGTTTATTCTAGCAGGCTCAACCTCCAAGACCATCCTTAAACATCAGTAGACTGTGAGCAGTACGTGGACGGGAGCAGCTTCGCCAACCCCTGCAAAGTGACTCTGGACTCTGAAGAAGACGACAAGCCCTGCCCCAGTCATACGCAGAAGCTGACTGGTCCACACTCAGTCGAAGCATGAGGAAACTCATCGCGGGGCTCATTTTCCTTAAAATTTGAACTTGTACAGTAAGGACTTCAACTGACCTTCCTCAGATTGAGGGCTGTTCCCAGTGTATACATCAAGTCACTGAAGGTAGGACAAAAGGTTGCTATGGTCCTGTTATTTTACGGTTATTGTAAGTGTACTGGAACTCTAAAAAGAACTTGTTTGTATAATGTTATTCTATCCAAGGTATGTAGCCCAGGAAATGATCAACCTGATGTGTATTATGACACATCTGAGCTTAAAATAAGATTAAGAACTGAAGACTGGTGGGGGCTCATAAACAATACAAGTAAAGTGTTAGCCAAAATAGAAAAAAAAGAAAAAAAAAAAAAGGGTGCCCAAACAAGTCACCTTAAAATTTGATGCCTGGGCTGTCATTAATAGTAATAAGTTAGGAATAAGGTGCAGTTCTCTTAATTAGAAAAGAGGCTATATGGCAGAAAATAAGTACATCTGTCATAAATTAGGACTGTGTGGAAATAAATGTAAATACTGGTCTTGTGTCATTTAGGCCACTTGGAAAAAAAAAATGATGAAAAGCATCCAGTACACCTTCAGAAAGGAAAAAATAGCCCTTCCTGTACTCAGGGGCAATGTAACCCCTTAGAGCTAGTAATAACCAACCCCCTTGATCTTCGCTGGAAAAAAGGGGAGCGTGTGACCTTAGGAATCGATGGGGCCAGACTGGATCCTCGAGTAAATATCTTGGTTTGAGGAGAAGTTTACAAACGCTCTCCTGAGCCAGTGTTTCAAACTTTCTATGATGAACTAAATGTGCCAGTACCAGAAATTCCAGGAAAAACAAGAAATTTGTTTTTGCAATTAGTCAAGCATGTAGCACAGTCTCTCAATGTCACTTCATGTTATGTATGTGCAGGAACTGTAATAAGAGATCAATGGCCATAGGAATCCCGAGAATTAGTACCTACAGACCCAGTTCCTGATGAATTCCCAGCCCAAAAGAATTACCCTGATAATTTCTGGGTCCTAAAATCCTCAATTATAGTACAATATTGCATAGCTAGAGAAGAAAAAGAATTCACTGACTCCATAGGACGACTTAGTTGTCTGGGACAGAAACTGTATAATGGTACCACAAAAACAGTCACTTGGTGGAGTTCAAATCAAACAGAGAGGAATCCATTTAGCAAATTCCCAAAGTTGCAAACCATGTGGACCCACCAGGAGTCCCACTAGGACTGGACAGCCCCCACTGGATTGTACTGGATATGTGGGTATAGAACTTATGCCAAATTACTTGACCAGTGGGCAGATAGTTGTGTTATTGGCACTATTAAACCATCTTTCTTCCTACTGCCCATAAAAACAGGTGAACTCCTGGGCTTCCCTGTCTATGCTTCCCATGAAAAGAGAAGCATAGCTACAGGAAATTGGAAAGATGATGAATGGCCTCCTGAGAGAATCATACAATATTATGGGCCTGCTACTTGGGCACAAGATGGCTTATGGGGATACTGGACCCCCATTTACATGATCAACCAAATCATGTGGTTACAAGCTGTAATAATAATCACTAATGAAACTGGCAGAACCTTGACTATTCTGGCCCAGCAAGAAACTCAGATGAGAAATGCTCTCTATCAAAATAGATTAGCTAGCAGCTGAAGGAGAGATCTGTAGGAAATTTAACCTTACTAATTACTGCCTACACGTAGATAATCAAGGGCAAGTAGTTGAAAACATGGTTAGAGATATGACAAAACTGGCACATGTGCCCATGCAAGTGTGGCATAGATTTAATCCTGGGGCCATGTTTAGAAAATGACTCCCAGCACTAGGAGGATTTAAAATCCTTATAATAAGAGTTATAATAGTAATAGGAACCTACTTACTGCTCCCTTATTTGCTACCTGTACTTCTTCGAATGATAAAAAGCTTCATCGCTACCTTAGTTCACCAAAATGCACAAGTGTACTATATGAATCACTATCGATCTGTCTTGCAAGAAGACATGGGTAGTGAAAATGAAAGTGAGAACTCCCACTAATGAAATGAGTGAGAGTCTCAAAAGGGGGGAATAAGGGACGAGACCACCCCTCATATCGTTTTATTCCCAATTTCTGCCTCCAAAGAAAGAAGAAGTAAAAACTAAAAGGCAGAAATGAAATCCACAGGCAGACAGCCCGGTGCTGCACCCTGGGCCTGGTAGTTAAAGATCAACCCCTGACCTAATCGGTTATGTTATCTATAGATTACAGACATTGTGTAGAAATGCACTGTGAAAATCCCTATCTTGTTTTGTTCCAATCTAATTACTGGTGCATACAGCCCCCCGTCACATACCCCCTGCTTGCTCAATCAGTCACAACCCTCTCACAAGCACCCCCTTAGAGTTGTGAGCCCTTAAAAGGGACAGGAATTGCCCACTTGGGGAGCTTGGCTCTTGAGACAGAAGTCTTGCTGATGCCCCCAGTTGAATAAACCCCTTCCTTCTTTAACTCAGTGTCTGAGAAGTTTTGTCTGCCGCTCGTCCTGCTACAATGAGATGTCTTCTCAACTGATACAGTTAGGTGTTTAACACTTTTTTGGCTTTGTTTTTGCAGGCAGTGTCCTTCTGAACTCAGCCTTAAAAATGAATCCAGTTGTTTCACAACCAGGATAAAACACAGAGAGTGGTCGGGTGCAGTTGCTCACACCTGTAATCCCAGCACTTTGGGAGGCAGAGGCAGGTGGATCCCCTGAGGTCAGTAGTTCAAGACCAGCCTGGCCAACATGGTGAAAACCTGTCTCTACTAAAAATACAAAAAAATTAGCCAGGTGTGGTGGTGAGTGCCTGTAATCCCAGCTACTTGGGTGACTGAGGCAGGAGAATTGTTTGAACACAGGAGGCAGAGGTTGCAGTGAGCCAAGACTGTGCCATTGCACTCCAACCTGTGCAACAAGAATGAAACTCTGTCTCAAAAAACAAACAAACACACACACAAACAAACAAACACACAGAGAGAGACAGAGCATGGTCGTTGGTAAATGGCAAACTGATCCCTGGATGTGCTTCAATGGCATGAAGATATGCAAGTGCATGTAGTTAGCATTTTCTCCTTGACTACAGTCATGCAGGTTACTGACATAATAAAAATTGTTATTTTTCCTCTTGTTGAGTTCCATGCTATATTCTTTAACTCAAAAGCCAAAAGCTGGTAACCCATGAGTGGGTGAATTCAGCCCTTAGATGCATTTTGTTGGTCCTATACATAATAAGCCCTCTTGTATTTATTGCTTTGATTAAATTAGTTGATTTTATTTTTTTGAGACAGGGTCTCCCTCTGTCACCCAGGCTGGAGTGCAGTGGTTCAATCATATCTCACTGCATCCTCAACTTCCAGGCCTCAAGATCACCCTGCCTCAGCCTCCCAAGTAGCTGGGACCACAGGTGTGTGCCACCACACCTGGCTAATTTTTTTGTTATTTGTAGAGACAAGGTCTCACTATGTTGCCCAGGCTGCTCTCAAACTTGGGCTTAAACAATCCTCCTGCCTTAGTCTCCCAAAGTGCTGGGATCACAGGCATGAGCCACCACACCCAGCCTCTTGCTTTAATTTTAAAATAGTAGAAAACATGTAAAACTCAGATTTCCCATAAAAAATTAGTTTTCCAATCTAGATTTTAAGCTTCTGTTGAAAATTTGGAAAACATGGAAAGAGAGGTCCTCATTCCCACATGGCAGAGGTCAGCTGCTGTTGAGTGTTAGCAAACCCAAAGATAGGAATATTCACTCTGCAGCTGACATATTCATGTCCACCATTCACTATTGTCTACTTTGTGTTTTTGCCAGCCTATTTCACTTACTTATTTTACCTGCCTCGCTTTGAGTTTGCAGTCCTTGTCTGGCTCAATCACCTCTTTTTAAATGTTTCACCTCTTCAGTATTGTCATGCTTTTGACCTGTTTTTCCCATTTGTCTTCCAGTTATCTCTTTCGTTTTCTAAAGTGCTGATTCAGTTTTCCTGCTTTCAATGACATTCTTGAGACTTTTGTGATTGCTCAATTTGAGGAAGCATTTCATTTTTTTTAACTTTACTGACTTTTACTTCTTTTATACTTCCAAACATACTTTTGTGGAGAAAATGTTCCTTATTTCAGAGTCTATTACCATAAGCTAAAAATTCAGTGCAGCTTAACCTTTAATAGTAGGCCCCTGTTTTTGTGATTGAGGGAAGTTCCAAGTTCATTGGAAAGCACCTGCTGCTTAAAACAATTAAAAACAAACAAAAAGCTTTCTTGAGTACAGCAAATCAAAACTCCCCCCCCAGGGCTTTTGAAAATAGACTGGTGTACGCAGAGCATATTTAAGAACAATTTCTTGTTTGTTGCTATTTTCTTAGGCCTTTTTTCTTATAGAAGATCCTTTCAGGTGAAATTGCAGCAAGCTTTTTAAGCTTTTGATGCCAATATCTCTTAACTTCTCTTGCTCCCATCTCACAAAAATAATAGGACTCTAGGCCGGGTGCAGTGATGCATGCCTGTAATCTCAGAGCTTTGGGAAGCTGAGGATCGCTTAAGCCCAGGAGTTTGAGGCTTCGTTGAGCTATGATCACACCACTGCACTCCAACCTGAGTGACAGAGCGAGATCCCATCTCTAAACATGATGATGATGATAATAATAATAATAATAATAATGGATGCTATAATAAGAAAAGGATGCTACTTTTTTCCTGAATTACCGTCTAGAGTTTGCTTCCTATTGTTTTTCTCACTTTCATCCCTAACGATTTCTCCACTTGGCATTTCTTGACCCTAAACAACCTTCCATAGTTTTCAGGGGGTTTCCCAGACGTCTTGACGCCACAAACTTCATATGCAAGCATGACCCAAATGTAATTAAGGGCAGAAAAGAAAACTAATTTGGGCATGCTCAAATTGGCAAGGCAGGAGCTTCTGCAATTAAGTTGGATCTAGTCTAATGACTTATAAATTGTCCTCAACCTGCACGCTAGAACCTTGTTAGGTCAAAAGCCAGTATTCATTCATCCAATAGGAATTTTTTTTTTTTTTTTTGAGATGGAGTTTTGCTCTTGTTGCCCAGGCTGGAGTGCAATGGCGTGATCTTGGCTCACTGCAACCTCTGTCTCCTTGGTTCAAGCAATTCTCCTGCCTCAGCCTCCCAAGTAGCTGGGATTACAGGTGCCTTCTACCACTCCCAGCTAATTTTTTGTATTTTTAGTAGAGACAGAGTTTCACCATGTTGGCCCGGCTGGTCTCGAACTCCCGACCTCAGGTGATTCACCCGCCTCGGCCTCTCAAAGTGCTGGGATTACAGGCATGACCCACTACGCCCAGCTGGGATTTTCTTTTAGTAAGCTTTTACTTTAAATAACTAAATAATTTCAGACTTAAAGAAAATTTGCAGAAATAGCACAAAGCATTCCTGAATATCCTTCATTGAGATTCCCCAAAAAATAAAATTTTGCCACATCTGCTTAATTTTCTCTCTCTCCTCTATGTATGTCTATCTATTCTATTGTTTTCTGAGTCATTTTAGAATAAATTACAAACTGGATGCCCTTTTCTCTTAAATACTTCAGTGCGTACTGCCTATGAGCAAGGACATCCTCCTATATAACTACAACACCAATATCAAAATCAGGAATTTAACATTTTACAACACTATCAAATATTCAATGGACCTTATTTAAACTGTATCGATTATCTCAATAACATTATTTATAAGAACAGAAACTCAGTTTGGGTCACACATTGTATTCAGTTGTCACCCCTCTTTGGTCTCCTACAATGTGGAACAGTTTCTCAGTCTTTTCCCTATCTTTCATGACCTTGACTTTTTTTTAAGATTGCAGGTCAGTTATTTTGTAGAATATTACTCAATTTGGTTTGCCAAACACTTTTGGGTAATTAGATTAAGATTATGCAATTAAGATTATGCACGTGGCTGACCCATCTGAGGAAAGTCCAGGCAGAGCAAAGAGCTAGAGCCAAGGCCTTGAAGTAGAGCTTATCTGTAGTGTTCTAGAAACGGCAAGTGGCCAGAGGCGGGGCAGTGGCGGGGAAGGAGTCGGTGGGGGGTGGTAATAGAAGAACATGATATCAGAGAATTAACAAGGGTTAGGCCCTCTGGGCCTTGCAGACTATTATAAGCACTTTTTAGCTTTTATTCCAAGTGAGCTGGGAAACCATTAAAATATTTTAAACAAAGAAGTAACATGATGGACCCTGTTCCTACCCCACAGAGCAAGTTAAGCCTTGGCTCCCTCACTGATAAAGCGGGAGTAATGACAGCTCCTCCTTCATGTTACAGTAGAGACTTACGGGAGATAACATATGGAAAGTGCTTAGCACAGGGCCTGGCAAGTAATAAGCGCTCAATAAATAACTTCTATTATTTTTGTTCTTATCTCGGGAAATGACTCGCCTGTTTTCCCAGGCCAGTGATGTGTGCAGGGCCCTGGTTTCATTTCTCCTGTGTGCTTGCTTAGCTGCCAGACTTCCTGCTTTTCTCATTAACAAAATTCCTTGCTCATAAGGCAACATAACACACAGCAGTTGTTAACTTTGTGGCCGGACCACGAACCTCCTGAAACTGAATGCAAAGTCTCATGTATATGTAGTTACACACATGGGGTGTGAGGCTGAGATTCTCCAAGTGCTCCATGACCCCAAAATGCTATAGAAGAAGCGGGTTTAACTGGATTCTGGAGAAGAAGTTCTGGGAACAGCTCAGCAAATAGCTAACTTTCTGATCCTTCCGAAGTCATCTGACATTTGGTAACATCAGTTTCCATATCCATCATGAGGAAGTTCTGTGAGATTACATTTAAGGTTACTTCTAGGTCAAGAATTCCATGACTGGATGTTTTTGGCATTAATTAAATAAATGTATTGGTAGAGAGTGTGTCTCTCTTCTTCCGCCTTCAAACAGCCCTCTACAATGGCTAGTAATTTCCAGAACTAAGATGTGTAATTTGGGCTCTCTGCTTTGTTTCCCTTTTACATCTATGCAAACACTTATGGGGCTGTTATCATGCAGTCCCTTTGACCTGCCTCTCCCTGCATAGATAGCCAAGAGAGCATCTCTTTGGCCCAGCACACAGTCACTGCAGGGGAGAAGGGGAAAGAAAGGAAACAACTGTTGATTGTACTCCTACTACATCCTAGAATATAGTGTTGACGTGTTTGCTCATTTACCACTCATGAACTCTTTGTGTTATAGGTATTATCTCTACTTTATAGATATGGAAACCAGAAATCAGAAACATTTAAGGTCACCAAACATATAAATGCTGGAATTTGAACTCAAGTTTTTTCTGTCTATCTCCAACAATCCGTTTTTCCATTTCTTTATCTTGCCTTCCAGAGTAGTTGTGTCTTCGGCCATGTACCACAATTCAGTCACTCATTCATTCCATCGGGGATCCTGCCAATAGTGCTCACTACAAGACTTCTTTTTTAACAGCCTCCAAATGAAAGGAGCACCACTCTCCTTTATCCAGCCAGAATGCTGAATGCGGTGTTCTTATTTCAGGCACCCACTTCCTGAGAAGCTAATGCAGTCATGGCATTTATGTCCCTTACTAACTTCAGCTTGAAATTAGCCTATAGTTCATTTCCTCCTCTTTGAAAGAATGGTTTTTCTCTATATTCTCTCTATATATATTATGAAACAGACTTGGAATTAGAGCATGTTTTCTGCAGATTTCCCTAGGTTTCACAGCAAATAATAGTGAGATTTTTTTTTCCCCTAAAAACTACATTAGGTAAAAAACAGACAGACATACTAGAACAGAAAAGTGATTAGATCCGTATTGAATGAGAATATTTAGTTCTTCCTTGAGGCATATTATGTGTATTTGGCAAATGTTGCTTAAGTGAAGGTTTAAAAAAAAATAAATAAATAATGAGTTAAAGACTGAAAAAAATGAGTATGAGTTACAGGATTTTGGATTATTGATGAGGGAATTATTGAGGCTACATGGTCTTCTATCTGAATATCCATTCCTCCATCTCATGAGGGTCACAACATTAGAAGATTTTTAACATTACTATTTATGCATCCACCCTTTGTTCCACATTCTTGTTCTGACAGTTGAGAAACAGAAACACTTCAGCAATTAAAAAAAAAACTTTTTATGAAAAATAAATCACAATCTCACCACTTGGGAGTGCCTAACCCCTTACAAACTTAATCTACTATAGATCCCTCTCTTTCTCTCCCTCTTCCCTCTCTACCTACATTGCAAATTAGGAGTATCATTAAACTAACTTTAAAAAAAATAACTGCTTTCAAATGCTGGAGTTCAAAGTTTTTTTTAGTAAGTCAAGAATACGTAGTTTTAACACCTGGTTGGCAGACTAGACCTCCCGGGATTACCCAGCACTTCTTGTGCAGAGCAGAAGTCCTTCCTGGGGCATCTGCCAGAGGGTCTTTAGGGACCCAACTGGACCCTTCCGGGGAGAGGGTCTTCAAAACTTTGCAAAATAACCCACTCCATGGCTTTTTCTAGCACTATTCATTATCTTATTTTCACATCTCCTCATAATTTGTATATCCCTCCTTCACTCTGTACTTCCTTCCCTGTAGAACAAACGTGAGACATGTCAGTAAAAATGGCTAGAGGGATACAAGGTGGGGCCTGGTCTGGCACTACTCACAAACAGAAAAACTGGTGCATTAAACAACTGACTTTAAAGGGAACCGTTCTAGAAATGATGAGAGAGAATGGGGCCATGGCCATAATCTGCACATCATTTGAAATGCTCTAATATTATGAAAAGAGCACTGACTTGAGAAGGGAAAGACCAGGGTCTGCCACCAATTTGTTGGGTGATTTTAGCAAATCATTTAATTTCTCTGGCTCACCAGAAAAATGAGGGTAACGTTACAAACTTCTCATGATAAACGAGTGACATGAAATGTATATTTTAAAGCGGTTCAGAAAGCTATGCATTAGCAAAGAATGTATGACTACGTTTATATAGGTTACATGTTGATTTTTTAACAGGGATCTATATGCACTGATTGCCTGTGGTGTACATTTTTCCCTTATTGTGTCCTTTGTCAACTAAAGTGAGACATCGGAAAAAAAAAAAAAAGCAATACATGCTTTATAAAAGGTGCTTGGTAAATTGGTGGGAATTCTTTGCTGACCTCTGAGTATCACAACAAATTCTCAAAGACATCTTTTTTTTTTTTTTTTTTTTTTGGTGAGATGGAGTTTCACTCTGTTGCCCAGGCTGGAGTGCAGTGGCGTAATCTCAGCTCACTGTAACCTCTGCCTCCTGGGTTCAAGTGATTCTCCTGCCTCAGCCTCCAAAGTAACTAGGATTACAGGGGCCCACCACCATGCCCAGATAATTTTTGTATTTTTGGTAGAGATGAGGTTTCACTATGTTGGCCAGGCTGGTCTTAAATCACTGATCTCAAGTGATCAGCCTGCCTCGGCCTCCCCAAGTGCTGGGATTACAGGAATAAGACACTGCACATGGCCCTCAAAGACATCTTTTATCCTTGGTACCCTTTCACAGACACAGGAGATATCTGTTAGCAAATGGAATGTAAATGATTTTCAATTTCCCTTCTAAACGAATCAATTGGTAATCAGATTCCTGGAGCTTGAATTGAGAGAATGACCTCCTGATTGGGTAGGGAAGAATTCTGTGATTTGTTAGGATGTCTGCCACAGATGGCTGTGTGAAGTGACAGTAAATGTGCCACATATCAACCATGACCATCTTAAATACACCAAATACACCATGACTTAAGGGCAACTAGATGTATATGTACAACAGGACACTTATTTCCCTAAGCTTGGATCTCAGGTCCCCTGTTCCCAATAGTAACCAACTGAGATTTATACAAAATGTGACTGTGTATCATGCCTAGTTATATGTTCCTATGTTCCTGTCAACACCACGGTATCTAGAATAATAATTCATTCTCCAAGGTGATGGGAAGCTATTTTAGTCTCTACAAATTAAGTATGCAGTTCACCCAGTTACCCCAAGATTCCGAAAGTCTCCACTATGGAGTAGAGTTACTGACTTTCTGATGACTGTATTGTTGAAGGTGGGCAGCTGCTCATGTACCTGGTTTACTAAGCTCCCCTGGTCATGTTTTTCATCTTCTAGTTCCTTCTGTTTCTCTCAGGCAAGAAGGCAATGACTACTCAGTCCTTATTTTCAGCCTCTTACTCTCAATCTCCATGGAATTTGTAATCAAAAGTTTAGTTTTCACCTGGAAATGGCTGTTTTCCTGTCCCACAAGAGGTCTTTTAGAATGTTTGGTCGGGATGGTGCAGTCATCTGTATGATTAGTTGACACTAGTTTAATATGTCTGTCTCTTAGCTACTTTTGTTTCATGAAGCACAAAATAATGTCCTCTTCATGAACCACACTTCAGAATGTTGCATTTCAGTACCATGTACAATACTCTAGTATTTGTCTTTAGATTGCTTCAAATGGCTTTTCTCAAAGACTAAAGTGCTTTACTCACCTCTCACTTTCAGCAGCGTCGACAGTTTTCATATCATTATTTTTCCTTCCTGTACCCTGCCTCATGAGAATTGGCTGTTGTCTCTCTTCCCAAGGAATGACATTTCTTTCAAGGCCTATGTTACTAACGTGACTCAGAATTTGATGCCAAAGTAGCCCTAAGAAAATCAGAATGTGGCAGTCCATGGCTCTAGTTGCCCAGTCAATGAAAGAGAATGTTTCCGGTTCTCTGCTTTTTGGAGATTCTTACCTCAGCGCATTTGAGGATTCAGAAGAGAAGTTAACTCTAGCAACCTACAGAGCATTCTACTGGATCACCTCACCAGCTGGCAAGAGTGCCTGACATATATTAGGCACTTAATAAATATTTATGGATGAATAAATGAATGCAATTTTCAAGGAAGGAAGCATAATGAGGCCCCTAACAGAGGAGACTCATCTGAGTCTTGACTGGTGGCTGTGACTTCTCCTAGTAGATTTCAAATATGCGGTAATTTTGCAGTAAGGCAGGGCAGGAATGGAAGTTTTGATATTTGGAACAAGGTAACTAAAAAAAAAAAAGGAACTGATAAATCTTAATTGGTTCATTCACTTATTCTTTTCTCCCTCACAGGTCAAATTCACATTTTTTTTCCACAGGTCAAATTCACATTTTGGTTAAAAAANCACAGGTCAAATTCACATTTTTTTTCCACAGGTCAAATTCACATTTTGGTTAAAAAAGGAAAAAGAGGCCGGGCGCAATAGCTCACATCTATAATCCCAGCACTTCGGGAGGCCGAGGTGGGTGGATCACCTGAGGTCAGATCAGCCTGACCAACATGGTGAAACCCCATCTTTACTAAAAATACAAAAATCAGCTGGGCGTGTTGGCAGGTGCCTGTAATTCCAGCTACTCAGGAGACTGAGGCAGGAGAATTACTTGAACCTGGGAGGCGGAGGTTGCAGTGAGCTGAGATTACGCCACTGCACTCCAGCCTGGGCGACAGAGTGAGACTCTGTCTCAAAAATGATAAAAATAAATAAATAAATAAATAAATTCATGTTCAGTCAAGTTCACAGATGAGAAGGACTTTGATGGAGCAGAAACAAGGAATGGGCTTGGAGGTGTATAGGAATGGACCACCAGCACCCACATGGAATGAAAATAAGGTCACATATAACAGACATGAATCCAAAATCAGTAGGCAGAGAACTTTCTCATGCTCCCACAAGGTTATTGTGGAAGCTGGGGTGAACATGGAAATAAAGAAGTGTCAAAGAGGAGGGGACTTCTGAGATCCTAACAGGACCACTGTGAGTGCCTAGAGTGAAAATATGTTCTTCTGCACACCTGCGTACAGTTTCATTAGTTAAATTGTAGGCAACTCAGTGGTTCACAAAACAGCCATCCCTGTCTCCCTGTTCAGAGCTCCCCAGTGGGAACTTGCTGAGCTTGAGATACATTGATGTCACCCTTCTACAGAGAACTTCCAAAACTCCTGCTGCTGTGGCGTCCAGATCCAACCTAGGTCCTGCCGTATGCCAGCTTCGTGTTTCACACTCAGGTTTCTTACTTCCAATAAATCCTGTTTGGAGGTTATGTTAGCCAGAATCAGTTTCTGTCACTTGCAATCAAAGAAACATAATAAAGAATGCCCTTCTTTTTCTTCCTTCTAGCAAAAATTTTCAAAGATACATTAAAAAAATAAAAAAGAATGCCTTCTTCAGCCCCTGAACAGCTAAGATTTATGCATCCAGGGAAACTGAGAAGATTCTGAAAATAAATAGCAGGTTTAAGATACTTGTCTGGACTCTAGTTTCTTTTGAAATAAATACAATTCCAGTGCCATTCTCCAAGATGACTGCCACTTGAAAAGTTAACTTCCTTAGTAATTCTTGTGTCTTTAAGTACGGCTTCATGAAAATTACTGTATGCTTCTTTTAAAACTGAACACGAGATTGGCAAAATATTGGCAAGTTGGATAGTGGGTATATGGAGATTATTACACTTTTCTACCTTTATGTATGTTTGAAATGTCCATAATAAAAAGAGTTTAAATGTTGTCATTCCAAAGGCTTTTATTATTTTGGATTTTCTTTCCACTGGTAAGCCAGGTGTTACTTTGTATGGTCCCACGTGCTGTAGGCAGCCTCCTCAGCCCATGTAAGTGTGGTTTTCTTTCTTTGAAAGCCTGTAACTGCATTTGGCACTTCCTTAATCCCCATTGAGTAAATTCACTCCAGGAATCGTTTATTGAGTGTCTTAGTCCATTCGGGCTGCTATAAGAAAATTCCAAAAACTGGGTAGCTTATCAGCAACAGAAATTTATTACAGGTCTGGAGGCTGGGAAGTACAAGTGCAAGGCATCAGCAGATCCAGTGTCTGGTGAGTGCCTGAGTTCTGGTTCACAGATGGTGCCTTCTTGCTCTGTCCTCATGTGGTAGAAGGAGTGAGCTAACTCTCTGAGATATCTTTGATAAGAGTACTAATCCCATTCAGAGGGTTCTCCTCATGACCAAATCACCTCCCAAAAGCTCTGCTTCCAAATAATGTCACCTTGGTTGGAGGTGAGGATTTCACCATAGGGATTTGTGGGGGGACACAAATATTCATACCATGGCAATAAGCAATGCAGATTTTGCTGTAGACGACATAAAGGAGAAGATCTATATCATAAGCCTAACTAAATTTCCCTGTAGGCATTTCTATCCTCCTGAAAGTCTCTATCCTCCTGCAGCAGACCAACCACAGTGTCTCCACTTGCCTCTCTTTTCTTTTCTTTTCTTTTAAATAAAAGAGATAATGTCTTGCTATATTGCCCAAACTGGTCTCAAACTCCTGGCCTCAAAGAATCTTTCTGCCTTGGCATCCTGAGTAGCTGGGATTATAGGCATGAGCCATTGTGCCTGGCTCCACTTCCTTTCTTACACAGAGTAATTTAGCTCTACCTCAGCCTTCTAGTCCTGGGAACTACATCCCTAAAGGTGTTGAATACCCACACTTTAAAGTAAATTTTGGCCAGGCATGGTAGCTCACATCTGTAATCCCAGTACTTTGGGATGCTGAGGCACGAGGATCACTTGAGCTCAGGAATTCAAGGCCACCCTGGACAACATAGCAAGATCCTGGCTCTACAAAAAATAAAAATAAAAAATTAGCCAAGCATGGTGGCATGCACCTGTCATCCCAGCTACTTGAGAGGCTAAAGTGGGAGAGTTACTTGAGCCCAGGAGGTCAAGGCTGCAGTAAGCTATTATGGCACCACTGCACTCCAGCCTCAGCAACAGAGCAAAACTCATCTTGGGAAAAAAAAGAAAAAAGACAACTTTGATCTACCTGAATACAGTTTTTATTTTAGTTTCATTCTCTCACTCTTGATATGCTTTACCCTGTGCATTTCAAATGCCTAAGGCTCCCACACACCAGGCTACTTCCCTCAAATCAAAATTCTCCTTAAATGCTTCTTCACACTAGAAGTAAATTGCTAGAGGAATTGGGAGTAGGGGAAGAAAGACATAAAGAAGACTCACAAATTTATAAAGCAAAGAACAGCAGAAGAGAATTCTTCTTGCCTTCAGGGTATGGAATTCATACATCCCACCTCCCATGTTTACCTATTGCTACTTAGTGGCTTAAACAATAGCAATCATTTATTTTGCTCAAGAGTCTACAATTCAAGCAAGACACCTTGTCTCTGCTCATGCAATGTGAACTGGGGTGGCTCGAATATGGGCATATCTCCTTTCAAGATGATTCACTCACATAGGTAGTTGGTACTGACTGTTGGCTGGGGACTCAGCCAGAGCTTGAGCCAGGGGACCTTGGTTCCTTTCCATATGAGCCTCCGTGCAGGCTATGTGCACTTCCTCACAGTATGGTGGCTGGGTTTTCAGAGTAAGCATATCAAGAGAACAATATGGAAGTGTATGATCTAGTTTCAGAAGTCACCTAGCATCAGCTCCACTGAACTCTGCTAGTTGAGGCAGTTGCAAAGGCCCAACCAAGTTCAAGGGCTGTTCTTGAAAAGTATATGGGACAGAAGGTATTGTTGCAGCCATCTTTGGTCATAGATGCCATAAAGCTTTCTGCATCTCTCAGCCATCTTTGGCACATCTTTCTGCCACAGATGCCATAAGGCTCTATGCATCTCTTGGGATCAGAGCAGCAAACTACCTGTTCCTAGTAAAGCATCTCTAGGAGGGTTGCTGAAGTGATGGCCAGAGGCCCAACTCAGATGATCAATTATGACGGCATAAATTCTGTCATACCAGCTAAGTCTTTCTGGTAACTTTATAAAGGTTTTCAGAGACTTAAGTGTGGTTGGAATTTGTAATAATAGTTGATTCCTCCAGCTATTCTGACTCAAATCTGTGGTAGGATCCAGGCTTCTGAATTTTAATAAGGACTACAAGTATTTCTGAAGCAGGTGGTCCTCCTACTATGAGACAAGTACGTTTCCCTGTAGGTGGTAATTGAAGGAGCTCTAGTCTAATACTATAGATATGGACCATACTTAGAGGCTGCAGGTAGAGCTCCTGAATTAATGAGACAAGGAATTGACATTCTGAACTAAAGTACCCTGTGTTTCCTGCCCTCTCCTTTCCACTTCATTTTTCCTTTTCCATTTTTGCCCTAGTTCCTGCATTCTGGCAACTGGTACTCTCTATAGGGAAACAGCCTCTATTCAGTCTTGGGAGCAGAGCATTTCTCATTTAACAAGTATCCCTTAGATTTTGCAGCAATTCTGGTTCCCTGTTCATCTCTCTAATTTTCTCCATCCTCTCCAGAATGTTAAGGTTTTCATAGGTCATTTCCACTACAGCAGCTGGTTTTCACCCTGGAATTTTTAGGTCTCCTCTTAGGGAAGATGTTGTTTCAACATCTTCCAGTGAAGAACACCCTTCAAATGACTTCCAAGTAATGTCACTGTAATCCTAAATTCTGATGCAATTCCCCCTCAAATCTTGTCTGTGGTTGGGTACAGTGGCTCACACCTATAATCCCAGCACTTTGGGAAGGCCAAAGGATTTCTTTGGAGGACTGCTTGAATCCAAGAGTTTGAAACCAGCCTGGGCAACATAGTGAGACTCTGTGTATGAGTCCGTTCTCATGCTGTTATGAAGAAATACTCAAGACTGGATAATTTATAAAGAAAAGACGTTTAATTGACTCACCATTCCACATGGCTGGGGGGGCCTCAGGAAACTTACAACCATGGTGGAAGGCACCTCTTCACTGGGTGGCAGGAGAGAGAATGAGAGCCAAGCAAAGGGGGAAGCCCCTTATAAAACCTTCAGATCTTGTGAGAACTCACTCACTATCGTGAAAACAGTATGGGGAAAACCGCCCCCACAATTCAATTATCTCCACCTTGTCCCACCCTTGACACATGGGGCTTATTACAATTCAAGGTGAGATTTGGGTGGGGACACAGAGCCAAACCATATTACTCTGTCTCAACAAAAGAAATTTTTTTTAATTAGCAAGTGTGGTAGCACACGCCTGTGGTCCTAGCTACTCAGGAGGCTGAGGTGGGAGGGTCACTTGAGCCCAGGTTGTCAAGGCTGCAGTGAGCTCTGATCCAACTACTGCATTCCAGCCTGGGTGACAAAGTGAGACCCTGTCTCAAACAAACACAAATTTTTTTTTGGTGTCTTTCTTCTCTGGCTCTTGTATAACATCTACTTCAGTGGTCTCACTCCTGGTATTCAACTCCTCTACTCTTTGATTTTCCACACAGGACCAGGACTGTGTGTGTGTGTGTTTGTTTTTTTAAATTCAATCTGTTTGCTAAACTAGTTTATTTCCTCCCCTATCACATGCAAAGCTAAGCCACTGGCTAAATCACATTTTTCTTCATTTTCTTTCCTTTTTCCATCATTCATGTATTGACTGCCACATCAAAACCTATTATTATAAAGCTGAAAAATTGAACCAAAACTATTTCTCCATTATTTTCTGTGATTTTTTTGTGTGTTCAAGCCTACGCAATATTGGAATTTAAAGGGATAAATAGCACTTGAATTAAGTAATTTATGACTATAGTTGGCTTTAAAAGCCTAATGAGACCAGAGTGGGTGAAAGAAAGAAAAATTTCCTACACATCTATAGGGAAATATCCAAGTATCAACAGAAGACATAAAATTATGTGTTGTATTGTGTTCCCCTAAATATTCAAAAAATTAAGAAATTCTTTTTATGATTATTATTATTATTTTCTTTTTTTTTTCCCTGAGACAGAGTCTCCCAGGCTAGAATGTAGTAGTGTGATCTCGGCTCACTGTAGCCTCCGCCTCCCAGATTCAAGCAATTCTCCTGCCTCAGTGTCCTTAGTAGCTGGGATTACAGGTGCCCACCACGCCCAGCTAATTTTTGTATTTTTAGTAGAGATGGGGTTTCACCATGTTGGTCAGGCTGGTCTCAAACTCCTGATCTCAGGTGATCCGCCTGCTTCAGCCTCCCAAAGTGCTGGGATTACAGATGTGAGCCACCCCACCCAGCAGTGCAGCAGATTTCATAGGCATGCTTGAGGAGGCAGTGTCTGATTTACGTAGGGCCCACAGATTTGTTTGACCAGGTGTGATGTTTTACATAGTGTATAGGGAAGACTGGTCACCCCACCCTAATCTTATTATGCAAATGGGCTTTCCACTTGGCCAGCACCTTCTTGCCTGCTCCTTATTGTACACATGGCTGGCAGAAATAAAAGATGGAGCCACCATTTTGAACATGACTAGTCCCAGGTAGTATATTCTTATTGGCACGACTGCTGGCGTTTGCCTGTGCAAGCTTCCAGCTTGCTTGTCTATGTCTATAGCTTGATTTTATAGGCTGCAGCACCCATTCCCTAGCCCCCTACCTGCCAAATTATCCATAAAAGCTGTAGTCTCTGAGTTCTCACAAAGGCTGATTTGAGTAATAAATTCTCATCTGTCCTGTCACTTGGCTAGTCCTGCGTTAATTAAAAGCTTTTTCTCTTTTTGCAAAAATCTTAAAAAAACCAAACACACAAAAAAACACAACCTCTTTCGCACTGCTATACTGCTGTCTCAGTGAACTGGTTTTATTTGTGCAGTGGACAAGAACCTATTGGGAGATTACAACATCACTTCTGTCATCTGGTTTTATTATGAACTCTACACAGATTCCACCCTAATTCCACTCCAGACACCCCACTCCTTGCCTGTCATCTCAAGAATGTCAAACTATTCAGTATTTCCTCTATATCAGTACCTTACCGACCTAGGCGCTCACTTCTTGCTGACTAAACCTTATTTCTTAGGTTCTGCTGATTAAATGAATTCTATTCCTCTTCTATAATTATTTGTTGACAACTTTCATTTGTTACTCTTTCTAAATATTGTGTTATTTACTTTGAAAGGACAATACACATACATGGTACAAAATTCAAAAGCTTCTATGAAAGGGTGTACAATGAAAAGTAAGTCTTCTTTCTGCTTCTGTCCCCAAGGCACCCTGCCCTGCCTTGTGAAGGTATTCACGGATGTGTTTCTTTTGTGTATTCCAACATTATTCTGGGCTTTATTTTCTTCATTTATCAATGTAACCTGAGGACTTTTCCTTTTTGAACGTTAAAGCTGCCAAATTCTTTTTAAAGACAATACATTCTACAGTCTATTTGTTTCCAACAAAATCAGATATACAAAGTAAACCCAAATATACACAACCATTCCTTTCTTACAAAATATATCTTCTGGCCGGGCACAGTGGCTCATGCCTGTAGTCCCAACACTTTGGGAGGCTGAGACGGGTGGATCATCTGAGGTCTGGAGTTCGAGACCAGCCTGGCCAACATGGTGAAATCCCGTCTCTACTAAAAATACAAAAATTAGCTGGGAGTGATGGCGGGCACCTGTGATCCCAGCTACTCAGGAGGCTGAGGCAGGAGAATCGCTTGAACCTGGGAGGCGGAGGTTGCAGTGAGCCAAGATCACACCATTGCACTCCAGCCTAGGGGACAAGAGTGAGATATATATATATTATATGTGTGTGTATATATATATAATGTGTGTGTGTGTATATATATATGATTGAGGTAACACTTTTTCCTTATTTTAAAACAGAAACCAATTTCACCTCCAACATAGTGTGTTGGCTAGTTCACTGGGGATTCCCCAAGGTATATAGTAGACACTTAATAAACATTTGTGAATGAACAAATGAATAAATGAGTTCTTCTAGTGCTTAGTGGGGCTCGGAATTCGAAGCTGGTAGAACACAAGAAATACATTTGCCCACAGGATTTAGAACAGGCCAAGAATGGCAATTCTTATAATAGTGATCTTGATGGGAGTACTAACTAAGCTTGGTTCACATGAACGTGTAGCCTCAATCATGATATGCTGAGATGTTATTTGTGAACAGGCATGGAATAAAATTGTTCCTGAATGTTAAACTAGTGTTCCTGTCATTTCTATATGTAACAGGAAGAAAATACTTCCACGTCCCCACTCCTGGGGGATTGCCTTGACAAGGGGTTGGTGACTTTACAGCTTTGCCTCTTAATTTAGAGAATAGTATGAGGGTGAGGTAATACTATATCACTAGGGCTTGATTTTTTCTCAAACTCTCTTCTTGTCTTTCTCTACACTTCCTTGTTGATCTCATTCATTACCATGAATTCAAGCACCATTTTTGTGCCAATAAACCCTAAATTTGTATTTTCACCCCCAGTCTCTCCTTTGACTGAAAAACTCTTTTTTCTTTTGTTGAGACAGGGTTTTGCTCTGTTGCCCAGGCTGGAGTGCAGTAGCATGATCTTGGCTTTGTAACCTCTGACTCCTGGGCTCAAGTGATCCTCCCACCTCAGCCTCCCAAGTATCTGGGACTAGAGACATGCAACACCATGCCTGGCCAGCTTTTGTATTTTTTGTAAAGATGGAGTTTTACCATGTTGCTCAGGCTAGTCTTCAACTCCTGGGCTCAAGTGATTCTCCCGCCTCAGCCTCCCAAAGTGTTGTGATTATAGGTATGAGCCACCGTGTCCGGCCAACTGATGAACTCTTGACATCTGCTTTCTCTACATTTTCTCCTGGAGGTTTTAAGCACCTCACACTTAACAAGTTGAAAAACAGCTTTAGATTTTCTCAAAACCTATTCTTCCACTCAGCTCTGATCTTCCCCATTTTGTTTTCTGGCTCCACCCTCTACCTGGCTGCTGAAGCCAGAAAACAAGAAGCAATCCTGAATTTCTTCCTTTTCTTCCTATCCCCTAATCTAACTCATTAGCATAAAGCTTTTCTTGATTGTGCGTCTCAGAGTTTGGACTCATGTAGTCTTGAAGGCTGGAAACATTTTAAGAAAATGGCTACCTGTTGCCTGGGCACAGTGGCTCACACGTGTAATCCCAGCGGAGGCAGAGGCGGGCGGATCACAAGGTCAGGAGATCGAGACTATCCCGGCTAACATGGTGAAACCCCGTCTCTACTAAAAATACAAAAAATTAGCTGGGCGTGGTGGCGGGTGCCTGTAGTCCCAGCTACTGGGGGAGGCTGAGGCAGGAGAATGGCATGAGCCCGGGAGGCGGAGCTTGCAGTGAGCTGAGATTGCGCCACTGCACTCCAGCCTGGGCGACAGAGCAAGACTGCATCTCAGGGAAAAAAAAAAAAAAAAAGAAAGAAAGAAAGAAAGAAGAAAAGAAAATGGCTACCTGTTTACTGTTAGAAATTTATATCTTTTTCTCTAAGTGAAAATTGGGAATTCCTGGGAAATATTCTTCTTTTTTTTCTGGGAAAAAATAATTTTGTTTTCAGTTTTTCAAAAAAGCTGTCTTGTTTTGAACTAATCACCTGATGTTTTAAAAGCTTATCTTCAATATGAATGAAGGTTTAGAGTTCACGGGAGCAGACAACTAACTTGGTTTTATTTTATTTTATTTTATCTTATTTATTTATTTTTTTGCGACGGAGTCTCGCTCTGTCTCCCCCAGGCTGGAGTGCGGTGGCGCGATCTCGGCTCACTGCAAGCTCCACCTCCCGGGTTCACGCCGTTCTCCTGCTTTAGCCTCCTGAGTAGCTGGGACTACAAGCGCCCGCCACCAGGCCTGGCTAATTTGTCGTGTTTTTTAGTACAGACGGGGTTTCACCATGTTAGCTGGGATGGTCTCGATCTCCTGACCTAGTGATCTGCCCGCCGCGGCCTCCCAAAGTGCTGGGATTACAGGCGTGAGCCACCGTGCCCGAGCTTATTTTGTTTTTTGAGATGGAGTCTCATTCTGTTGCCCAGGCTGGAGGGCAGTGGCTCATCTCTGCTTACTGCAACATCTGTCTCCCAGGTTCAAGCAATTCTTCTGCCTCAACCTCCCGAGTAGCAGGGACTACAGGCACGCCTCACCATACCCGGTTCATTTCTGTATCTTCTTTTTTTTTTTTTTTAATTGAGCCTTGCTCTGTCACCAGGCTGGAGTGCAGTGGCACAATCTCGGCTCACTGCAACCTCCGCCTGCCAGGTTCAAGGGATTCTCCTGCCTCAGCCTCCCGAGTAGCTGGGACTACAGGAGCCCATCCCCACGCCCAGCTAATTTTTTTGTATTTTTAGTAGACGGGGTTTCACCATGTTGGCCCAGATGGTCTCAATCTCTTGACCTCGTGATCCACCCACCTCAGCCTCCCAAAGTGCTGGAATCACAGGCCTGAGCCACTGCGCCCGGACTCATTTTTGTACTCTTAGTAGAGATGGGGTTTTGCCATGCTGTCCAGGCTGGTCTCCAATTCCTGACCTCAAGTGATCTGCTCCCCTTGGCCTCCCAAAGTGCTGGGTTTACAGGCATGAGCCACCGTGCCTGGCCTCTAACTTGGCTTTAGATGACAATTATTTATAGTTGTGTCTCAGCCTGAACAAACAAAATCCCAGCTCCTCCAACAGCCATTCCTGAGTCTACAGGCCAGACTGAAAAGACCTGATATGCACTGTCTCCTGAAAGAGAGCAGATTGGGGGTAATGCTGGAATAGAGGATAAAGGAGCATAAAAGGATAATCATTTAGGAGAAAGTATATTGGTTACTGTCCTTCAAATTTCAAACTGGAGATCGGTCAGCCTCAGCATCTCAGATTAATACATCTGCTCTGTTCTGTTTCAATCAATAAAAACAAAAAGATGAACAATGAAACATTTTTGGTCATACAAATGTAGCATCAGTCTCTGCCCCCTACCTCCTATCTTTGGGAACTTTCTGGACTTTATGAAGTTGTCCAAAGGCAATTATATCAGATTAGAATATTAAATATACTGTTTAATAATCTAGAAGTCTGTCCCCTGCCGGTGATGTGGGAGCTTGGTGAGCAGGGGAAGGAGTACAGCAGGGAGGTGTTTCCCATGCGATGCCATGAGGGGGAGGAAAAGACTAAAACTGCCTTTGCAAAGATTATGACAGTGAGAGAAGTCTAGCATGGCTGACTCCATCTTGCTACTAGTCTCTCCAGCTGGCTGTCCTCACTTATTCCTGGGCATACACCAAGCTAACCACAGGAGGAATTTAGTTTATAGTTTAACTCTGAAGCAAGGATAATAGTCTCTCCCTAAAACTAGCCCCCTCCTTGCTCAGGGACTAAGACCACCTTTGTAAGACTAATGGAAAGTCACAAGATTAGAATTATGGGAGAGACCTGAATTTTGCTAAAACGTAGGCATGGTTAAAGAATAACCAGCCATTGTTTTTCTATAATCCCTTACCGCTCAGGAGTCATGAAGCCAGAGTTCACAAGATTTGTGGCTTCCCAAATTGCTCCTACAGATAACATCACTATTGTAGAACCTAAGATCGGTCTTTTGAGATGTTCTTCAGACTTTTGCATTCTGGTGACTGACTGACCACCTGGACCCCATGACTCATGACTCAACCTGTCCTGTGACCTCCACCCAAAGGCAGACTTAACACATGAGGACTGTTTTCCACACTCCTATGATTTCATCCTCAACCAATCAGTAGCACCCATTTCCTAGCCCCCCTGCCTGACAAATTATACATTAAAACCCTTGCCTCTAAGTTCTTGGGGAGGCTGATTTGAGTAATAAGCTCTCACTGGTTGCTTGGCTAGCCATGTGTTAATTAGACTCTTTCTCTACTGCAATAGTGCTGTCTCAGTGCATTGGTTTTATCTGTGCAGTAGGCAAGAAGAACCTGATGGGCGATTACAAAAGGAGGAGGAATTTTGGAGGTCCTGAACCTGGGAGAAGAGAGAAGAGGGAAAAAAAGCCTTAAGGGAAGTATGGGGTTCCTGGGTGCTGGCTTTCATTTTTCCCCACTAAACAGTGCTGTAGGGAGGCTTATTTCTGAAAACATTGCCATTGAACGACTTATTTGTAAATGTCCTTGCTCATTCTTAAGCTCATACTATGTGCTGTGTGGCTTTGAAGGCAGGCACCTCACTGCTTGGTGTTTTCTGCTGAAATCACATGGTCACCTACTGTCTATGTCCACAGTTCCTAAACCCTATCATTCTGCTGCCAGGCCCTTTCTGTGGGCTGTGGCTTTGTAAGGAAAGAAGCAGTCAGGATTCTCCTCCAGATGCAAATATTCAGCCCTCACTCTGACATGTTTCACAGTTTAATTTCTTTCTCTACTATCACTGGGTCAAAATTCTTGAAACAAACAAAAGGATATGACTTGAAAAATTATTTTCAAAGTCCACCACACTGCCAGGTTTCACTGCTTCCTGAAGATACTGCTTTTTGTTTGCTTTCCTTCCAAATGATAAGCAGATCTCAGGATACATATGTGGCTTTGCTATTACTGTCTTCTTTTCCCTCTTAACAAATGAGAAGTTCAATGCTCATTGAAGCTTTTTGTAAAGCTGTGGTATAAGAACTGGCATTATGGAGTACAGGTCTTTTCCCCGTTTACAGTGTTTGTGACCAAACTCAGGTGAGCTTTTAGGCCCAAGAGATTACTGATGCTTAGTGGATTACACTTCGCATTTAACAAACCCTGTTCCTGCACCAGTATATTGCCTCTTTTAACCTTAAAATCTAGGAAATACGACGAAAGCCTTATTTCCACTTTTTTTTTTTTTTTAAGAGACAGAGTCTTCCTCTGTCACCCAGGCTGGGGTACATAGTTTACTGCAGCCTCAAACTCCTGGGCTCAAGCAATTCTCCTGCCTCAGCCTCCCAAGTAGCTGGGACTACAGATGCATGTCACCATGCCTGGCTGATTAAATAAAGTATTTTTTGTGCAGAAGGAGTCTTGCCATGTTGCCCAGGCTGGTCTCAAACTCCTGGCCTCAGGTGATCCTCCCACCTTGGCCTCAAAAAGTGTTAAGATTACAGATGTGAGCCATTGCACCAGCCCTTATATCCACTTTAGTGGTGAGGAATCTGTGGCTGAGAAAGGCCAAGCAATATGCTTGACTTCACACACTGGCAAGGGGATTGGTGAGGCATGAATTCCTCTCCAGGCTCTTCTGCCTTTGCCAGCCCCTGCCTATGGGGCCACCCTGGGCCCTGACCATGGCGCCTGCTCTCCACGCTCTCACACTGCCCCTGAGCAATCTCATCCTCTTACAGTTTTAACTGTCAGCTGGATGCTGATGATTTCTAAATGTATATCTCCATCCCAGACCATTCTGAGCTCATGTGTTCAAATTTCAGCTAAATGTCTCTACTTGGGTATCTCATGGGCATCTCAAACTCAACATGCCCCCAAGCAAACTCTGAGTTATGTATTGCACTCAAGCTTTCTCCTCCTCCTGTATCATTTCCTCTCCTCCTTCCCTTCCTCTCTGTCAGTCTCTCACTTCCTTTTTCTTTCTGAGAATTCAAGTTTTTTTCTGCCTGATTACTCTTCTTAGTTTCAATTTCAGGACTTTAATAGATGACAACATGTGGAATTTTTGTTTAAGAATGCTAGAAAGTAAAAACATCCATTTGGGGGAAAACAAAGCAATCAGAACTTTAAAGACTATAGATATTGCAACTCTGAAACACTTAACAAGAAGTAAATTCAACATGAAAGTACTAATTTGGCATTAGAATACAAAATATTTATCACTATAAACTAAGGAGAAATGACTAAATTTATATGTCTGTGTGTCCTCTATAGATATGTCCTGTTCTCTGACATCTGTGGGAAGGAATTATCCGTTGTTTAGCAGAAATTCTGATTTGCCTCATTTTTTCATTTCTCTCTTACCAAAAATAACTCCTTTTGTTCTTGTTGTTTTCTCCTGACATTTACTTTTCAGGGTCTAACTTTATCCAGATCTGAAAATCCAGACAATCCAGCTACTTCTGTCTGTATCAGGAAACAGAGGCCTGGGTCTAGAGACAGGGTCTTGGTGAGAGAACGACTCAAAACCATGGGATACAGCATGACTGGGCAGCACTACAGCTGTGGAAGGTGAGAATGTTTGGCAGCATATGAGTCAAGGCATATGAATCTACATAAAGAAGAAAAGTATCCTGTCCTCGGGTAGGAGAGCTGAGTTGGGCATCAGTTGGTAGTTTTGTATTTACTGATCTCATCTTCTTAAAACCGTTTCATGATGGTTATAGATTCTGGGGACTAAGAGTGTGGAGGGCCTTGAGAAGTGGTTATATGGTTTGGCTGTGTCCCCACCCTAATCTCATCTTGAATTGTAACTCTCATAATTCCCACATATCATGGGAGGAACCCAGTGTGAGGTGATTGAATTTTAGGAACAGGTCTTTCCTGCACTGTTCTTGCCATAGTGAATGTGTCTCCCAAGATCTGATGGTTTTAAAAATGGGAGTTTCTCTGCACTAGCCCTCCCTTTGCCTGCTGCCATCCACATAAGATGTGACTTGCCTTCCACCATAATTGTGAGGCTTCCCCAGCAACGTAGAACTATGAGTTCTCTATTAAACCTCTCTCTTTGTAAATTGTCCAGTCTCGGGTATGTCTTTATCAGCAGCTTGAAAACGAACTAATACAGTAAATTGGTACAAGTAGAGTGGGGTGTTGCTGGAAAGATATCTGAAAATGTGGAAGCAACTTTGGAACTGGGTAACAGGCAGAGGTTGAAACAGTTTGGAGGGCTCAGAAGACAAGAAAATGTGGGAAAGTTTGGAACTTCCTAGAGATTTGTTGAATGGCTTTGACAAAAATACCAATAGTAATATGAACAATAAAGTCCAGGCTGAGATGGTCTCAGATGGAGATGAGCAACTTGTTGGGAACTGGAGCAAAGGTGACTCTTGTTATGTTTTAGTGAAGAGACTGGTGGCATTTTGCCCCTGCCCTAGAGATTTGTGGAATTTTGAACTTGAGAGAGATGATTTAGGGTATCTGGCAGAAGAAACTTCTAAGCAGCAAAGCATTCAAGAGGTGATTTGGGTCATTTAAAACTAAATGACTAAAGGCATTTAGTTTTAAAGCGGTTTAAAACTAAATGACTAAAGGCGTTTAGTTTTCAAGTGGAAGCAAATCACAAAAGTTTGGAATATTTGCAGCCTGACAATGCAATAGAAAAGAAAAACCCTTTTCCTGGGAGAAATTCAAGCCAGCTGCAGAAATTTGCATAAGTAATGAGGTATAGGATGTTAATACCCAAGACAACAGGGAAAATGTCTCCAGGTCATGTCAGAGGTTTTCACGGCAACCCTTCCCATCACAGGCCCAGAGGCCTAGGAGGAAAAAGTGGTTTCATGGGCTGGGCCCAGGGTCCCCATGCTGTGTGCAACCTAGGGACTTGGTGCCCTGAGGCCCAGCCGCTCCAGCCATGGTTAAAAGGGGCCAACACAGAGCTCAGGCTGTGGCTTCAGAGGGTGCAAGCCTCAAGCTTTGGCAGCTTGCACATGGTATTGAGTCTGCGAGTGCACAGAAGTCAAGAATTGAGGTTTGGGAACCTCCACCTAGATTTCAGAAGATGTACGGAAATGTCTGGATGTCCAAGCAGAGGTCTGCTGCAAGGGCAGAGCTCTTGTGAAGAACCTCTGCTAGGGCAATGCAGAAGGGAAATGTGGGGTTGGAGCCCCCACACAGTCTGTACTTGGACACTGCCTAGTGAAGCTGTGAGAAGAGGGCCACCGTCCTCCAGAGTCCAGAATGGTAGATCAACTGACAGCTTGCATGTGCACTTGGAAAAGCCACAGACACTCAACACCAGCCCGTGAAAGCATCTGGGAGGGAGGCTGTAACAGGGGCTGAACTGCCCAAGACCATGGGAACCCCCCTCTTGCATCAGTGTGACCTGGATGTGAGACATGAAGTCAAAGGAGATCATTTTGGAGCTTTAAGAATTGACTGCCCCTCTGGATTTCAGACATGCACGGCCCTGGTAGCCCCTTTGTTTTGGCCAATTTCTCCCATTTGCAATGGCTATATTTACTCAATGCCTGTACTCCCATTGTATCTAGGAAGTAATTAACTTGCTTTTTATTTTACAATCTTTCCAGCTCATAGGTGAAAGAGATTTGCCTTGTTTCAGATGAGAGGTTGGACCGTGGGCTTTTGAGTTAATGGTGAAATGAGTTAAGACTTTGTGGGGACTGTTAGGAAGGCATGATTAATTTTGAAACATGAGGACATGAGATTTTGGAGGGCCAGGAGCAGCATGATATGGTGTGGCTGTGTCCCCAGCCAAATCTCACCTTGAATTATAACTCCCACAATTCCCACATGTCATGGGAGGAACCCAGCGGGAGGTGATGGAATTATGGGGATGGGTCTTTCCTGCACTGTCCTCATGACTGTGAATGAGTCTCACGAGATCTGAAGGTTTTAAAAACAGGAGTTTCCCTGCACAAGTTCTCTTCTCTTGTCTGCCTCCATGTGAGACATGCCTTTCACCTTCTGCCATGATTGTGAGGCCTCCCCAGCCACATGGAATTGTAAGTCCAATAAACTTCTTTCTTCTGTAAATTGCCCAGTCTTAGGTATGTCTTTATCAACAGCATGAAAACAGACTAATGCAAGTGGGCAGAACTGAACAACAAACAGAGAAAGAGGAGTGGGGGGATCCTCCACCATACAGGGATTATATCAACTTCTGAGTCAAGGTGAAGGTAAACTGCAACAGGTCATAGTCCTTAGACCCCAGGACTAAGAAGAAAATAAAAAAGGCTGAGCTAGCTAAGGGAAAGCTGCTTGGAAGCCTATACCGGAATCGTCCAGGGATTGAAGGGGGATCAGGAGAACATAGACCCGGATGTGATGCTGGTACAACCCAGAGTAGAATTTATTCTGTCTTTCATTGACCACATTGCTGGAGATCAGGATCATACAGATGGAGTAGTAGTTCATGCTGCTGGACTAATAGGGGACTTATGTACAGCATTTGGGAAGGATGTACTGAAATTAGTAGCAGCTAGGCCAGTGATCCATGAATTGTTAACTGAAGGGCAGAGATCGAAGACTAACAAAGTAAAAACCCTTGCTACAACAAAAGAACTGAGGAAACTGAAGAACCAAGCTTGATCTGTTACCATTGGGATGATAACCTGAGGACCCCCACTGGAAATCTCCAATCTTTTGAAAAACCCAGAAGTGAGGAGTGTGCACGGATGCTGAATGTTTGGGAATGACAGGATGAGTGAGTGAGGCTTGAAAACACACCACATTGAAAATCCTGCCACAGCAGCAGCCACAGCCGCCAACAGCAGCGCTGTTAGTGAGCTAAGTAAGCACTGACTTCGTAGAAAACCATAACATCGGCCATCTTGGAAAAGAGAAAAACAATGGAGTTACTTATTAAAAAAGAAAGAAAGAAAAAAAAAGACTATGCTTATAACACTGTAGTTCTAGGTACCAGGGTTTTCAGTGCTGGGAAATGCCAGTGAAAAGGTATGAGAACTTTCAAAACTAAGCCCAATCAGTGGTTCAGGAGCAAGATGGTTGATATAAGAACATTTTGTCATCTGGTTTCCAGGAGTTAGAACAACCGACTAGGGGAAAAAACCCTGGCTGTGTCATGTTAAGAACATCGTGGCTGGGCACAGTGGCTCACACCTGTAATTTTGGGAGGCCGAGGCGGGTGGATCACCTGAGGTCAGGAGTTCAAGACCAGCCTGGCCAACATGGTGAAACCTCATCTCCACTAAAAATACAAAAACTTAGCCAGGCATGGAGGCAGGTGCCTATAATCCCAGCTACTCAGGAGGTTGAGGCAGGATAATTGCTTGAACCTGGGAGACGGAGGCTGCAATGAGCCGAGATCGTGCCATTGCACTGCAGCCTGGGTGACAGAGCAAGACTCTGTCTCAAAAAAAAAAAGAAAAAATTCTGCTGCAGTCTGCCACTTTTCCCTTTTCAGACGCCTCTCTCTCTGCTCTCCTCTATCCTTTCTTCTGCCTATTAAACTTTCCACTCCTTAACCCACTCTGTGTGTGTGTCTGTGTTGTTAATCTTCTCTGGGCAAGATGACAAATCCCAGGTATCTACCCCAGACAATGGTGCTGCTTCCCTATGACAGGAAATGTCCTCTCCATGGGGCGTAGACCAAGTAAATGACTTTGTAACTTTCCTTCAATCTCTTCATTTACATAGAGCGTACACCAAGCAACCAATGGAATCCTCTAGATGGTATTTAAACTCCCAAAGATTCTGTAATGGGGCCCTTGAGCCTCTATGCTCAGGACCGCTCCCACACTGTGGAGTGTACTTTCATTTTCAATACATTTCTTCAATCTTTCCTTGCTTTGTGCGTCCATTTTGTCCAGTTTTTTGTTTAGGACCCAAGAAACTGGACCCCCTCCACTGATAACACCAGTATCGATGACACCATGGAGCGCCCTGCCCTGATCTCATCCTCTCTTTCAGAGGCAATCTGAATTTTGCACTACAATTTCCTTGATTTTCCTTACAGTTTCACCACGTATGCAGGTATTGCTGACCAACATACTTTTGATTTAAAAGTGTATGTTATCATATAGCATGTATTCATTATATGGAATTTCTATAAATATCATCAAATACCATATGTTTTCCTCTGACTTGCCTTTTCCCACTCATTGTTATATTTTTGAGCTCACCAATATTGATCCAGACAGCTGAGGTTCATTCACTTTCACTACAATATAATATTATTTGTCTGATATTAATATAGCCACAGCAACTTACTTTCAGCTAGTTCCCTGGTAGACCATTATCCATCTTTTGACCTACTAAGGTTCTATGTAGTATGCTGGGGCAAATCTTGATAAGAACATAGAGCTAAATGTATTTGTTTACTTTTAAAATCTGATCTGGCAATTTTTTATGTTTTAACTGAGGTATTTAATGTGATTGCTGATACGTTTGGGGAGAAAAATCTGCCATCTTATTTTGTGCTTTCTATTTATTTCTTTTTCTATTTCTCTGTCTTTCCCCTCTTCTTTCTTGACTTCTTTAAACTTGATTGAGTCCCCACTTCTAGTTCACCCTACCGATAGGAAATTTTCAAAACATAGAATTTTAAATGTAATCGAACTATAAAATGAAAGGGAAAAATATGAATATGTTCAGACAAAGAAGGGCTCAGAAAACGTACTTCTCACTCCCATCCCGTCTTAAGAGGTCACATTCATATGTCACCCAGTCAAATGAGAGAATAAGCCAATGAAAGAGGATGTCTAGGAATCTATAAAACCCCAGGAAACAATAAAGAAAAATTTCAGATGGACAGAAGCACAGCAAGTCTAGAGAAGAATCCATCCAAATTGGAGCAAGAGGGTAGAGGTTTCAAGAAGAAGCTATGCAGGGAAAACAGAACTCCAAAGATCTGCAACTAGCGTTGAGGAAATGATTAAGATAGGTAAGGTAGGCCGGGCGCGGTGGCTCAAGCCTGTAATCCCAGCACTTTGGGAGGCCGAGACGGGCGGATCACGAGGTCAGGAGATCGAGACCATCCTGGCTAACACGGTGAAACCCCATCTCTACTGA